>NC_050459.1:4717042-5068292 GCF_903995425.1 Onychomys torridus | reverse complement strand
AGGATGTTGTCTCCAATTGCCTCTGGAGTCAAGGAGAGCCCTCCACTTAGATCTGAACATCATTAAACTAAGACAGGGAGATTAAATAGTTTTCCTGTGGCAATTCATCAGGCCACAGAGCCTGGCTTAGCACAGTTTTCTGGGGAACTCACTCCCTGACCCTACAAACTTGCTTTCTGTCGTTGTTGTCACTTTGTGCATCTATTCATAGAGATTTTTCTAGTTTCTCCAGATGTGGCTGCCATGTGTTGAGTGCTGAGGCAAATATTACTCAGGATCCTGATTCCTTTTCCCACGAGCAGCACTCTTCTGTGAGGTCTGCTATTCTCCTACTCTCTCTGCTGCCTATGATAAATCTTTATGCATGAGGATTGAGCCTACCTTCTAAAATAATACCTCTTCCCCCTTCCCCACAGTTTTGGCTCTCTAGGCCTTTTTTATCTGCTAGAATCATCCTTCTGAAGCTAAGACATACAGACCTATCTTGTGTGAATGACCCATCAGAGATCATAGACCATGCAAGAGTCAAGCTCCACACACAGAACTCTGTGACACATTGGCCATTGAGAGCTAATAATATTATATCGATTTTTTTTAAACAATCAATTAGACAATCATTTTTTTTCTACAAGAAAGAGCATTTTACTTATTATGCTGTAGTATATGAACTGCATGAATGATTCTATTTATTCCATTTCCTTGGGAAATTTTTGATAACCTTTCTTGCAGAAGATGATCTGGCAAAACTCGGGAGTTCACTAGAGATAAGATTAGAGTGTGACAAAGGTTTACAGTTAAGTATGTAGCCAGACTGCCTGGCTTCTGCCTACTTGCTGAATAGTCCCCGGAAGCTATTTAATTGCTCTATCTCAGTTTCCTGATGTCCAAAATTATCTCATAGTGAAGTTGTAAGTATTAAAGCTTGTGGTAGCACATATACTCCAATAGAAATCTGTTTTTCCACACACTGGATCCCTAATATTTTTTTTTATAAAATGGGAAAGTCCCCAAAATATTACTAGTTGATTATTAATGTTTTGATGTATATACTTTTAGCATTATTTTCTATTCAAAATTATGTTAAATTAAAAGAATATGCTAAATATTGTTTTCATTTCTCTTTAGTTTTAATCTTTTTCTTAGAATGATACTATCAACTTTAAAAAATATTTTATGTATATGAGTGCCTTCCTATATGTATGATTGTATAATACATGCCCAAATAGGCCAGAAGAAGATGTTGAAGTCTCTGGAATTGGAGTTTCAGATAGTTGTGCATGTTGGAAATCAAATACTAGTCCTCTCAAAGAACAGCCAATGCTCTTAACTGTTAAGGCATCTCCCCAGCCCCAAAGTTTTCTTTAGTTTGGTTGTTTGTTTGTTTTTTCTTAATCAGATGTATTTAGTTGCAATGAGCAATAAGTGAGCTGAAATACCTTACTGTGAACTGATTAACTCATGCAATTCAAAAAGAACGAATGAATCTTTCCTTGTGATTCAACACACACAGGACAGGGAGGATGTTGAACCTGTGTCAATGGCTTCCATACACAAGGGGCAGGAATGAAATACTTAAGGGAATAGGAACTCACAGTGCCCTCCTCTATTGCATTCCCTCTAGACAAAATTATCAATGATGTGCTAGTCAGCTAACCAGTTCCTGAGCATTTACAAGGCTGTGACATGGTTGGGTAGCTCTCTTTCTGTGTCATTCTCTGTATCACATACTTACCTTCCCTTTCCTCTCCTCAGCCCTGTGATCATTTTCTTCATGTATTTAGAATTTCTTCAGTTTCACACCTTCTAGTGCTGCTATGTGGCAGCTTCTCTTAAATTTATATTCTTTTTTTTACATTTTTTTCATTTTTATTTTATTTTATTTTTTATTATTATATGTGTGTTTTAATTCTACACATCAGCCATGGGTTCCCCCATCCACCCCCCTCCAGCCCCCACCCACCCTCACCCTCCCTCCAGCCCTTCCCCTCCTCCCCCCACCTCCCTGAAGGCCAAGACTCCCCTGGGGATTCATTTAAACCTGGTGGATTCAGTACAGGCAGCTCCAGTCCCCTCCCTCCAGGCTGAGCAAAGTTTCCCTGTGTAAGCCCAAGGTTCCAAACAGCCAGCTCATGTACCAAGGACAGGCCTGGGTCCCACTGCCTGTGTGCCTCCCAAACAGTCCAAGCCACTCAACTGTCTCACCTATCCAGAGTGCCTGCTCCAGCTGGGGGCTCCACAGCCCTTGGTTCACAATTCATGTGCTTCCATTCATTTGGCTATTTGTCCCTGTGCCTCTCCAATCTTGGTCTCAACAACCCACACTCCTACAGTCCCTCCTCTTTCTCGACAACTGGACTCCTGGAGCTCCACCTGGGGCCTGGCCAAGGATCTCTGCATCCACTTCCATCAGTTATTGGATGAGTGTTCCAGCATGACCATTAGGGTGTTTGGCCATCTGATCACCATACTATGAGTGCCAGGTAGCATAGTAGAGGCATAGGAAATACCAAGACATAGACTTGGATATAAAGTGTAACTCTGCCTCTTAGTAACAGTCTAACTTTAGCGAACTCACCTAACTCCTGTGAATATGTGTAGCTATAGTTTTTTCTGGTCCTGCCTGGCCCACAGTCAGGACAAATCTCTCTCACCCACCAGTCCTGCAGCAGCTCAGACCCAACCAAGTAAACATACAGAGACTTATATTTCTTATAAACTGTATAGCCATGGAAGGCTTCTTGCTAACTGTCCTTGTATCTTAAATCAACCCATTTCTATTCATCTATAAGTTGCTACGTGGCTTGTGGCTTATCTTAACATCTTCTCATGGCAGTGGCTGGTAGCATATCTCTGTCTCTGCCTTCCACTTCCCAGAATTCTCCTCTCTCCTTGTCCTGCCTATACTTTCTGCTTGGCTACTGGCCAATCAGTGTTTTATTTATTAACCAATCAGAGCAACATATTTAGCATACAGAACATCCCACAGCAAATACGATTTAATATTTTTATATGTGGATGATAGGAAAGAAAAGTGAAAATAAAAAAGCAGCACTGTATAAAAATTATAAACTTTGGTGTAGAACTTGATTGTATATGTACTACTGTAACTACAGTACACAGAGGCATATGGAGTATTGGGAGTGTGGGTTTGGGGTCAGCTTGAACAACATAAGGAAACTGTGTTCTAGCAAAAAAGGGAACAATCAATGCAGCATTAGAAAATATTTGCCGTTAATATGCCTGGTTAATATCTAAATATGTAAATTATAATCACTCCAAAAAATATCCTGGTAAATGTAGAATGGTGAAGAGACATGAATAGTCACTTCAATAAAGAAATATAAAGCGTAATAAGCAAGCCCATGAAAAAACTCTTGGCATCAAATGGGGGAAGCAGAGACAGGTAGATGCCTCAGGTTCGTTAGTCTGCCTGCATAGCCTAATCTAAATGTCCTAGACCAACAACAGAACCTGTGTCATTAAGGGCATGTGAGATACATGAGGAGTAAGATCTGAGGTCATCCTCTGGTCTTGACATGTAAGCTGCTTCCCCAGTACTAAGATGGCTAGTGTGTTCTGTTTTCTCTGTGCCTCTTTTGGGCCTCAAACTTGGATCCTTGTACTTGCAAAGAAAGCAATCTACTTACTGAACAGTATCCCTAGTCCTCTTTAATTTCCAAGTAGACATGGGTTTTTGTGGCAGTTGGTCTTGCTGCAGTCCAAGGGAGGAATGGGCTATGGCACATTGGTCTCTCTACATGTGGTTGGTGGAACCCACAGACAGCTTTACCATGCTAAAAATACCATAGAGTGCAATGTAGGACTTGTGCTTGCCAGAGTGCACATTTAGTTCTGTCCCTGACTGGCATGAAGTAAAGCCACACACAACCTTTTAGATTGGACAGAGGGACAGCAGCTGCACAAGAATACTTCAACAAACCATAAATTGTATCTTAATTAGAAATTTAAAGTACTTGAATCAAGAGAAAAGCAGAAGAGAAAGAAGTCAAACTGATGTGATTAAGCTGAAATCCATCCTGGTCACCAGCAAAGACATTTAGTCTTTCTTCAAGGGAAACACTCCTGAGTGGCATTTCCTGGAGACCAGATGGGAAGTTAGATTCACTATTTTCTTTCCAAAATAACTTGTGGTTTTGTCATTATAATGTAGCATTTACAGAAAACTGTCAATATGCTGGCCTTCTGTTGGGCATTGTCCTGTATGGAGCAGTTTTATTTAGGAAGGAACAGTGATGAAGCAATCAGACGACTCCAGCCATTAAAGATTAGAGAAAGAAATCATGAAGGGAGAGAATAGGGAAGATGGACATGACATGTGCAATCTAAGTAAGCAATAAAACTTACCTGAAATGATACCACAAAATCCTGGGGAAAAACATAGGTCAATTTGAGCTGATTATAATAGTATTTCATTAATATAACAGCTTGTGGGGACTCCTGTGCTCCCTACAAGTAAATCTCCAGTTAGCCAAGGCTTACAGAATTGCCAGGTCAATTTTATCTTCAGCATTTTTGCTGGATCTGGCAAAAAATGTTTTGCATTGTTCTCTATCATTCATAGAAAGAGCTGGTTAGCCATATTGCAGTTCCTAATTGGTGTCAGAATTTACTAGAAACATCACATGCTTATGGAGCTCTATCTACAGCAAGCTACTACTGTGAGTGTGAAGGACACTTTCAGTAACTTCTATAACTCAGGTATGAATCACTTTTGTTTTAGGAAGTTTGAGGTGGGAGCTTACTATCATTTTATGTTGAGATATGTTCTCTGTGGTTTTTGTTTCTCCTGATCTTGGCAAGCAGGACAATCACATTATGTCATCTGGCAGCCTTTGTGTTTCACGTTTTCTTCCTGTCCATGGCTTCAGTAATGGGATGCAAGTAGAAACTCAGAAATCTGTGCAAACTAAGGTGCATTCTCCAGGTCAGAGCAGCACAATGCAGATAACTACTGCAGACTTATTAGATGAACTGCAGCAGATATTATAGGCCAAGATTAGGATCCAGGGATGAAATTCAGGTCTCCATTCAAGTAGGGGTATTGCTAATGGAATTGTGCATTTATGACATCAGTGAGAAAACCAGTTTACTGTTAGTTTTAATCCCTCATATCTGGTTTATTCTTTGTTATTTACAGTGAGGATAAAGGAAGGCATTATTGGTGTGTCTTGGCACATGTTATTGGTCACAGGATGTGCAGTGATAGGTGAGAGCTCTGGTTAATGTTCACATTGCAGCATTTCTGGGCTTTCATGTGCAGGAGTGGCAAGAAGTGTTAAGAAATGTACCCTGACTGTGAGGTGCCAGACACTCTTCCTTTATGTAAGAATACTGCTTCATAAATCAACAAGCATATGTCTACATTTGATATGAAATGAGTTACTAACATGTGGCTATAGTCATTAATCCTAAATATATGACTAAAACTATCATGAAATTACATGTAACAAATTTCCCAGATCAATTTTCTGGTGGAATTTATTCCATGATGCCCCCCCCCATAGCTGCACCCCACCTTAGGTAACTGCACTCTTTGGAAGTGGCATGCCCTCAAAACAATGGGGGCATCCCCTTTTTGGAGTGTCTGTGCCTTGGAGGAGTGTCATGCTGAAGAAGACAGAGTAAATCCTCTATCTGTCATCAACATTTCAGGGATGAAGACAAAAAGAATGCAACCTCTTAAGATGTTTATTATTAATTATTTTTACTTTCCTAACTCTATCTGTGGGTTATTAAGATAGACGTTTCATCATCCCTGTGATCATGTGTGAGACGAGTCTGGCAAGAACCAGCTGGCCTTGCACCTGCTCTGTAGAAGCAAGATGGGAGAAAATGAACCCAGACTGCACTTGTCTGCCGTGACTTTAGATGATAGAAAGATATTTGCTTTGTGTTTACACAAGAAGTGGTTCTGAGATTTCAATTCTCTTTGGGAAAAAAAAAAAAACTGACTGTTGTAATCTATGCTTAAGTTACTATATATAGAGAGGAAGAAAGTAGTGATTTTTCCTCTCAGTAAACACTTCTTGAGAAAATTGGGTAGAGTGATATTCAATTCTTTATAGAATCAAAGCTAAAGCATTTAAGTAAATAACATATATCATATTATACAGAGTTGGTTTTCTATTTCCCTGGATAAATCCACTCCAGCACAAAGAGTAATAAGATGCAATGAGCCTCAGGCAGAGTAGAGGTGGGGCAATTTTGGTAGTTAATCAGTCATCCAATATGACTACTTAATAAACTTAACATTTGCCCAAGAGGGTCTTTAGATCTTAACAGAAATTCAAGACAGAGATGACAGTGTGTGAAAATAGAGAAAGTCTAAAATGCCTGTACACCCCACAGTCAAGCCACAGGAACAAGAAACAAGTTACACCAAGGTGTGGTGTTGTCACTGGAGGTTTTGAAAGAGGAAATGACCCACTCCCAAGTGTTTGGTGAGTCATTGCTTCATGTGGAATGGCCAGAGAGCTGCCTTCTTAGATCTTGGTGGGAAAGTGTTCTTGAGGCAGAAGAGGTGGATGTTTGTGAGAACTTTGAAGCTGAAGGGAGTGTGCTTTATAACCCTGGGAGAGAGGACATTCTAGAGGATGATGAGGTGCTGGGTGGGGAGAATCCCTGAGGAGGAGTGGTCAGGGCTGAAATCAGGGCTTTATGAGGGAGGGGTGGAGCTCTCTCTGGTATTTTGTTAAGGTAATTGGCATTTCTGGGTCCTAACATAATCTTTTTTCTCTTGATCCAACTTTATCATTGGGACTTAAAGCCGACTCAATTTCCCAAGTCGAAGGTCAATGGAAGATCTACATCTTTGGTTGACTTTTAGATAATAGGGCAAAAAGCCGTCATCTCTCTTTAAAAAAAGAGCTAAGTAAACAAGTCTCTTAATGGTATGTGGAGGTAGGGAATAGGCAACAAAGGGACTGTCTAGTCTTCTAACCAACAGAGCCTGCAAGATGGATCTGGGGAAGAAGGGTTTGAAAAGAATATTGACTCATTCCTCCTATCATTACTTCTTTATTGAACTACCCGTGAAGATTTGGACATTGTCTTCCTTCTTCATACCTCTATCTTGCAGAGATAGGCATACTAAAACAGAACCATGGTAAAAATTTCCAAGGAAAGAAAATCAATCTAGGAAGCAGAGGACAACTCCTAAGTACAACAATGGCCATGAGAGGGATTTATGGTGGTGGAACTAGTGGTGAATGTACAAGATGAGTAGGAGTTGGTGGAA
Source organism: Onychomys torridus (assembly GCF_903995425.1). Classification (NCBI taxonomy): domain Eukaryota; kingdom Metazoa; phylum Chordata; class Mammalia; order Rodentia; family Cricetidae; genus Onychomys; species Onychomys torridus. Next base: position 5,061,034 of record NC_050459.1, on the reverse strand, counting down.
CCTGGAGAGGAGAAGGTGGAGGGCTGAAAGTACCAGAACTTCAGCCAGTTAGAGACCAAATCCAGAGTCAGATTCACAGACTCTGGAGTCCTGTGAATATAAGGAATTCATGTAGTATTCCTGTCGCAGCTCTACTAATTGTGAGGAAAGGAGTTGGTAATAAGAGCCCCAGGGGTTGTGTCCACATTATGAGAGGCAGCAAGTCAAAGATATAGTGAGACTAACAGTATTCCTAGAGAAGGCTCCTTGACGTAGCACCAAAGGCAAGTGTGTAGAGTCACAGGAGACAGGAAACTGGAGCTCTGCATATACAGACACAGACACAGGAGGACCAGGCTGTGCAAGACACTTAGGGACAGCTTGATACTTCCTGTGGTGGGAAGCCCTTGGCTGAGCATCAGCTGAAAGGACTATAACAACCCATGATGCTTTGATGGAGTCATAGGCAACACTGAGGACAGAAATGGAGAACAAAGGCTGGAATTAGTTACTTTTGTCGTTGCTGTGTACAACTACCCCACGGAAACATCTTAACAGAGAAGGAGCTTATTTCCATTCATATTAAGAGGCTGCATATATATTATAGTGGAGAAGAGTTAGGCCCATGGTTATAGGTGGTTGTTGCAGGGCTTGTTAACTTCTTTGGGTGCTCCATGAACCAGATATACAGAAAGCAGTCTGGAGTACAGCTTGCTTTTACTCTCAAGCCTTGTCTCCAGGCATTCCCTTCCTCCATGTAAAGTCCACATCTTACAGGTTAATCTGTTTTCTAAAACAGTGTCTACATTCTTGATCTCAAGTATTCAAACATATGCGTTTGGAAGGTAGGTTGTGACTTCATTGTGAATCCTCGATTTTCTCAGGGAAAAAGACAGAGTCACAAATCTATCCCACTGGATGGAGTCTTAGAAAAAGCAACTTATGGGAATGATACAAACCCTGGACTACAGTAATACATGATACATAGATCCATGTCAGTTATCTTCCTTTCCAGCTTATTCCATATATTTCCCTGGCTTTGAAATGTCTTTGCCATTCTCTTAAGATGTTCATGTGCCTGTGCATGGCATGCAGGATCCACGAATATCTTGATTGGCATAGTGGTTTGTAGATTAGGGAACTTATGCTTTGGATATTTATTTCAGGGATTGGAGCTATAATTAAGTAGGTAAGGGTGCTTGCTGTACAAGTGGAGGATCTGAACACAAATTCCATAAACCATTAAAAAAGCAAGTTATAGCCATGTACAAACTTATATCTATCATTGTGAGGTCCAGAGACACTGATGTCTTAGGTATGTGTAGTCAATAAGAAATAAAAACAATTCTGATAAGGTACAACAGCTGACATTCCCTTATGACCTCCACACATATATGCACAGATATGCTCACTCTCACACACTGAAAATATACTACATACTTATATGTATATAAAGACATACATACAAAGCGTATATATTTATTTCAGTTATAATACAATAACAACATTGTGAAAACTCCAATATGTGTTGTATGACACTCTGTAGATAACATTAAGACCTTTCCATGAGTAATGTATCTAGGCTTTGTAGCAAACCTATGGGATAAGTAATGCTGTAAACATGTTATCGAGGGAAAATACTTTTGAAAGCTTATTAAGAACTGGACCAGACTCACACAGCTATGGAGCACCAATCAGGACAAGATGAAAACCTAGATTTTTTTCAAACTCCCAGATGGACTGTACCTAGCTTTCTTTTTCCAGATGGTATGTTGGATTCTCTGGCTATAACACTTTAGTTTTCTAAGATGCTGTTTTTCTTATGTCCTGTGGCTTAAGGTCACTGAGAAAGACACATTCATGACCACCAAACTAAATCAAATGTACATCAACTCCCCAGAGTTCATGTGAAGATACCATGAGGTTATTCAGGCAAATATCATTTGACAGTGAGGTATCCTACAGGTGAGAAAATATTATGGTCTTTTCTGAATGTCTTTCTGAGTCAGTGATGCTCATGTTACCTAAGGTGGAATCAGTAGGAATGTAATAACAGTCCATGCCAGAGCTCTAACAGTGAAGTGCATTGTGTCAAGATAGTCTCATGGACCAGATCTGATGGTTCTGAGTGAGTCTCTCAGACAGGCAGTGTCACTGATAAGGACATTGAAATAGTGTGAACCTCTGATGTCTGACTTGGGAATCTTCCCTCTCCTTACTATTGTCTGCTGCATTTCCTTATTTACTTTTTTTTTCAGGGGGGCATCTGTCTATACGTGTTCTGTGCTTTATGTTTTTAGGTGATAGTTGCTTCATTTAATAAGTAGAAATAAAATATCCATAAATAAGATTTTAAGACTGCCATTTCTAATTTTTTTCTTGAGTCTATGTTCAACAAATCAATACCAAGGTTTCTGGGTAACAACTGTCTCTCAGAATTCTGGTGTTATTGAATAGAGTGGTTATTTTGTATAGAGAATTTAATGGGTGAAATCCTATTTTATATTAGGTACATACTGTCCTTTTGATATTTAAACATTTGACAGTTTCTTCATGTATATGATTTTATTATGGATCGACTCATGTGTATCAGTTATACATGTATATGGGACATACACACAACACATAATGATTAGACAAGGTTACTGGCTTAATTGCCTCAAACAATTATCATTCTTCTATGCTGACAGTGTTCAAAATCCTCTCTATTTTGAAATATGCAATTAAAATGTTGAGCAGGCATAGTCACCCAGAAAGCTATGGGTCATTGGAAGTTATTGTGCCTAACCATGTGTACTGAATACCCACTAGCCATCTACTTCCCAGGTTCCTCCCGCCTCAAGCCTCTGCAAACCACATCTGCACTCCCCACTTCTACAAGACTGACATTTTCCATTTTGACATATGAGTGAACAGGCATGTTTCCCTTTCTGTGTCTGACTTCTTTCATTTAGCACAATGTTCTTCAGTTCTACTTGTGCTGCCACAAATGAAAGGATTTAAAACACACTGTGGCAAAGGATTAAAACTTTTCTCTTACTCTTTTATTCTGAGTGATTCTGGATCACTCCAATATTTCAGTCATGATGTTGAGATCCAGTCAGGTATTGTTACCTGAACATCTGTGGACTTAGAAACAGATGTCCTGTGGGAAAACTCAATAGAAGAATATTACTTCTGATTCTTTTATTCTTAATTTTTATAAATGCATCCATTATCAGAAATATTTCTCTGAGTAGATATTTACAAAATCCCCTACCTTAGTGGGAAAGGAAACAAATCATTATTTTTATATGCATCATATTTATGTGTATGTTTACTTTATATTATAATTCATGTTTAATAGTTGTTCTACTGAAAAATAAGGTCTAAGAAATCTTTATCAGGTATACTGGTTAGGTTTTGTTGTCAGATTGAGACAACCTACAGCTACCCAAGAAGGGGAAGCCTTTATTGAAGAATTGCCTCTGTAAGTCTGGCCTGTGGTCATGTCTGTGAGAAAATGTTTTTATTGATCGATGCAGGAAAGCTCAGCCCACTGTACGTAGTACCATCCCTAGGAAGGTGGTCCTGGTCTATATTGGAAACCCAGTAGAGAATAAGATAGAGAGAATGAGCCAGTAGGCAATGTTTCACCTTGGTTTCTATATTAGGTTCCTTCCTTGGGATTCCTGTCTTAGTTCCTGCCCCAACTTCATTCAATGATAGATTGTGACCTGGAAGTGTAAAATGAAATAATTCCTTTCCTCCCCTAAGTTGCTTTTGTTAGAATATTTTATCACAATAGGAAAGTAACTAAGGCATAGGTCAACACTACAGAAATCAGCTATTTCAGGTCTTCCATATAGAGCTTTCTGGTAGCCTGTTCATGTATGTGGGGATGGAGTAGGGAGTTTATATAATTGACACTGAATTTAAATAATTTACAATATTATATGCCTGACAATGAAGCCTAGAATCCAAATTGGTGCCTCCACTAAGATTTATGTTATATTTTGGCTCTTAGATTTCCCCCAGAAAGCCAATGTGCTAAAGGATTGTTTACAAGTGGGCCATTGGGAGTTGTTGAAGACTTTAGGAGGTGGGAACTTGTTAAAGAAAGTTGGTCTTGAGGTAGGGTCTGCCCTTGAGGATTGCATGAGAACTCAAGAATTTTTATCAGTTCTGCTTTCTGTCAGCCAGTATGTAAGTAAGCTTGTCTAAGAACTTCTTGCAATCCTTTTCTGTCTCATCATGGGCCTATAACAACTAAGTCAACTAACCAGGAACAGCAACTCTTCAACCTGTGGAACCCAAACAAACAAACAAACAAACAAACACAAACAAAAGCTCATGTATTTTGTCACAGGGGCAAAATTCTGACTAACAAATATCAAAGCTATACGACTACTCCAAAAGGAAGCAAATTTAGTTTTTTGCACCTTAAATATGAATTGCAATTCATACAAATCTACATTTTATTTTAAATTAGAGGTTTTAGACTTTGGGAGGTCTTGAATGAAATAACTCAGTGAGTTGCATAAATAAATGTGAGATTTCTAGGTCATGTTGTGGTTGAGAACTCATCTAGGTCTTAATACTTTTATCAGCAGAAATCAGTCTTGATGATAGGCACAGAATGTAGCATGAACAAAGGAAATTGTCCTAAAAAAGCAGGCTGGTATACATGGAAACCTTTTGTATAGTATAGAGCAGGCATTATATTAGGAGGTGCTGGGCACACATGGCCTGCTAGTAGAACACATGTAGCTCTACATATTTTAAAGCAGAAGAATACAGGCAGAGAGAGAGAGAGAGAGAGAGAGAGAGAGAGAGAGAGAGAGAGAGAGACAGAGACAGAGACAGAGACAGAGAGACAGAGACAGAGAGACAGAGACAGACAGAGACAGAGACAGAGACGAAGAGACAGAGACAGAGACAGAGAGAGAGATCTTTACTCAACCAAGCAAACAGGACTGAAGGAAAAGGAAGGTGCATTGTTAGCTGCTATTGGCCTGGCCTCAGGATCTGCCATGCTTGACTTTTTACCAAGCTCTGCCTGGTTGTCCTCCTCACAGTTGCCATTGTTTTCTTCGTCCTCTTCCTCATCCTCCTTTTAATGGTAAAGACAGTTTATTTTTTATTTTACACTTTGATATTTTTCTGTAGTTCATTCTTCCTGGGTGCAATTGTGACAACAGAGAGCACGATACAGCAGTACTCTGATTTCCAGGGTCACTTTAAGCAAGGCAGTAGAAAGTCTCCAGAAAAAGGCATCTGAATTCTGTGTTCTGTAACTACAGAATGCCACAGAGCTCTGTAGTTCTCAGGGGACACCACAGTGACACATAATAGAGCCCAAACCTAAACAACTGCATACAATTTCTAGATAGGTAGGAGACTGATGTGGCTCAGAAAGCTCCCTGAGTGTGATAAGCCTGGAGACAGCACAAGGATTCCCCCCTCTACCTAAGAAGAGTCTTGTAAAAGAAAGAGATTTCTTCTGTTGCACAACTCTCTCTATGTTGTCAAGACACTACCGGGAGATCATTGTTTGAATCTTTCCCAAAGCCTTTGTTTCCAGTATTTGTCTCTAGTTGAATCTGGTCCTGACCCCCTTAGGTTGGTTAAATTTTCCTTGTGACTCTCTTTCCTGGACCAGTCCTCACCTGCCCATCTCATGGCTCTGGCTCTCTTGCTTGCTAGATTTCTTGTTATGGTTCATCTGATTGCCATGCAAAGGCGAGGCACACCTTGTTTATAAAGAAATAACTTTCCATGAACTCCTGTGTGTGTGTGTGTGTGTGTGTGTGTAAGAGAGAGAGAGGTGGGATGAGAGAGAGGAGAGAAGGAAGATCCTGAGAATAATACATATGAGCTTTTCTTTGAACCTAAGATTAACCTTGGTTGACCTCCTGGGTATCCAGAAAGCTTTGAGCTTTATGAGCCTCCCAGCCAATACCCACCCTATGAGACACATGTATTTGATGGCCTTCTGCCCATATCTGGTGGTTGTACTCAAGAGCCAGACATAGCCAATGTTACCTCAGGGCCTGGGTGAGGCTGATCCTGCTAGTGAATGTTCCTGGAGATGGGTGTAGCTGGGGAATCAGCACATAACCTAATACTCAAGCCAGATTCCAGACATGGACCCTACCCAGCTTTCCTCCTTCAATTTCTACTTCAGCTCCATGATGAGATAAATCAACCTCATCATTCCCCATCAATTTGATTTTTTTTCTCCAGTGATTGGCATTGTTTATAGAACAGTATGTCTGTGTCGAATTCAGTTTCAGAAGACTCTGTTTGTGTCTCTTGCATGCTGATAGTATGGGCTCATCCAGAACTGCTGCAGGCACCCGGGCCATTAGTGCTAACAGATGCTACGATAATAACTCTTTAAGCTCTTGCTCCAGGAGAGCTTATTTGAATCATCTCATTCATAATGATGAAGGTCATAAATTCTGAGGAATGTTAGAAACCAAAATGTCTGTCATGTCTGTGGCTACAGCAACTAAGTGCTATTTTTTTTCTTTCTTCTTTTTCTTCTTCTTCTTCTTTTTTTTTTTTTTTAGGTAGGGCCCTGAAGTTCAAAGCAAATTATCCTTGTAGCTTTTCATTTTATTTGCATGAGGAGCCAACCCGCTGTGTTCAGTGGAGTTCAAAATTCGGTCTAAGCAGTCTCTTCAGTCTCAAAGTGCCCGCTCGTTCAGTGACACCTGTTTAGCTCAGACTGGGTCAGAGCCAGACACTGCACAGGCATCATGCTTGAAGGGAAGGTTGGTGGTCCTTCACAAACTAAGAAAGACACGCACTGGGGACTTTGAAATAGACCAGGATCCAGAACAGCTTCCCAGAGAGACACTGATGGAGAAAGTGAATGAGAGGGAGACAGAGAAATAAAAATCTGATTAGACAACTCTCCAGCCAACTGCCACTCTCTGGAGCTCACTGAGTCTCAGCAGAGCCAAACCTCCTAGTGCAAATATTAAATGTCAAGTGGCATGCCTGTGTTCTCACCTGTTTGTCTTCCTCTAATCCCCAAATCAGTTTCTAATTGCCTGAAGTTAGGGAATTATGGGAAAACAGACTGTCTCTCTTGCTCTAAAAGTCCGAAGATTTCACAAGGTGTGTACAAGAGTGCATTTTAATTACATGGAATAGCTATATTTAATGCCAGCATAGATACAATGAGCATAATAAACAAAAATATAAATAACAAATTTCAATTAATATAACAGTAAATTAAATGACTTCATCATTTCCATCAGCTTTCCTTGTTCTCGCACAGTACTGTGAGTGCTGGCAAGTTACTTAAGACCTTAAGTGAATGATGATATTTTTATCTCTAATAAAAATTGCTTTGGGTCATTGTAGGATATCTGGATATGTAGTCTGCTAGTAAAGCAGATTCAACCTTTTCTTTTTAGACTTTCCATTTCATTTTCACAGAATCTTGGTAAATGAGGGAAATCCCATTCAAAAAATGCAAGCTACCCTAGAAACATTAACGACATTTAGGTTGAATTCAATTCACCAGATGGCTTCAGTCTTGGTATCATATCTATATCACATAAAGTTTATTAAAATATCTGGATAATAGGCAATGTTGGTATTCAGGATTAAAACACTCACACCTCACTTCTCAGTTCAAGTGTTAACTGGGCACAGTGTGCAGAGTTCTAGTCTGAGGATGTTACGCCGTGGGTAGAGTGACCAATTCGCATGAAACCCGAGGCTTGATTCCCAGGACCACACGTACTGGGTGGGATTGTATGTGTCTGTAATCTCAGCATTTGGGTAGTAGAGGCAGGAGGATAAGAATGTCAAGAGCATCTTCCAATGTATAATGAGTTTGAAGCCAGTCTGAGTTACATGAGACTGTCTGTAAAAGGAAAAACTCCTGGGTATTGACTCAAGAATCTGATGTTTTTCTGAGCTCTGTCCATGATTAGTGAGTTCACAGTGGACAGTTTGCTACATTGATACAGCACATGTGAGGCCCATGCTGAATCTCCTTATGAGGGGTAGATACTACAGTGTGAGTATATATCCTGGGCTTTTTGTTCCTTAACATCATTAACAGTGAACAGTGCTGCAGCAGTGAGAGACAAGGCCTCTGTGAGGTGAGTGGCTCATGGACAAACCCTATTGTTTGGAATGACTTTGATGTTAAAGTCAGAGTATACTCTGCTGAACTTGCTCCCTCTCACCCTGTGATGTAACAAGACCTAAGAGAAGACCCTCACTGGATATTTCACCAATTCTAGCACCATGGTCTTGGAAATTCCAACCTCCAAAGCCGTAAGCTCAATAATCCTTTACTTGTTATTGTTTATATGGGCTGGGGAGGTCTGTTACAGAAACAGAATGAATTAAGATGAGAGATACGATAGCATATTAGAAAGGGCTTGAAGCTATGACAAAGACTGTCTCTGCATTACTTACCGTCTTGGTGGCCCTTTGACTGTCTCCCCCCTTCATCATGACCCATCAAGTAACACCCTTCCCTACGGAGGGGTGCCGGATTCATCTCTGGGTTGCTCTGATTGCCCTACTACACAGTTAATGAAGCAGCTAGTTTTGTCTGCCAGCTCTGTTACGCACTCTGAATTCAGCATCTGTATTTTTGGTACTATGCCAATCTTAATGAAGTTGTCTTGTTGTTTTCTAAATACCTTTGGACACCTAAGGGCATAATGATGAGGCTTGGGCATACGATAATGATAAAATGTGGCACAGGCTGGCTGGGCTGCAGTACCTCGAGTCAAGTTTGACATGAGCTGATGAGATTTCTTGAAGTCTAATCTCCTTGTGCACTCCTTTAAGATGAAGTGCAGCAATGGGACTGCTGGGCGTCTTGGCATTGACTCTCAAGAATTACGTGTCTAGGAGACAACATTAATTTGTATTGCATGACTCACGCTGAATAAAAACAAGGTTGCATTCAAGAATCATGCATTCCCAGCTAATTAATCGCCCTTGTAAATGTTGGGGTGGATTATTGGTTAGTCACACACATTTTTTTTTTTTTTTTTTTGTGTTTGTGTGTGTTGTTCTCAGAATGAAGGCAGGTGCGACACGCTGGCTCACTGTATAATTTTTCATGCCTGAATCAGTCTTGTATATTTCTGCTGCTTTCTACACCCTTTTCATTATGCTCTGTCTAAATACTTAACTGTCCAAGTGTGTTATTATCAAGTAAGACTATCCACAAGTATTTCAAAATGATTTAGTTCGCGTCACTGAGTTTCATGGCTTGAAACAAATCTAATCTAATTCCCTTTATTTTAAATACATGGCAGGAGAGATAGTAAGCAACTAAGGAAGTTGCCTGCATCTCTCTGTCAAGAGTGGAATTGTGATATTTTCTGGATCTAGCCTTTTATAAGATGGGTTGGAGTATTGTGGACCAAAAGAAGGCAATAGCTTTATACATCCTGTCATAAAAAAAGATGTTCCAATTACAAGATAATTTTTGGATAATTAGTATGTATGTATATATATTATAAAATACTATCTAACTGTATATCTAAAATTAAAATTGAAATATTAGACTTGGATCAGACTTACCCTTCTGTTCACCCTTAGAAATAAGCAGCATATTAAAATGGGTTAAAGTTATGTTACTCTGGCTCAGAAAAATAAAATATCACAATGCCACTTTCAAAGGGGTTCTTCTTCTGCTTTAACACAATATGTAAAATATTCTCAAATAGACAAGGAAGGCAGAGGGAAGGACAGATGATAGAACCTTTCAGAAGAGACACAGCAAAGCTTAGATCTCCCTATTTCTAATACATTTTCAGGTTTTTATCCACGTGGGATGTCATTGCAGTATCAGTGACTCAGAACAGCACTGTGGTATCTTATCCTACTTTCACTTACCTTAAAAAAAAAAAAAAAAGACCATCATAAAAATTAGGCAAATGAAATTTGGTTTTAATTTTACTTGATTTAAAAATAAGCCCATAGAACAGCATCCGGAGATAATAGAGCAGCGGCAGGAAGTGGCAGACTGCACTTTGCAGATAGATTCATAGTCATTTCCTATTAAAATAATGTTTTGAAAGTGCGTGACTCGAAGTGGTAAGTGAGCAACGCCAAGGCAACTAAGGCTGATTTTATACAGTAGCTTCTCCCTATCCATAGGAAATGTGTTCTAAGTCTCTCAGGGATGCTGGTCACTGCAGATAGGACTGAATACCATCTGTTTTTTCACCTTACACATAAATATACACACCAGAGCATCACCTTTCTACTCATGGACAATGTATGGCATGTCTGAATCTTCAGCACTGCTCTTGAGTTAATGGACCACTATTCGACAAAGTAAGGGTTTTTTGAATATGAACACTGCTATCATGACAGTCAATCTTATATCTGAGATGATTGCAAAGTAACTCATAGGGAGATGCATATACAGTGTGGATATACTACACAAACTAGTGAGTCAACTCTTGGGTAGAATGAAGCCAGATGGCATAGGAGTTCATCATGTTTTCAAGGAAAAATTGATTCAATTTACATTGTGTGAACTGTTTATTTTTGGAACCTTTTATTTAAAAACTTCAAACCATGCTTCACCATGACTGAAAGCATGGAAAGTACAAGAAATATATGAGAGGTAATGACTCAATCACATTTATTAAAGGGGAAGCATGTAGCAATTATCATATAGACAGAAAGGGGTTCTGGGTAGGACTGTGTCCTCCAAGCAGATATGTGGGCATTCTAATTCACAATCTATATTTGGAAGACATACAATGTACCAAAGAACTGTTTTCACCTGCTTAGTTCCTAGAAGGTTGAAAAATACTTAGTGACTTATCTATGGCATCATGCTGGAGAGTGTGAAGTTTTGAAATGTTTTGGGTGAGAAATGAGAGGTTAGGCTGCCTGTGGTGTGTACATGAGTATATGTATAAGCAACACCACAGTCACTAGTATCCTGCTCACTGTTTCCAAAAGAAACATTTAATGGTTATTAATATGGAATGAAAATATGCTGAAAAAAATCAGCATTATGCTTGAAGAAAGCATGAAATTGAAATGGCCCTTGTAGAGGTATTTACTCCACCTGCTACCTTATGATCAGACTGCCAGATGGATTCGTTCCTGGACAGAACAGAGGAAGACTTCAGCTGTTTACTTAGTTCTGTATTTGTGAGTGTATTTCCTCAATTTATATCCCAATACAGTCCCTAATATTCCTTAAGCAGACTCCTATGGATATCTCACTTTATTTGTCACCCATCATTGGGCAATGATCCACATAAACCTGAGAACGCTTTAAGAAGGGGTTCTAAAATGGAGCCAAGAGCAGCTTCCTAGTTTCTGTCTCTCACGCAGGCCTAGGCACAGAGATACTGCAGCATGTGAGCTTGAGCACAGCATGGTATATTCCCCAGCATACACAGAGGTGTCCCCAGCCTCACAGCAAACTAGCTGCATGGTAGATTTGGCTTTTGCTAGTACAGAAGAAAAAAATGGTTTCTGGGCTATACGTTGCTTGATGGAGGCATAAACCCACTGCTTCCCAGATGGCTCCAAGAGCTGGTGGTAAACGTATCTCCACGATGTTGAGAAACTGAAGCAGGCACAGTCATTGGTCAAGCCACCACACAACTTAACAGTTTAAAATCTTCCCTGGTCAGAAAAGAAATATACACAATAAGACAGATTCAGATGCAATAAACCTCTAAACAATTACAGTGTGTTTAAAAAGATATGTAGGCTTGGGAGAGTAAAGAGAAGTAAAGAGAAGGTATAGTCAGTCATAAAAAAGAAATACATAGTTTTAAAAATAGTAAAATAAAGTCCTTAGAAAGGAGAATAAAGTAATATACAGAAAATGAGCCAGCCTGTGAAGAAGTGTGTGTGTGTGTGTGTGTGTGTGTGTGTGTGTGTGTGTGTGTGATAAAAGAAACTGAGAACATATTGGGTAATACAAGGCACTTAATAATAAGATTTTTGCCATTGTTTGCTCAATACAAAATTACAGATCACTTTAACATTTTTTGTTGGAGTTTATTTTTGTCCATGTGATGAAGTATATTTACATATAAAAAAGAAAAGTGAGAATGAAATTCAATGCCCAAAGTGTAGGTGAAAATTGGTCATTCTTTGTCAAAAGAGGAAGTAATTAGATCTATTTGTAGTTTTCAAAAGGCACTAATTCTTCAGTTTTGTTACTTCAGGTCTAAAGAGAGTTCCCTAAGAAGCTCTCGTCACAGGGTGCAGAAATGAGTCTTTGTAAACACACCATTATGCCCTAAGGAAGTGTGGCAAGACAAAGATGGTCACTGAAGAGTAAAAAAAATCATGTGATTTATTTTGAAGAAGACTCTGCATTTCTTTAATGTTATCTCTTTTTAAAGGGTATCTGGAATTGTGGTTTCTCTGCTTCAATCTTTATTTCTTTGCCTCTGCCTCTATCTATCCGTGTCTCTCTCTCTCTCTCTCTCTCTCTCTCTCTCTCTCTCTCTCTCTCTCTCTCTTTCTCTGTGTGTGTGTGTGTGTACGCGTATACATATCCTGACCCCTTTCTCTCTTTGAATTGTTGTTTTCATTCTGTGGTACATTTTTTTTGGCATCACTTTTCTGTCTCGGGATCTCTGTCCCTATCTCACAGAGCAGAGTGAGTATGAAGCAACCATCTTCTTCTATGATGATTTACCCAACAGACCCTTTCTTAAAGTAAGCATGAGAAGAAAGGTTCCAAGCCTACTACAGGTGGCTGGGAGATGCAATTGAAACCACTAGTTGGAGCTGTTAGTAACCAGGTATGTTAGAACCCCAGTGACCATGTTTACTAAAATGAATGTAGAGTTGAGTGTGCCACCATGAGGCTTAGGGAGTGATCTTAAGGGTGGCCTCCAGAGGGCAAGTTGTAGAGGTTTATGTGTTTCCTGCACATTCTTGCTCCACCTCAGAAGAGATTTATAATAGATTGTACCTAGGGATATAATAGTTTAGGGAGGTTGGACTTAAATTATTTGACCAGCTCTGGGGAGACCCTATTCAATGGAATGTAGGTTGAATCCAAAGGCCTACCATGGCAGTTTAGATTAAGTTGAAATCAAAATGAGAACATAGAACTCATAAGGTTAGAGATTTGTAAGAGTAAAAGGGAAATCATATGTATTAAGCAAGCTTTTGTGCCTGTGCCTGAAGCTAGGCTAGATGATGTGGACATGAGGCTGATTGTTGCTTGGTTTATGAAGACACTGAGGCTCTGTAGTCTATATAGTTTGCTCAAAGTCAACCAGCACTTGCATATAGCATGGCTATCTTTTTTGTGAATGTCTCTATTCTGTCTTCAATTCTCTCTCTCTCTCTCTCTCTCTCTCTCTCTCTCTCTCTCTCTCTCTCTCTCTTTCTCTCTCTCTCTCTTTCTCTCTCTCCATTTTTCTCTCTGTCTGTCTGTCTGTCTGTCTGTCTGTCTGTTTGTCTCTCTCTCTCTGTTTAACATAGGGTCTCATGTACGTTAAACTGGTCTCAGATTCACTAGGTATCCAGGAATGACCTTGAGCTTCTGAATCTGTTCAGTCCTTGTAAAAATTGCCACTTTGCCATCAGGCACAAAATATATGTGAACTATTTGCACCATCTGAGAATAAATATGTCAAATAATTTACCAACAGCAAACCACTCTCAGTCTTAGTTATCATGCCTGTTAAGGCTACCTAAGTTATTGTAATGATCCTTCTGACAGTGACTGTCAGCCTAGAGGTGAATCTGAAACCTGTAAAAGAAAATGGAACCAGTAAACAGGCTTGTCCTCCCAACTATTCACCAGGCAGAGACAGGGGGTCATCTGTTCAAGGCTCTTTTGGTTTAAGGCTTTTGGTGGGGGGAGGTACAATATAAGTTTCGGCCAGCTTCAGCACATAGTCAGACCTTATTTCAAGACAAAAAGCTAAAAGAATGGGAAAGGACCGAGGTTATCATCCGGTGGCAAGGTTGCATGTCTAGGATGACTGAAGCCATGAGTTCAAATTCCTAGCATCAAAACAATAAAATAGACCAGAAAACCCTGAAAATGAAATTTTTCTTGATTAGTTGTTCTTTATAGAAAATGCCCATAATTTCCTGGCAAGAAAGAAGAAAGGCAAAAATGGAGGAATCTTTGTTTACAAGTTTCTGCAACACTTAAGTTCTGCCATGTTAGATGGTGTATTCCCAACTTTGTCAATGATGCATGTCACATGTGCCTGAAAGAGCTTCTCCAGTGCCAGTGAGGGATGGCACATAGAGGTTCAGTCCTTACTTTCAGTGAGTGCCATAATGACCTCACCACAAGAGGACCAGTGACTACTTAGAAGATTAATCTACTGGAATAAGCTTGTAGAGAGTGTAGCCATGCTTAGAAGACAAGAAACTGGCAGCTGACTTCTACCAGAATTTCATGAAACACCATCTTTAATGTAAATCAGTCCCAAGCACCACATAAGTCATATTTTAAATTTTTACTTGTTCATTTTAAATCTCAATTAATTGGGAGTCTTGTAGTTTACCTGGAATCCCCACTCCTATGTAATCCAGAACTCACTGGTTAAGTACTCAGATTCATAGGGATTTTTGGATCCAACTTATATTTTTTTGTTATTTGGGGGGGGGGTATTGTCTTGCTATGCAACCTACACTCTCTTCAAATTCACAATTTTCCTGTCTCAGTCTCTCGAGTACTGGGATGACAAGTGTGCACCACAATGTTCAGCCTTTAATAATTATGTTAAATATGAATCTATACATCCTACAGCAAGTGCTCAAGCTTGTAGGAATGTGGAAGACTATGAAAACTATACCCTTGAATCTTTGAAAGGCTTAATGTTTAAAATGAAACAAAACAGTTTCTCTTAAATACAATATTAAGTTAGCCAGATACATGAAGCCTGCATGGTGGAGGGATTTCCCAAATCTCCACTCCAGCTCAAAGGTTGATGCACATGGCTAAAGGCATTCAGATGTACTTGCAGGCTCACCTCAACGAGCATTGCCCAAGTGACTCTTAGGGCAGACCCAAATTCATCATTTTCTTTCTGGAGTTTTCTATTGCCTCATGTTTCATTAAGTCTACTTTTACAGATGACATAATTAAGTCGTTAATAATGGCTGAGTAACTGCCAGAATTAGACCCTGAGTCACAGGCTATGCAAGCATCAGCCCTTCTGAAGCTTTGAGTTTTCAATTCCAGTCCTGGCACATAGAGCCTTGCTTAACCCAGCTTGAAAGTACACAGTCCTCACACCATAAATCATGAACCTCATTCACCATTGAAGACACACAAAAACCTCAGGGTGTGAGTATTCCATGCAGCATTGAAACCAACCTGGATCTAAAAGAACTGCTTTGCTGAAAGTTTATGGCAGAAACCTCCTTCACATCTTAGATAAAGAGTTGAGAATTCACCATTCCATGAAATCTCAGACTAACTCTTACCAAGGCCCAGGGGAGCAGTCATTTTCCTTCCTTCACTGGTAGATTTGTGTTTACTTGGTGAATTTATCTTGTGAATACCCTTTGCTTATGAATTTCACCTTAAATGGAAAAATCCAAACTGGACAAAATAATGGGAATGTTGTTATTATTATTATTTTTCTTTTGGGGCAGTGGCAACTGAACCTAGAGTTTTTTGCATACTAGGCAAAATCTCTACCTCTGAGCTTTATCCCAAGCCCTGAGTGGGTTTTAAAATCTGCATGTACTTTTATGGAATCTTCAGCTTTCTTCAGTGTATGCTCTTCCCTCTATTGATTATTTTTCTTCACTTCAGAGCATTTGGGAGACACTCCTTGGATAGTCTAAGTGAGCACAGAGCACCATCTTTTTAAAAATTCAAATACATTAGTTCTCTTTCTGAGGAAACGAATTATATGTCAATAATTTCTTTTGAATAATTTAGTGGAGCATTTCTGGCATTTTATTACATAATATATTTTCAATAAATAGTTTCCTTACTTTGCTAGCCCCTCTCCCATTTCCAAAAGGAACTGGTCCCAGGCTGAAGAGACAGGTCACCTACCTATCTTCATCAACTCTCTGTGGGGCTCGTATTATTGATAGGAAAGTTTGCTTCATAGGAAACCACCATGCTATCTATCAAGTTACTCTAAAGCAATACATCTTCAGTAGTGCTCTCTCTCTAGAGTATGTGATGGGCTAGTAATAATTTAAAATTAAAGAGAAAGGACAAATGAACTTGGTATGAAAACTTGGGACTTGGGTTTTTCTTTGCCTCCATTGCCTCTTCCCTAACCCTGAAACACACATAATTCAAGCTCATTAGGAGGTTATTCTTGATTATTACCAGGCTTTATTTCTAAACTGTGAACACTCAGCTTGAAACATGAGAGGATGCAGTGAAGACCAACTTCTAGCCTGGCCTGAAAGTCCTTCCTATAACATCTGGCTCAGTATTGTTGTCCAGAGTGACATGGAAGATCACTCTATGAAAGATGGTAGAATTTTTATATAAATAGGTAGGATAATAACCATGCAAAGGGCAGCTTTCTAAGAGGGACACTTTCTATGCTAAGGCAATTTTCTACTTAGGGCATCCTTTGAAAATATTGTTGTAGCATTAATGTACCATCAACTAATATAGATCACACTTAGTAACTATTTTTATGTAGATGTTTACTCAAAAAATATAGCATGAATGCTTTCCCTGTCCCTTTTTTTCTTAAAGCCATCAATTTATATAATATTCACTGTATATATGCCGTGAGCTGCACTCCCCTTCTGCTGTTTGCCATATTGTTTCCTCCATTGTAGTTATTTCATTTGTTTTGCTTTGTGGTGCTGAAGATTGAGCCCAGCCCCTCACACATGATCTATACCTCTCAAAGAATGCTCCCCCCACACTCTGATCAGCTCTGTAGATGCTTACATGGAATGTCTGTAACATCTTAGAACTGTGGTTCTCAACCTTTCTAATGCTGTGACCCTTTAGTACAGCTCCTCATGTTGTGGTGACCCCCAACCATCAAATTATTATATGCTACTTCATAACTATAATTTTGCTACTGTTATGAATCATAATGTAAATATTTTGGGGGATAAAATTTGCCAAAGGGGTCGTGACCCAGAGGTTGAGAATCAATGTCCTGGAGTGTTTATATTCATTTCCTTTTCTGCCTTAAGAAAGTTGATACTCATTTATACTATCAGCAAAATATGATAATGAAAATTGGCATTTTTCTTCTATATAGACGTACATTAGCTGAATTCCAAGGACAGGGGTCACCAAACCACATCTGATTGATATTTCAAAAGACCAATAACATTTCAACAGAGTATATATCAGGGAAAAAATACCTCAAAGGCATTCACTAGCAGTATGCATACACCTCTTGTTACAGGGTAGAAATCCTTATCTGGAGAGAAGCAGCATATTCGTTTTCTTGTACCAGTGTCCATTTTTAAAGTAAATGTTGGTTTTGACTCTCAATTCTTAGCACTCCCACACTCCCACTTTATTGCGCCATTCATTCCCCAGTAGGTAATAAGGTCTTAGTATGTGAGACACTATCTTATTTTCTCTTTTTCAACCTAGTTACTTTAACTAAGTTACTAAATCACAGAGAGATGAAGAAGAAAACTTCACACCCAACTGTTAATGCTACCCAAATCAAGTATTAATATATATTGAAGGAAACACTAAAATGTCCTGAGATTCCTCATTGTCCAACAAAGTTGACATGCTTCATTCATCTTTTCCTCACAGCAAAACTTACTGCAATTTCACAGTTTTTGACTTTTCAGAGGAACTATGTATGAGCCCTAATGGAGACACAATAAAACTGTCTCTTTTTTACTCAATGAGTAAAATTCCTTATTTGCCTCAGCATCACATATAAATAAACAAAATGACAGAGGTCTAGTAAGCTAGCTTCTTTTCCTTTGAAAACCTAGATCATCCCACATCCTTCCATGGCCTCGGGGATTTGCTTGACCTGACTGGGATGTCAACAGAATGGAAAACAGACAGATGGACACAGGGATAGAAAAGATGGGGTTAGTGGACAGGGATCTCTGATAGTGGACACATAGCACCTTGGAAGCTCAGTATGTTTATTATATAAAGTTGAATGGGGGTGGTGTTGTTACATACAGATGAAATAGGAGACAGGGTTCATGGTATACTGCTGTACTCAGAAAACAGGATTAGCTAATCTCAGTAGGAGCAGTCTCTGAGGGAAATCATCAGGCTATGAGCACCCAGAGGGAGAAAACTGTGGTAAATATTTTCTGCACACACCATCAATATTTACACTTGGATAGGAAGGCTTTGCCACTTTCCACAAATCTGAGGCCAGAGTCCTTGATATGGCCATCCCCAGGGGAAAAGCACACATGCATTCAGTACTTCACACACTCAGAACTTCCCCCATTCTCCACACTTAAACTCCCAGAATTCAGATGGATGATACAGTAGGATTGCAAAGATTTCCAGAGCACATTGGGCTATGTGTTTTTAAATTCCAGGGCAGCTTGGAAGTGAGATCCTGTTTTAGGAAGCAGAAACAAAAACAAAAATACAAGTTATTATCACATAACAAGATAAATTATGTAGAAAATAACTTTTTTCACATTTTTTGAATAATTAAATACCCATTGGGAAGAATTACCTATTAAATCTATATGTTTCACAAATATATATTAGTCATTTGTGTTGTATGTGACCTTAACATTTAGAAATATATGATAAACATTATATATTTTTTACACTGTTATTTCTCCTCCATTCAACTGAGCCAAGGGGTTCAGGTCTTTTCAATACTCATCATCATGAAGTCTTCCATATAATTCTCTTATAGGTCTTTCTCAACCAATTTGCATGTAACCTGCACAGTCAAGAGGCCTTCTTTGATACCAAAGACTTTGGATCAATTTTGCTCAGAGTGATGTGTCAGAGAACACCTCTTTTATTAGTCTGGTGTGAATAGGGTAATAATTATAATCCAGCATGATTGATTTGTATGGGGCTCTTGGTTAATTCCTAATAGCTGTGTTACCCTTGGACTGTGTGGAAGCTCTTCAGTTTAGGTCTGAAGTGAAGGAAGGAGCAGTCAGGCAGAACCATAATAGGCCAAATCTCATGATTTTACCAACCAAACCTAACATAATAACATCCTAGGTGTGCAGTGAATCACACTACAATAACACTCCAGCTTTCATTGAACCGAAGGAAAACCAAATGCCATCCACTCATGTCCAGTTTGGTTGTGCAAAAGATCAGAACTACTCCCAGTACGTCAAAATGAACATATGTAAGTAATGACACTCAATAGTTTTATTCAATCAATGCTTTAACTAAATTGCATTACACGAAAAAACAATAACAACATAAGTGCAGTCCATAGTGGGGCAGGAGCGAAATGATTCTAACGGCAACTATCTTCGTAAGCATGCTGTCGTTAACTTGAAGCATTTCCCAGCCTCGAAGACGCTAAAGTGACAAAAAGGCTTCCTTCCTCTAATGTAAGAAAATAAACTAATCAGAAGCAACATTTTGTCTTTTTGAAGAAGCTTTCACTATTGTCTTTTATGAAGAACGTTGCCATTGTGAAGGCTGCTTCAAAAGCAAGTTTTAGAAACAGAAATATTCTTCCTCTAGACCATTTCTTAAAGCTGTCTTCTAAAAAGTGGGTCACAGGTACTGTTTGGCTTCTTGATTTCAGGGTGTTTTGTCTTGTCGTACTGTCATTAATCAAAGCATGACTGGCATGTGTCAGTATCTGCTGTGCATAGCTTCCCTTTGCTGTAACAATTCACAAGACTACAGGCATGGAGGCAAGACCACCTGCATCTAAATCTCACCTGCTCCCAGGAATCTGTGTTATCTACAACATGGCACCAAGCACACTACATGAGAATGAATTGCTTAGAATGTCTTTGAGATGTGTAGCAAGCAAGGTATCCAAGGAAGAATAGCCACCCTCTGTGTATTTATAACTATCATTACCAGTTCAGAATCACAGCTATTCTGTTTGTTCAAATAACTTAAAAATAAAAGTGAATTTGAGAGCTACTAGAGATCCACTTGCACCTCTGGTTTTTGACAACCTTGAGATGTTTTGCAGAATTACATTTCATTGCTTCAAATTCTTTTTTTCCTTTTTATTTATTCTATGTATCTTTTACATCATGTATCTTGATCCCATTTATTTCCCCATCCCTTCACATCTGTCCCCCATACCTCTGCCCCCCAAATAAAATAAAATTTAAGAGAAAAAAGGAAAAAAAATAAAAAGGGGGGGAGTCTCCTAATGGAAGCTGCAGTGTGACACGACACAGTGAGTCACACTGTGAACCCCTCTGTCCGTGTATCTTTACTTGCAAGTGTTCATTGCAAAGAGTCATTGGTCGGGTTCAAGGTCTCTCGTTTCTACTACACTATCGATGCTGGGACCTCACGAGGACTCTTCCTGGACATCCTGTTGTTGACCTTATGTTGTAGAGATTCTACAGCTTTGGGTCTGTGGGTCAGGTCCCTTTATGTGCTCCAGCAGATCACAGAAGGGGTGGATGTTGGGGAAGGCCACATCATAACCCTGGATCTGGGCCTGGGCAGCTGTAGGGTTAGTCAGCCAGCCAGTGCTCTCCTTTCCTCACCACTAGGATGAGCTCACTAGGGTTGTTCCAGCTAATTCACTTCTTGCAGCAATGACAGAGGGGTGGGGCCAGTTCTCTTGCTTTCACTCTTTCAGGGTCTACTCTCCCACACCGGTACCATTAGGGCCAGCTCTATTTTGTTGCTCAGGCAAGGTACAGGGGCTATTCTCCTGAGTATTGCAGCTAGTGAGGGGAGGGGCAGCTTTGCCATTCTTATGACCTTAGGACCAGCTCCTCCACCTGTCTCAGGTGTTGATGAGTGGGAGGTAGGGGGGGGGAGCATGTCTCCTCCACCCACACGACCACATGTCAGAGGAGTAATGGGAATAACTCCCCTTTGGTCATAACATTGGGACTGAATCACTCTCATGTTTGACCACTGGGTAGCTCTACTGTGCTGCCTAGGCTAGATGCAGGGCCTGTTTCCTGAGTGCTGCAACTGGTAAGGGAGAGCTCTTGGGTCATCTCTCTCTTCTGTTGTAGGCACTAAGGGGCAAGGGTAAAGGGGGTACCTCCTAGCCTCCCACATCACCACATGAGAGACTAGTGATGGGTGCAGCTTTCCCATACTTCAGTGCTGGCTCACCCACACCTCTGCTGACAATGTTGGCTCTATTGTGTTACCCAGGTGAGGTGCAGGGCTGATCTCTCAAGTGTTGCAGCTGGTGATGGGAAAGGATAGCACTCCTGCTCTTGTGACCTCAGGGCCAGTTCTCATTCCTGCCTCAGGCATTGATAGGTTGTGGGAGGAGGGCAACTCTTCCACCACCCAAACTGCCAGAGGACAGATGGGGGTAGCTCTCTCTTGCTCGATACTTTGGGAATGGCTGACCCACATCTTCACCAACAGAGCTGGCTGTATTGTGCTACCATGGAGAGGTGCAGGTCCTGCTCTCCCAAGTATTGCAGCTAGTGGGAGTCAGCGACAGCTCTCCCATTCTTATGACCACAAGGCTAGCTCTCTCTCTTGTCCTAGGCAACTGCTTCAAATTCTTAATAAAATCTTTCAGGAGAACAGCAATATTCTTGAGGAGCCACCGTGGTGTTTGTCACACCTGTAGAACTCTTCCAATGAACATAAAAAAGTCAGTAAATGAAAAATAAGTGTTCAGTGGTGTGCTTTTAAAGGGAAAAGCTAGAAAACTTTAGTCATGGCCAATAGTGGATAATAAAGACCTTTAATGGCATGGGTCTTGTCATGAGCTGAGGCGGGTGTAGGACAGTCATGGGATAGAATGGATTTTTTGTTTTGTTCCTGTTTGCTCAGAGGCATTTGATTTAGAGCTGTTGTCTGAGTATTGAACACTTTGCAGTCAAAGTCCTGTCTTCTCTCACTGACATCTATAAGATATTATTGCCGTCACTTTCCCTCAAGCACATGTAATGAGCTTGGTCAAAATGGTCAGTTCCTTCAGACCTTAGTTAGATCATCTGAGCTTGGCATTTGAAGACCAGTGTTCTTTAACAAGAGTGCTGATCAAATGAAAATGAGATCAGTCAGGGTTAGGATGAAGCTGCAGGATACCAAGGGAGACCTCTCCCCACCTATTGAGACCACTCCTGGCTGGGTGAGGTGATGTGTGTATCCATCTGAAAGACTGCTTTATTCCTGGCTCATTCTTTCAACATACACACACACGGAGTCCTATTGTGCTCCAAATACTTGTTTATCTGTTTTACTAGAATATTATATTATATTAAAAGTTCATCCCAAGGAAGATCTACCATTACTGTGACCATCACAGTCATCATCATAGTAGCCATTAACATTATTTTCTGTGATTAAGGCTACTTCTCATTGTAGTGTTGTTCTCTCATGAACTGACCTATTTTATCTTTACAACATGTAGTGCTGATAATACCATCATGTGTAGAGAACACAAGGCATGAAAAACTTAGGTAACTTGTGTCTTTCATACAGAACCAGGTTGCCCTGGCTATTACTAAATTATCATATTTATTAAATGTTGTTTAGAGGATCCTGGAGGCCAGTGAGTGTGGAGAGAAGTATGCAAGCACAGGATAGAGACTCACTCCTCTTGTATATAATTATGTGAGCAGATGGCAAAGACTAATGACTTTTAATCCCAAGTGCATTAAAGAAGATTAAAGACACTGACAGTCACTAAGGTTCTGCGTTAAAGATTTTATATGCAATACCATACTCATTTGTTTGTGTTTGTTGTCAGGATTCTGTGAGTCTATAAGGCAGACTGTGTGAATGTTTGTGAGTCTAGGTAGTATATCACCATCTGAATTTCTGAACTGTGTCACAGATTTCTAGTGTCAAATCCTACAAGGTTTTGGTTTTCCATTTATAGAAGCCACAGTTTTTGGCAGTCACAGTTTCATGGCAGTTTCAGGGTCTGATACTTATTAAGAGTTGATGGACCATCTGGGGGCTTTCAGAGTCTTATGTGACATCTTTTCTAACTTACCTTGGAATCTTAGATTTTATTGAGATCTATGCATAAGTCATTATAGAATGGAAAGGGAAATGGCCACAGTTAATTACTTTTGGTTTGGAATGAAGAAAGCTAAAGTTGTATAGGTCAATGTAACTTGCAAATTGTTCCATTCCCTGTATCATCTTTCTACAGAGATCTGGAGGCACAATGCTGCATTCAGTTTTCCTCATGTTACTTTGATTGTGTTCCAGTATTCTTTCTGTAGCTCTGCTTTATGTCAATTTCTAGCAACTAAACAGAATAAGGTATGGGGGCATACTGCAAATATGTTAACTATATTTCCAATATCATGAGAAAGATTTTATGAAAAACACACACTTTCACAATTCTTTCTGGAAATTGGTGGAATGATATATTCCAAGCTCACAAAGTTCTTTGTAACTTAAGTCTGATCCAGAGTCTGGATGTTCTTGCCATCACTCAATGCATTTGCTTATGAGTAATTTTTCAGACTATTAGTATAGTGAGACATTATTTGAAATAGAACTGTCTCAAATAGGCACATATACACAAATCAAAAATCAATATGTGTATATATGGTACATTGTAAGAAATTATAAGCAAGAAGAAATAATATGAATGTATTACCAAACCAAAAATTATCTGGTAAATATAAGGAATTTATCTTTTAATTTTGGGGTAACAAATAGGTTTAAGAAATTCTTTATAATAAAATTAGATAATGGCTTTTTTTTTCTTTTTGAAAATAATATATAAATGTAGTCTGGAAGATATAAATAGCTTAATTTAGAATTATAGATATTTGAACAACTATACATATTTGAACAGTTGTTCAAAAATTTATAGATTGAAGTAATAATAAGAAAATTATTGTAAATATGCATAAAAGTGGCATGGACAGTTTTATATAATTTTTCTCTTATTGTGCCAAACAATAAGAGAAAATATACACTTTTATATTCATACTATATAATTCTGAAATGCTGAGTATATAAATCCTATTGCAGCCATCCAAATGGAAAGCATTTTGTACTTATTTACCCATAATGCATCACCCAGAACAAGTTCCACACAGTAGACTAAATGCACATTTGAATCTGTCCTTCAGCAGAGTAATGGTGAGGATGGAGAGAGTGATATGGATGGAACCAACACCAGCAGTAATAAGACAATAGCCCAAGGCAAATAGCTCTTAGGATGTTGTTAAGTGGCTCCAGGGAAAGCTATTCTTACCTAAAGGAATCTCTTTAAGAAGGTAATGTTTTTCTGGCCCTTGTGACCTCAGGGTCAACTCTCCCACCTGCCTCAGGTGTTGATGGGTGGGTGGGGAGGGCATCCCCCCGCCCCATGCTGCCACATGACAGATGAGTAACCAGACTGCTCTCCACTGCCTCTGCTTGCCATCAGTGTGGCAATACTCAGGAGAGCGGGCCCTGTACATCCTCTGGGCAGCACAATAGAGCGAATCCTGTTGGAAGATGTATTGGTGAGCCAACCCATAGTTGTCAGCATGGGGAAGCTGTCCCCATTACTCATCTGTCATGTGGCAGCATGGGCAAGGGAGTGGCCCTCCCATACACACCCATTAAAGCCTGAGGCAGTTGGGAGAGCTGGCCATGTGGTCACAAGAGCAGGAGAGCTGGTCCTGCCCTATCAGCTGAAACACTCATGAGAGTGGCCCCTACACCCCTCCTGGGCAACACAGTAGACCTGATTTTGTAGGTGTAGGTGTAGGATATCAGACCCTGAGTACATGAAAGCAGGATAACTGGCCCCACACCTTGCTCATCTCTGCAAAGGGTGAACTCACTTGGACAATGCAGGAGAGCTCACCCTGATGGTAAAGACAAGGGAAAGCTGGAAGGCTGACCAACCCTTTAACTACCCAGAACCAGGGTTATGTGTTAGCCCACCCCAACATCCACCCCATCTGTGATTTGTTGGAGCACATGAAGGGACTGGTCCTGCCGACCTAATGCTGCAGAATTTCCACAACACAAGGCAGCAGCAGGATAACCAAGAGGAATTCCAGTGAGTGCCTAGCATCAATAGTGTAGCAGAAACCAGAGTCCTAGAACCAGACCAACCAGTCTTTGCAATGAACACTTGCAAGTAAAGATATATGGATAAAAGGGTTTACTGAGCAACTCATTATGTTACACTACAGCTTCCATGACATTTTGTCCTTCTCTCTTTTGTCTTTTCCCTTAAATTTTATTTTATTTTTCTTTCAGGGTGGGGGGGGTCATTGCAAGGGCAGAGGGCAGATACAAAGGGACAGGAAAATGAATGGGATGGAGATGCATGATGTGAAAGACACAAAGAATAAATAGAAAGAGAAAGAAAGGGGTAATAGCATCCCTTTCCTTTTCTAAGTCTATTTAACATATTTTTGTTTCTTACCTTATAGAACTAGGCTTTCTAGGTTCCCACCCACTGTAGTTCTAACTAGGAACTACGGAGCATGGTTTTGGTTATAGAGAGAAGAATAAGTTGTCCCTTGTGCTATTTTTCACTCTTAGAAACTCTCTCTGACCATATCTACATGCAGGAACAGGCTCTTTTATTTATTATTGTTTGTAGATTCTCTAAAACAACAGCCATTGGTTTTTCCCAAGTTTTCTCGAAGGTTTTTATGACTTAGGCTGCTATTCTGTACTATGTGTTACAGAAAGAATTACAAGTGTGACAGAGGACTAGGTTTAAGTAACAAAGAAATAGCTTTTAACAGAAAACATGAAAAGATACTCCTTGTAGTATTGTTCTAAAAGGCTGGAGCATTTTAGTGCCCCTTTCTTACCAACTGTTGGAAAATATATTTAATGTCATGTGAAATATTCTAAATAATAAGGGAATTTTTTTTTTTTACAATTTAAGATTATTTTTATCTTTTTTTGTTTTTTGTTTTTTGGGTTTTTTTGGTTTTTTGATTCTTTTTTTAATTTTTTTTCTTTATTATTATGTGTTTTAAATTTTATACATCAGCCATGGGTTCCCCTGTCCTCCCCCCTCCCGCCCCCATCTCCACCCTCCCCCCAGCCCCTCCCCTCCATTCCCATGTCCTCCAGGATCAAGGCACCCCTGGGGATTCACTTAAACCTGGTGGATTCAGTACAGGCAGGTCCAGTCTCCTCCTTCCAGGCTGAGCAAAGTGTCCCTGTGTAAGCCCAAGGTTCCAAACAGCCAGCTCATGCACTAAGGACAGGTCCTGGTCCCACAGCCTGGATGCCTCCCAAACAGATCAAGCTATTCAATTGTTTCACTTATCCAGAGGGTCTGATCCAGCTGGGGGCTCCACAGCTTTTGGTTCATAATTCATGGGCTTCCATTCGTTTGGCTATTTGTCCCTGTGCTTTTTGCAATCTTGGATTCAACAATTCTTTTAATTAGGTGTATGGGTCTATGTCTGTCTGGATTATATGTATGTGAGTTCATGTGCCTCTGGACACCAGAGAATCCTCTGGAGAGGAAGTGAAAGGTGGTTTTAAGCTATTATTTGTGGGGGCTGTGCACCCTAATCCAGTTCCTAGCTCCACCACTTACTTTCTTCATTACCTTTTATTTAGCGCAACTTCCTTTTGTTCATTTTTTATTAACTTAAATGAACTTCTTTGGAAAGGATAGTGATAACGTATTAGTCTCACTAGAAAAAGGAGTTTGAGAGAGGTGAGTAGGAATAGATTGGTTGAAATCCAATCTGACTCCATCTCCCCAGTGAACATTAATGACTCTTTAAGGTGTTGATTTTTATATCACTGGAAATATGTCTGCTTGGCCCACAAACAGAATGTTGTTTAACTGTGGATGGTTATGTTTGAAAATCAACCAGGCATTTCATAAGTTAAGTATTCATTTGCATGATGTCTAATACATTTAGTAGCAAAACAAACAAGGCAAATGAAAGAGGGAGAAGTTTGGGGAGACTTCACAAGGGGGGCTTGTGATAAACACTGTCAAAACCATGACTTGACACCATGGAGAACTCTGGATATCCTCAGAGCAGGGGAGACCTGAGCTGAGCTGTCAGCTCAGGTTGGGGCATAGATCATGTGTCAGGGAACATAGTCAATCTGAGCTCCTGTGAAGATGGGTTTTACATTGTGTTGATTTTTTCTATCACATAAAAACGTCTCCTTAGTTATGACTTCTTCACTAACAGATGAAGATTCAAAAGGTAAGGCAATGATAGTGTCTGCAATTCAACATTTAAGAGTAACTATGATCTAACTCATTTTCCCAAGAGAAAGCTTTAAAATTTAACTTTTAATTTCTAATTTGTTTGCTTCACTATTATTTATATTAGTTTCTTCCCTTCCTTCCTTCCTTCCTTCCTTCCTTCCTTCCTTCCTTCCTTCCTTCCTTCCTTTCTTTCTTTCTTCCTTTCTTTCTTTTTTTTTCAGAGAAACAGTCTGGCTATAAAGTTAAGGCTAGTCTAGTACAGTGAGGATGTACACTATGTAGCTCACAGTAAATTTAAACTCAGGGCAATCTTTCTGACTCAATCTCTTGGGTGTTGGGTTTATAGGCATAAATCACCATGTCTGGCTTGAGAAAAAAATGTGTGTGTGTGTGTGTGTGTGTGTGTGTGTGTGTGTGTGTGTGTGTGTTTGTGTATGTGTGTGTGTGTGTTATGTATGCATGTAGTTCACTAATATATATGTGTGTAAGTGTCTGTGCAGATGCATATGTCTGTGTACAAGCATTATTTCCTTTGAGAAAGGGTCTCTTCCTGAACTGAAGGCTCTGAGTTTAGGGTAGTCAGACTGGATACCCTTAGGATACACCTGTGTTTGTCTCCAGCTCTGGCATGTACATCCATGATGAACTTCTTTTTGTGGGTGCTATGGTCCAAGCTTAGGTCCTAATGCTTTCATAGAAAGGACTCTTACCCACTGAGCCCTCTCTTCCAGTTGCAAGACAATGTCGAATGATTCAAAGAGTTAATGGTTTCACTGTAAGAAATGACAATTGAAAATAATGGAGAGTGAAAGCAAAGGTTTTGCTCTCACAGAGGCCAGCTCTTTGTTTGCTGTGGCTCATTTCCTACCCCTTTGTTATTCCTATATGCACTTCGAGAAAGTTTTAAATTTCCTTCTGAATGTCTCTGTTTCATTGGCTGAGGAATGGGTTTTTTAATTTCTGTGTATTTCATTGTTTCCAAGTTTCTCTTGTTACTGAATTCCAGCATTCGTTCTAGTTTATTGAGTTAGAAAAGATGCACAATGCAAGTTCAGGTTTTCAGAATGTGTTCATACTTCTTTGGTGGCCTCTCACATTGAATCTATTCTCAAGACTATTCTTAGATGCTGTCAAGAAGAATGAATATTCTTTACCTGCTGGATGAAATGTTCCATTGGAGTCTTAGCCCACTGGGTCTAGAGTAGGGTATAAACACATTGTTTTTTCTTCATTTTCTGCCAGAGGCCCTTCCTATAACACATGTTTCTTTGTCCCACCAGTGAACTCCTAAATAATGACAAGGGGACTTCTTATTAACTATGAGGGTCAGCCTATAGCATAGGCTTGTTCATATGAGGTTTATTTATGCCTTGACAATGACCATGATTGCTGTTTCTCATAGCTAGACCTTAAAGAGTATGCTATGGACAAATGTGCCCTACATACAATTACCTCTAATTGTCTTTTTAATTGTTGCTTCCTGCCACCTTTTCCATTTTCTACCATGTGAGTGGTAGTCAAGGTGATAGGGAGATAAAGTATGGGGAAGGTTACCTTTGCAATGAGCTTGCCTGAATGGAGTCTGCCTTCTTGAAGTACTAGAGATTCCACTCATGCCTTCACCATTCCTAGGTTTGAGCAATACCCCTTCAGGTTTGACATTTCCGTGTTATAAAACTGGTTCTTCTGCCAAGCTGGCACTATTTAGGGGGATACTGGGCATCCTCAGAGCCATAGAACCAATATTTTGCAACTTCCCAGAAATATCATTAATAAGAAAGTCTTTCTTAACAAAATAAATATTATCAGAGTTTGACAGAATATTGAAAATTCATATGATCATTTAAGATAAAAATAACACTTTAAGAAGGCTGTGAATGTTCATTTTGGTGCAATTAGGACATGACTCAGTTGGTGGTGTACAACTGGGCATTGGAAAGAAATTAAACACATCTTAATATAAAGGGCACATTTATTTACAGTATAATCATTCAGCTCTCTTTTAGGATCTTGTGTCATGGGTAAAGCCAAGACAAAAATGAATATTCAGATTGCCATTGTTTTGACCATAAAACTATATACATTTTAATATTTCTAGAGTATGAAGCAAAGAACAAATAGAAGCTTCTTGAATGCTTAATTTAAAATTTTACAAAAGACTGCCTTGGATTCATTTATCTTTATAATGAAAAGAATAATCAAATATTTCCTGAATGGCAATCTTTAAAGTGTATGTGCGTCTGTGGATTTGTGCATATTTTGTTGAACTAGAGTACTTTTCAGAGAAAATTATGTCTCTGTCTTTTATAGTTGATTCTCTGAGTTATAATCCAATAATGGACTTTTATTGTGAATAAACACTAGAACTCAGGGTCTATAACAATTAAAGTGTTCACAGTATATATGAAACTGGGGGCCTTTTTTATAACTGACTGACAGTTTTGGAATTTTTTTCTGAAACTCAAATAAATGAAAAATTTGGAAAACTTTATTCCATGAACAGATGCTTAGAATGCGTTTCTCCACTCTAAAGATTGTTTTATTCTTCCATAAATGTTTATACATACCTAAGGCACAGGAAATGCTCAAAAGATTAAGAATTTGTTTATAATAGTCTGATTGTTTTATTGGCTTAGCTACAAGAGCTTTTGAAAAACACATGTGGAACATCTAAGTGATAACTACTTTTCAAAATTTCTTAAGTAAAATACACAGTGTGAATGGTTCTCTGGTGCCTCTCAGGGAAGAGCAGGTGCACAGGTGAATCAGTCATCATTCTGTAAGACAAACAGACAGAGCAGTGTATATGCATGGATATACTCCTTGTGACTGAAGACCTTCTAAGAGGATTTTCCTACTCCTTTTTTAAAAATTGCTAACTAAATCCCTCCTTTCTCCATCTTTTCACAATTCTGTCTTTTCTGAGCAGACTAATACTTTCTAAAATAAAACTACTTTATTCTGTCATGTCTAGACCAAGAATTAGTACAAGAGAAGTCCCTGTCCCTATCATTTCATGGTCACACAATTCTTCCTGCATTTTCATATGTAGTGTTTATTGTCTTTATGTTTGTAAATATTTTCCTACTTACAGTTCCAATTTAGGTCAATGATATAACTTTTCTTAGTTATTAGCTTAGATTCCCTAGTATATTATTTTTTATCTTAATGGTATATTGATGGAGCACATAAAGGCTTCAGATCAAGAGAAATGACAAATATCACTCAAACACCTTCCTGATACAGTATGGCAGGTATTTGCATGATATTTGTTAAGGGAAAATATAGGCCATGGTATCACTCTTGGTGAAGTAAGAGAGATGTGGTTGCTGGTCCTTAGTCTTGCCACTGGATTTCCCCTTATGCAGTGACCCTGTGACTCTGAGCCCAGGAGGACTCTTCAGAGCACAAATATTCACACTCATTATTCAGCATTAGTCAAAAATGGTAAAATTTTTGTTGTTGCAACTTTATCATTTACAAAGACAAGATAAGCATCTACCTCAGAAATTATGAAACAAGTAAAATATACAAAATATAATAAACTGGAAACATGTAAGTAGCTGAGGACACAGGAAAGTGGGCTCATGGATCAGTGTTGATAGGTTTTCTTCTTTCTGGAGTCTACAATGCAGAGGCAGGGAAAGCAAGAATGAAGTGTAGGTCAGGATACCATCATTGGGATATTCTAGGTGTGGTTCTTAGGTGGGAAAACTGGGTTCTCCTGCAACTTTTCCTCAGTTCTACTCACTGTTCATTAAGTAGCAGACATGTGCTGCAAGTCAAGAACTTCCAACTGACTCTATAAAAGTAAGGCAGAATTCCCTTGATGAGAGTAAAAACCTGTCTGTCACAGATAATGACATCAATTCAAAGACTGTTTTCATGCAGAGCATTTTTAGAATCTTGATGTTGTAAATCTTAGCTAATGATGAGCATTGGCTACATGAAATATATTTTAATAATCATAAAATTAGAATAAGACCATCTACTCAGCAGAGTTATTCCAAGCATCAATTAAGATAATTAAATTAAATAACATTGACCAGAGAGTCTCCATCTCAGTTTTTCTGAATCCTAAAAGCATGGTATGACTCAATTCCAAGTTCAATTATAAAAGAGAACTCATGCCAAGGATCTCAACTTGCTGTATACAGTTGGGTTGTGGAGCCCTTTCTGGTGTTGACACTGTCCTGACTCCCTTTCTTCTAGAGAGCTCTTCTGGATGGGGTATAAAAGCAGTTGTGGTTGTTGTGTAAAAGTGATCAATAGCTTACAGAAGTTACCAACTATTTCTTGCCAGGCAGCAACCAAATGCACATAGGCTACCTGCACTCTTGAGCTGAAAATAAAAAGACGAAAAAGGAAAACAGTGCTTTCCTGGGTAAGGATGCATAGAGCTTTTGGAAAGAATCAGCCAGAAAATTATGTAAAAGCCACAAAATGGGAGTAAATACAGTGCTTTTGAGAAAATGACAGGCAAGATTGTCCTTTGTCCAGAGAAGAGGTTTTCAGAGCTGATGAGCAGGTATTTTAACAATGAATAATAAGCAAAACATTTACACTGGTTTAGTGTGGGTAGTAGCCACTTTGCCACCCAATTGCTTTGCTGTGGTCTACAGGATGTTCTAGACTCAGTATCCTAAATTTCATGAAACTCTTGTGTGTACTGGGCAAGTCTGTGCTAAGACCACAGATCCTCCAGATCTTCAGAAGATGGAAATCACTGAAGTGTTCAGATAGCAGCAAATGCCTCTCTGCTGTCTTATAAGAAAGACTCATGTAACACAGGTTTTTATGCAACAGCTTATACTGGGTGAGAGACAATGGCCAAGGGACTGGGCTAGGATGAAGGCCACAACTTTGACATTGGAAGATTTCTGTTCAAACTTAGGGAGCTAAGCCTTCAAGGGAAAATCATGGAAAACATTACAAAATTTTGAGTAGGAGAAAAACATGCTGAGATTTCAGTTTTATTAGGAACATTCTCAACAATAAGGACAATGATGACTAGGTGAGCAAGGCAGGAGGCAAGGAAAACAGTCTGAAGTTTACTGCACTAATTTGGTCTGGAAATGATGATGTTTGAGTACAAGCAATGGTAGCCAGCCTGGACTAGGATGGTTAGGAAATTGTCTGCTCAGTGGGAAATGGTGGGTCTTGCTAAAGAGCAGGGATTTCTTAAAGGTGGGGGAGGGGAGAAAGACATGCTTTGCCATTGTCAACACAACCAGCTCAGTGACACCAAACAGTTTTCCATCAGTTCCTCTGACAGCTCAGCCTCGCCTAAGCTGATGGTCATGCCCGATGTGACAACATTTACATTGGAGCGCTACACCACTGTAATTCCAGTGTTTTTAAATGTTGGGTTTGAAGTTTGTGCTGGCCAGTTTCCCTCGTTTTGGGTTTGGTTTGTTTGGCTAGAAAGCGGCATATTCAGACAGGCTTACATACCAGCCCCAGTAAAGACAATCTTAGGCTTTGCACTTTCTATAGCTCAACAAACCAGAGATCCCAGGTAGACAGCCAGGGATTACACAGTGACAAGCTGGCATGAGGTAGAAGCTTGGGAATGAATGCGGCCTCTTTGGCAGACTCCTGGCATATGAGAGTGAGGAAAATGGCGTGTGCAGTCAGGAAATGTCCAGGCCTGATTCTGCCACTCTCTCATTTTTGCCTCTTGGGAAACATATGTCAAATTAAGTTTTTGGGTCCACTGAAAAATGGTTCAGTTTTGTACCATAAACCATCTCCCCCTCACTTTCTTCTTATTTCTATTTAGTTAGAAAACGTTCATGGGCAAAGACTATTTCTATTTCCTGCCTATATGTGCTTACCTTCTTGTCTTGAGTAATATAGACTTATTGAAAATTTAAAATATACCTCTGGATATGTAAAAGTGCATGTCATTACTGGCTTAAATAAAAGAATTACTGGCATCTGATAATTTAATGAATCTTTTTTTTTTTCCTGGAACCAAAACACATAGATGTTGTAAAGGAAATGATTATAAATGTTTCGTTAAAAAGAAAATCCGGTAATCAAGTATAATCTACAATGGAGAGTGGTGCATACAGCTTAGTGGCCTGGAGGGGCATAATGTCTTTCTGCAGAAAGTGATCTGTCATAAAAGAAATAGCCAGCAGTTATCACCTTGACAACTCTAGTCCAGGGATGTCTGCACCTAATATATGGGCTCTCTACCAGCCAGGCAGCCACTCCTAGGAAGCTTCTGTAGCCCTTTTATTAGATGGAGAGGCGACCACTCACTTTATTCTACTGTATTGTAATGAGTAAATAAAACAATGTACATGAAGGGACATTGAAAGTTTAATACTAAATACAAATATTTATTATGAGTCTCGTCATAGGAGACAGAGAATTTCCATTAGTGAGAAGAGCTCTGAGTAAGTTTTAGGGAACTGTTTCATGACACCATTTCCTATACACACATAGAAATTGGAGTTTTGACTCATAGATGATACAAATGGCTAACCTTGCTTCTATTGCCCAAGGAAAGACATTCGTCTCACTAAGGGAACTAGATAATGACACTATAAAACATACTTGCAGACAGGTCTAGTGAGAAATATGGAACTGAAAATGGACATAGAAAATTACCTATTGCAGCATAAGATAGTTGCTGTGAAGATGGGTATGGAGATATTGATTTAACTGAGAATGATATTTAAATCATTAGAGTGCCATACATATGTATATGTATGGTATACATGTGTACAAAATGGCATATTCATATATATTTCTCTATATGTGTACATAACATATATAATGTGGTAAAATGATTTACCATTTATTTGAGACATAACCTCAGTTTACAAATGTGTCCTTGCCCATAGAATAATTATTAAATTGGGATGATTTGATTATATTCTTAATGTTAAGAGGCATGCTGTTCATTTGATAGATAATTTGATATTTTGCAGTCAATACTCAGAAGGGATAAGAAGATTTATTGTTCCACAAAGATCTTTCCTTGTTTTGTTTTGTTTTTTATATGTAGTTCAATTTCAAATGTTGCCTTTTTCTTCACCTGCAACAGGCTTTTTCTTCAAAAACAAATAGTAATGGAGTCTGTGTTGAATTCCATATAACGGATATATTTTATTTCATGAATGGAATACTTAGATTAGGAACTAGTTTTCATCCCAGCTTAGGGTCAGTTGAGGCTGAACTAGGTCAGCAGACATCCCTTGTTCATATCCCCACCAAGTGCTATGGCTGAACCAGAACTGATCACAGACCTGCCTTGTATCATATCTCCTGTTAGAACTGAGCACACTTTTCAAGCCACTGCATTTGGGTTGAAATTCCAGGGGGATTTTTAGACTGTCTGTGGAGAAAAGACAGTTTTTATCTTTGTTTTTTAAAAATTCCAGTCATGGGATCCTCTTAGTTATGTAAAATACAACAAAGTGTCCCAGTGCCATCAAATAGCCATGGAAAGGTTTAAATGCTGGTTCTTCCTTTTAAATGTATTACAATTTTCTTATCCTCACTTCACTGTCATTTAATTGGCAATATAAATTGCATATGTTTGCAGTAGACATTTGGATATTTTGATGTATGTATATATTCTGAAACAGTTTCCACAGAATGAAGTACATACTATTTTCTTCTCAGAAGCAGCCTCCATGTTGTACACAATCTCCAGAATTTATAATCACAGAACTACAAGCCTACCTAAGTAAGATATTTGTTTCCTAAACCCCTGCCCCACTCTTCATTCCTTAGTAACCTTTGTGTGTGTGTGTGTATGTGTGTGTGTGTTTGTGTGTGTGAGTGAGTGTGTGTGCGTGTGCGTGTGTGTGTGTGTGTGCATGTGTGTGTACACATGTACATCTACTCTCCATTTTCTTTACCCAACCTGTGAATGGACATTTAGATTATTTTCCTTTCTTAGATTTGTGAGTAACAAGACAATGATCATGAAGCAGAGATACCATTTAACACACTGATTTCATATCCACTAGCTGTATACCAAGAACTAGAAATACTGAATTATTTAGTTATTATCCTAACATTAAAATTTTGAGGAATCTTCATACTGTTTTTCATGATTGCACCAACTTACATTATCATCCACAACGTGTGGGCTGCTAATTTTTTACATCCTTGCCAATGCTTGTTATTTATTCACATTTTGCTAATTGCCACTCTAACAGATGTGGAGTGATATCTCATTGTGGTTCTGACTGGCATTTCCAAAATGATTAATGATGTTGAATATGTTCTTACCTTGACCTGTTGGCTGCTTATATGTCTCCTTTAGAAAAATGCCTATCTATAATTGCCTGTGTTTAAAATTGGCTTAAAAATTATTCATTCATTCATTTATTGCTAAGGAGTTCCTTAAATTCCTTGAAAATTTTGAATATTAATCTAAGAATACATAATTTGTAAATATTTTCTCTAGTTCTATAGGGTGCATTTCTACAGTTTTACTGTTTGCTTTGCAATGGAGACCCTCTTTTGTTCCATCTTATTTTCATTGACTAAGTTCACTTTTTGCAGACTGCACTTTGATCCATATTAAAAACACATGGTTACTAAGACCCTTGATGTCAAACTGGTCCATGTTTCCTACTCTTGTTTCCAGTCTCAGATCTTAACACCTATAACATTTTCTGTTTGTATTGATTTTGTTTTGTGTGTGATATAAGATTATTGCTGAATTTTATTTATTTTTTTTATATATTGGAATCCAGTTTTTTCAGTACCATTTCTAAAAGAAGTTTCTTGCCTCTGTTGTATAATATTGGCAACCTTGTCAAATATAAGTTGATATATGTAATGTGGCTTATTTCTAGGTTATTATTCCTGTTCTAGTTGTGTAGTTCTGTATTTTTCGACCCAGAAATCTAAACTTTTGTTTTTATAACTTTATAATGTAATGTGTAATCAGGAAAGATGGTGTCTCTAAGTCTGTACTTCTTCATTTGTTGTAGTTATTTATAGTCATCTGATAACACATATGAATTGTAGGACTAGTTTTTGTTACTGCTTTTCAACTTTCTTATGGCTGAGACAGCATGTCTGATATAAGCAACTTATGGGAAGAAAGATTTCCTTTGCATCCTAGGTTCTCTACATATTCCTTGGGGCCATTATTTCTGAGCAGAATCATGTTAAGGTAGAACATCATGACAGTGGGAGCATATAGCAGCTATTGCTCAACTCATGGTAGTCAGGAGGGAAGAGCAATAGATGGAGATAAGGGCAGGATAAAGCTGTAAATCTTATCCCCTGAGAGCCCTAAGTCCTCAAGAATGACTTGGGCTTCATAATGCTACCACCTCTCAATAGTCTACCCAAATTTTCAATCTATCAGTGAATTAAATGATTTATTATTTCAGAGTCCTCAGAATGTAATAGTTCTTAGAAACATACTTGTTCCATGTGCACACATCCATATACACATGTTCACATAAACACCCTTTCACACCCACATTTACCCACACCTACTCATACTTGGAGAGGGCTCTACTAACCTTAGATAACTTCAATATATCTAAGTAAGTTAATAATCAAGATTAACCACCAAATACATCGTGTTAAAATACCACTGGAATTGTGATAGAGATTGCATGAAATCTTGTAGACTCCTTGTGGTAGTGTTAATATCAATTCTAGTTAATTTATTTCTTCATGTTTATAGATTAATTGAAGTCAAGTTTCAGAGAGATTTTCTCTGGAAATATGATCATGCCTCTTTTTGTAATAGCAATTGAGTATCTGATACAAATTTAGAGTAACAGAAAATTGTTTCCTGATGCCCATGATTCCTGGGGATATCACTCTGTATGCTGTGAATGTATTGCTCTGATTTGATTGATAAATAAAATGCTGATTGGCCAGTAACCAGGCAGGAAGTATAGTATAGGCAGGATAAGCAGAGAGGAGAATTCTGGGAACAGGAAGGCTGAGTCAGGAGTCACCAGCCAAATACAAAGGAAGCAAGTTGTAAAAGTATTGGTAAGTCACAAGCCATGGGCAACTTATAGATTAATAGAAATGGTTTAATTTAAGATATAAGAACTAGATAGCAAGAAGCCTGCCATGGCCATACAATTTATAAGTAATATAACTCTCTGTGTGTTTACTTGGGTCTGAGCAGCTGCAGGAGCTGGGTGGACACAGGAAAACTCCAGCTACACATGATGGCTCTGCCTCTGAAAGTATCTTGGTGAACTTTGTAGAATGCATACTCTAAACATGAATTTATTCAAGAAGCATTTTACCTTGATAAAGTTTTCATCATTACCAAGAAGTTGCAGGATAGTCTTGTATTTCACGGTTTTTGTGTGTTTGTTTGCCTGTTTTAGACAGGAATAATAACAACCCCCCATGCTGCCATTATGCTGTGTTGTGTTTCTTAGCATTCCCCTTCTTTTAGAACCTTCCAGAATCTACACACGACAGCAATTCCCTGATTCATGGTGTAGACATTAAAGTACTAAGCATGTCTTTCAAAACCTTCTAATTATTCCTCCAGTTCTACATGTATCCCATTCTCTGGGTCTCTCATTTGAGTTAAGTTAGTGCTTGAAAGTTGTGCTACTTTGAATCAAGTACATTGGCAAGAATAACCATGGAACTGACAAAGTTGATGGCTGCACAGGGTCTCAGCAGTGTGTAGAAGGCATGAGCTAGTGCATATCTGCAAATGTGAAGGAAATGAACATGGCTGTGTCTTTTATGTAACTGATTGGCCACCAAACTTTGTATAAAGACGTTATGTATGATGGCATGTCTGTCCATGAGGCAAGAGAAAAATGTATTTGGGTGGATTTGGATAATGACATTCTTATTTTATCCTGTGCACATCTCAGTAACATTGACTCTCAGGGCTTTAACATATAATCAAACCAAATTCTGTGCCATTAAGTTTTATCTACTATAAAAGCAATTTTAATTTTCTGATTTACAAGCTACTTAGAAAGATTTTTCTCATGCAGAATCTTTCCATTTATAAATGGGAGAAAAACATAAAATGAAAATCAGAATGTGAAAACTGGAGCAGGTAGAATGTTACCAGTTAATCCCTGTAAGGGCAGACTTATTTTGCATAGGCAAGGTAGACTGGATTCCTAGAGCAGAGGGTTAGGTAAGTAAAGCAAGATGCCCTTTAGTTTAGTTTTTTTTTCCATGATTGATTTAACTGAGTATGCTACATGGCAGGCATTGGGTTGGGCACCTTCATTAGAGTCCTTTCAACAACTTTATACATGGCTTATTTTCAGTTTCTCATGAGATTAGTTGTGTTTTTATAGGACCAGGAATGTTTAGACATAGATCCATGCCTCTTAATGGTGGAGATACATTTTGAAAGATAAACATGTGCACATGTTTATCAGTGTGTGACCATGAGAAAGGTATGTTGATAAATGTAGGTGGTGCAACCTTCTTTACACCTGTGCTATTATAAGCGCATGGGAACACTGTCACAGTCAGATATGTGACTGATCATGGAGGAGATGCCTCTCTCTGTTGTATAACAATATTTAGGTTCCTCTTTATTTTCATATTCAAATAAAAATCCATAACTTCTTATAGAAAATTTCCAGGAGCGAAAATATTTCCTTGTTACTTGTTTGGTTTGCTTCTATCACAGTTTTGAAATTCTCAAGGTGGAGGGCATCCCTTCCTTATGTTTGGATCTTTTCTATGCTGACTAGAATGTACTCAAGAGGGTTGGGGTTTTTCCTGCTTATTCACAGCTGCACCCCTCATATCTAGACCTGCATTCCATGTGATAGGACCTCTTCAAATATTTCCAATAAGTAGGTGAATGGAGTTTTTCAATTTTATAGGTAACAACTTAAACCATTTAGTGCCAGTCTCAGACAAAGGCCATTCTCCTGAAGTTATCTTTATCTCTGTGCAATAAGCAACAGTTAAGCATAATGATTGCTTGCGTTAGTCTGGAACTAAAGCAAAACATGTTCTTATCAGTGAGGAGAATAGTTAGAGACATGGAGCTCAGGACAGGGTGGGCCCTGACCTAGGATGAAACCTTTGTGATAAAAGGAGGTGTTAGGCATGTTGTTGAAAACAGAATGTTTGAGGGGGAGGAGAGCAGCCATCACAAGTGACTTTTTCTTTCCTGTAACTGAAACTGAATCTTAATTTATTAAACCTCACTCTCGGTGCGAAGAGAAGCCCACTGGGTGTGGTGTTTCCCCCCGCTTTTTTTCCAATTGAGAAAGGATCAAAAGGAAGCTGTCTACCTGGTCCACCCACATAGCAATTCTGTCCTGCCCAAGAGTCTGAGAT
This sequence comes from Onychomys torridus, assembly GCF_903995425.1. NCBI lineage: Eukaryota > Metazoa > Chordata > Mammalia > Rodentia > Cricetidae > Onychomys > Onychomys torridus. The sequence goes on along the minus strand of NC_050459.1, from coordinate 5,021,552 downwards.
GTGCAAGAACAATTTCTTTTTTATAGCCCATAGGAAGCTGACAAGAACAGATAATACAGGTGGGTAATCTGCTCTCCACCAATATCTCCCATGACAGAGGCCTCACTGTACCTTCCTAGGGGAACTCACAAAAGGAAATACAAGACACATCCTCAGAAGTCTGTTAGATTTTTCCACAGAGATTTTACCTTTTGAGGTCAATCTGTGTTTTCATGTACTCAAATACTCATTTGATGCAATATGAAATATATCACTTTCCATTTCTATTGTGTATAACATTGGCTTTGTGCTTTAATTTTAGATGTACTAGCAATTAAAGAGAAAATACTATAACATTCATCTATGTCTATCTATCATCTATCTATCAACTCTCTATCATCTATCTTTAATTTTAGATATATAAGCAATTAAAGAAAAAATACTGTATCATTTATGTTTATCTATCTATCATCTATCTATCTATCTATCTATCATCTATCTTATCATCATCAGTCTAACCATTTTAGTTTCAAACTCTGCCTTTCCTTCCTTAAAACCTATGTAGACATTGACTGGCATATGTGCTCCAATTATCTAAGACTTCAGTGACAACTTTTTGATTGAATATTTCTTCTCTTCAACTCAATGATATAGATAATAGGTAGATGTTGGATAGACCCATGATGGATGAGTGGATAGATTGGTAAATGATAAACAGGTAGAAAACATCAGGCCTACCTTTCAGAGGGCAAGTTTTCTGTTTTAAGAGGTATGGATTATCATTTCAAAACACTTTATTCTTATATTTTGAACTGCTGTTCATTTTGCAATTGTAGGCAACTTATCTGAGGCTTGGTTTACTTGGTAAGAGTATTAGACAGTAAGCTTGTGTCAGTGGATGTAGGGCCTGAGACAAGATATGACGTTGTTTCTAATTTGCTATATTTTTGATATAGTTATATTTTTTAATTTCTTGAGATTATTGTATAATTACATCATTCTCCTGCTTCACTTTCCCTCCTTCTAACCTACCCATGTACCTATTTGCTCTCTTTCATATTCATAGGTCTTTGTCTTTAATTGCTGTTACACACACACACACACACACACACACACACACACACACACCATATCCCTAAGTACTAGAATACAATCTATTTAGTCCCTATAATTCCCTATAATGTTACTTGTATGCATATGTTTTTAGGGTCATCGTTTGAGAATATTTTGAAATGCGTAAACTGAAGCTATTAGATGATCAAGGAGAGAAAAGGATGTACAGACTCTGAACTGTGGTGAAACAAAGTTCTCCTAAGACTTAAAACAAAACAAAACAAAAAATCCTCTCCCTTGAAGAGTTTTATTTTACTCAAGTACTGATTTACTGTCACAGGATTAGGCTGTAATGTTGCAGCAGAATACAGTACATAATACGCCCTAGTTACAGACATAGCTTTTGATCACTAAGCCTTATGGAGATGGAATTTAGGACAATTTATTTTAGGGCCAATATAATCTTGAGATCACAAGTCTTGCCTAAAACATAATGTAATTCTATGAGCAGTGACTTTCTATGCCAATTAATGATTTCAGGAATATTTACTAGGTGTCTCAAGTCCACAGGAAGTTTGCAGAGCACTGAAACTGTTTAGCACAGTGGCATCTCAGAAGCAATAGAAACAAAGGCAAAAGGAAATGCTTCATCCACCTTCATTAAGGAGTTTATTGAGCTGCTCATTTCAACAGCAGGATATAAAGAGAGAAAACAGCCCCTGGAAATAAATATTAAAAGCTCATCTCCGTAGACCTTATAGAGAAAGCAAGCTGAGAGCTAACAACCTTTGATACAGCTGGGGAGATGACTCCTTAGTTGGAAACATACCAAAGAAAACCTTTCCAAGAAAGAAAGCTTTTTCTGAGAAAGAAAAGAAAATTTTCTCAAAACCTATTAAAAGACCCAGTGTGAAATAATAGAAAAAAATTAAAGGATGCATCATAAAATGATACAGCCTGAGAAACCAGCAGGTTATCACAGAAATGGAAAAATGCTACTTCAGTCATGTTAATAAAATGAGAAGTAAAATTAAACACTATAAATAAGATTTCTTGCAGTCTTTAAAAAGAAAATGGTTCTGATAGAATAGTTTTCCGAGGCTTAACGGTTTCAGATAATTCCTCTGTAAATCACATGAGGTCGTTCCAAGTCTCAGGGTGGTTTGGGTCTTGACATCTGGGTGGTGAGCTGTGTCATGGAGAAGAGCCTGCTTTATACAAACCTAATCAGGTCCAAAGCCTGGTTCTGCTTCCTGTAATGGGTCGCTGTGTGATCCCCATCTTCTTCAGTGCAGTGCTCTTGTCTTGGACAATGTCCATTAGCTAGGAGCTGATTACATTGTTCACAGAATTAGTAAGAAAAGGTTTGGACTTTGTCATTTATAAGCTATGGCCAAGCAAGTCACTCCTTATAGGTGCAATGAGTTTCTAATTAGGAGGAAAGGTATTGATAAGTACTTCTAACAATTTCCAGGGTCAAATAAATGTCTGGGAGATATATGGCTTAGCATGAAGTGCATAGTTATCAGGGCCACACTGGATGGAAAGATAAACAATCTTGTTTCACATTGTTTGAAGCACATGGAATATATCTAGTATCAGGTAAATAGAGATTAACTTCTCTTGAACTAGTGTATAACAAAATACAAGGTAATTACTGTTGAAGATCTGCCATTACTGTTGTGAGTATTGTATGCTGCCAATTTGCTGAACATTGGATGAATACTACACATACCATCTTACAATTTCGTATTATGAGACCATATGGCTCTTTCTTGTGTCTGTTTTCTCAGTTTGCAAGCACAGCAACACAGCAGCACTGGTACACACCACAGCATCATAATCCACCATCTCATGCTACATTTGGTGCATTCGAGAGTTTTTTGAGAGACGTTAATGCCCACACATAAAAGTTCTCATTTGGAATACAATAGCCTACCCTAGGAAGAAATCAAGGGGAATTATGTAGAACTGGCACTTCTTGTCCCTGTTGAAGATGACTCTGTGTTCTCATTGACCTAAAGTAGTCTTTAAGGTTTGAATTTTCCAGAGACAGAGAAGGAGAGGGAGAGACAGATAGACAGAGACAGAGACGGACAGAGGGAGACACACACACAGAGGGAGACAGAGAGAAAGCAAGCAGAGCCAAGAGTAATTCTGCTTAATTACATAAAAAAAAAGAACTCTGTGAAAATTAAGCCAGGAAATAAAGTGTACCTGTGCATCTACTGCCTCAGTATTTATATATCATACACTACTCCACAAAGATGTGCTAATTCAAAGAAAAACAGTGGGGCTAGGGAGATAGTTTACTGAAGGAGTATTGCCTTGCTAGTCAGAGACTTGTTCTGTTATCAGAACTGGTGTGAAAAAGAAGGTAGGCATGGTAGCTCAAGTTTCTAACCTTAGCAAAGATGGGTCTCTGAGACCCTAGGCTAGCTTGCCTGTTGAGTTCTAGCCCAGACAGAGACATTGACTCAAAACTAAAGTAATATAAAATAACAATTGACTATACTACCTAAGGATCTAAGGTTGTCCTCTGGACTCCATGCATTGGTTTATTCACCCCTTCCCTCCCCACACACAATGGTACTATATATTAAACAAAAGTCTAAACAAAAAAGGATTAAGATGTAATTGACTTGGATAGCCATTTAATCAAAAGTCAGGGAGGACATTTGCTTTCCTGGGAAGGTGTAACAGAAACATGGCCTTAAGGAGCAACAGGCTGGAAGCCAGGGGCTCCATCTCCTCTCTCTATTTTCCTGTTCTTCTTATTAACCTTGTTCTTTCATCTTAACTCAATTTACAAAACTCCTGTCTCAGAAGCACCCGCTTCCCTTCCTGTCTCAAGCTCAGTGGATTAGTAGAACCGGAGGTCAGATGTGGGCCACCAGCAGCCACAGGTGGCTCTTGCTTGTAAACAGAAAGCTGAGGTGGTTTTACTGTTTATGTGGAAGTTACTGAGAAGAACACTGGGTGGATTAAGGGGAAACCTCTTCTTCCTGGGAAAGATTGGACCCATTCAAGAGGAGTGAGCTCTCTATAGGCTGTTTCCCACCGCCTAAGAAAAGCACACATGCACTCCTTCGCCCCCAGGAGACAAGCCATAAGTCTATTTTATTAAAGGTAATTAATAACCGTGTCATGGCAATTGCCACTCTGATGTTTTTAAAGTGGAGACACCGGAGGGTGGGACATACTGGAGGGAGAAAATATCTCTGGTTTTACAAACATGTAAAAGGAAGCATCGACTCTGGAGGCAGTGATGGCCTTGAATAAATGGTTCATTCTACAAAACACAAGCAATATTGTGTGGTTTCCTCTGAAACCCATTTTCTGAATATAAAGCTTCCTGAAAGTGGGGATGACAGGAGTCTGGTAATGGAAGTTAAACTGGGGTCATCTTTCAAAACGCTACAGCAGTCGATGAAGGTGCATTCCATGGGCTCAATACTTACTAACGGCTGGTGCTGAGGCTTGGGAGTGCTTCCTGCATGGAGTGGTTCATTTCTAGTCAAATTTCTGCAAATGGAAGGTCACCTTATAAACAGGACACACCTCTCTGAACTTGTTCCTAATAACAGTATCATAGAATAAGATGGCTCCAAGCGCTTATTTCATCTGATTTCTCTACGCACAGTGAGGTGCAAATCAACAAGGGAAGAGGGCACTCTGGACTCCTCTGTTCCCTGTAGATCACTCTTCAGAGGAGATGCATTGGAAATCAAAGCACCTTCAAGCTCCTTTGCTTACTTCTAGGCCAGTTTCTCCCAGTCAGTGTAGAGATAGCAGAATTAACTTCAAAAACCTGTTCACATCCATGAACCTCCATCCCATGAACTGTGTAGCTGTAAAATATACATATGAGATGGCAGGCGTGCTCTGCTGACAGTCATGTTAATGATAGCCCCAGACATTTCTTCACATTGGCTGTATTAGTAATGCAAAGAGAAAATGCCTAAGCATCTTTCAGCACTGGGGAACACAATACATATTGAAGTACTAACAGAATATATATCATTTGTGTTAGTCAAAAGAAGATAAAAGAAAAACATAATTATAAATGAATGAATCTAGTATGTATGAGAAAGAGTGTGTAAAAGGAAGAGCCAGGAGTTCTTAGCCATGATTCCCACACTTGGTGGAAGGTGTGAACCTCAAGGAGTATGTACAAGGCTACTCCAGACAGCCTGTCTTAGGATGTTAAGACACTGACAACCAACCATACTGAGATCAAAGGACACCCATAGTGCCAATAAGAAGACCCTTTGTCCAGGTCTGACTTCCTGTGGACAGCAAGTATAAACATAGTTCATGGCCCTCACAAAAGCCCCACTATCAATCAGGGCTTTGAGGACCGAAAGCATATAGAGAGCTCTGAAAATGAGATGGCCCAGGGGTATTTCATCAAAACATCACACAGATACTCCCCTTTACTTCCTCTTCTGTCATAGCAGACTGTTCTCATATGCAAACTTATTTTCATGTGAAAAAAATGTCACATGTGGGAGAATGCTGAAGGAAGGCAAAGTCCAGCTCTGGTAGCACTATGTAAGGAAGCTTTCTTCTTAGATCTGCCATCAGTCTGTCTCTGGGTTCCCGGGTTACAAAATTCAGTGTTTAAATAGGACTTTTCCTCAGGGTCTCACCTCTCTTGCTATAGGCAAGGCTATCCCTACATCTGTGGGTATTTCAAGGAAGCAGGTAGATAATTATTTAATCAATAGCTGTGTTCTTAGGCCTCTGTCTTCTCAGAAGGAAGCCACCCTAAGGCCTGGGATCTTCCTCGTTCTCTCAAGGCTGAGCTGGCCTCCATGTTTTGCTAATTAGTTCTGTCTTTTGCTAAATCATGTAGCATGTTGTCTTTACTCCCCAGATTTGCTGAAAGAAATATTCTAGGCCTTCTCATCTCAGCAATCATCATCTCAAAATTCAAGATAGTATTAAAAATGACCATTCCTAGGGCAATAGAGATGGCTCCACAGTTAGAACCATGCACCACTCTTGGACAGGACCCCGACTCAGTTCCCAATGTCCAGGTTGGGGATCTCACAAGTACATGTAAGTCCAGCACTAGGGTATCTGTCCCTTCCTCAGGCCTCAGAGGCATCTGCACTCATGTTCACATATACACAGACACACATATTATTTGGAAAAGCAATTGTATCTGAAAACATGTACCCAAATGCTTTAGATGGTCAGGAAGTCAGATGACAGACAGCAAGAGAACACACGTGAGTTAGGAAATGCTGTCTGAGGGTGAATTACATGTTTTTGTATGTAGTAGTGGGACATCAACTGCCCTGGATTGATGCTTCTGTAAATTCTAGATTAAATCAATGAGCTAGATTGAGCTTCTCCCTCCTGCAGCCCATTTTAATTGGATTCTACTAGCACTCCATGAAAGTGTTCATGGGTCATTATCAAGAAGTGGGACAGTCATCATATTTAGCCCTTTTTAATTCTCTGTCTTCTCTCCTCTATGTGGGGGATGGCTCTTGTGTCCCACTGGGTTGACAAAATGAGGCAGGGCCCCCTGCAAATGCTGTGAACCTGTCTGGGTCTTACATCAGTATTCTTCAGAATATGATGATTTACATACTCATTGCTGCACATTTGACTTATATAGCCAAAATCTTTATGCATTGTATTGATCTGAATGACTATAAATAATGATGAGTAATGACTATATCACAAAGATCAGCTGTGAACTTTTTGATTTAGTAACTTAAATAATGTTCTTAATTATTGAACATTTAATTAATATAAGAGGATTTATTATAGTGGCTGATTTAAATATCTTTTTATTATAATACATTGATTAAAGCTATATTTAGGACACAAAGTACTCTGAAGAAATATTTTCTTGACTCATTTGTATGACTCCAGAGATATTTTTTTTTCATGTTGCTACCTTCTGAGAACTGAAATCCTTATTTGGCAGTGAGTACAGGCATTCTTATTGTTTGTCCTCACTCTTCCAATACTCACATTAACTAAATTCTGGATTTTCTCTAATTCTTTTTCCAACCACAAGTTAACAAACAATGAAGGGCAAACATAATTTTGGATGTTATTGTTCATGTTACTTTCTTATAGGAGGGTGTCTGATATCTCACCAAGGGTTTTTGTTTTTATCTAGAAAAAAAGAACATTAAAAGACCAAAGTAGCTATCTGGGAACAAAATCAAAAGGGGGAGAAAATTATCTCATGTTTGATGGGAGAAGTTAGAGAAACTGCTGGTAAAGAGCCTCGGGACTCACAAGTGAATGTCCTGGGGGAGCCTCATGGATCCCAGAACAGGTCAAAGGACATCAGGTAAAAGCTGAAAAGGTCTGTATGAACCATAGACTTAAGTTAATGAACAATAATTGTTCACTGTAGGAAATAGCCTATACTAGAACATATTAATAATTGGTAAAAATAAGGAGTAGGTATGAGCAGCCCTATATCTGCCTACTATTTATTTGTAAATCTTATTTTTTCCTGGTAACATGTACTTAGAATATGATAACAATATCCTTAAAAGTATTGTAATGAAAATATAGCATTCTATGATATTCTGTCATTAATAGAATCCTTAAGGAAAAAAAAAAGCTTATCTTTACCCATAGTTTTAACCTTAGAAATTTAGAAGAGATTTTAAATATTATTTATTTTGTATTTATTTACTTAATATAATGATAGGTTTTGGATAAGGATGAAATAGACTACACCTGTACCTGATAATTTACCTTCATATATATTTATTTTTTTTACAATTATATATTTGGAATCATATTTTTCCACTTGTCTTTAATCTTTGGTCCCTTGATTATTTTTTTTGTAAACTTTTTAAGTTACAATCTCAAACTCTCAATGGCATACAAAATGATTTTTGCTTCAACAATCAGATATGAATTACAATTTTTTCTTACGCACAGAGAGATACTTTAGTGATCTGAATTATATTAACTAACTTATCAAGTTAAGCATGATCATCTCCTCTAACCAAGATTGAGCTATAGCTGAATGATAGAAACTTCTTCTGTCTAGATTACACTACTTCACCAAGACTCACTGTGTACTAACAGTGGAAATGTTGCTTTTCATAGAGACAAATAAAATGTGTTTTAATAAACCCAACTCATTATGCACACAATTCACAATCCTACTCTCCACTGTACATTTTTATATTATAAATTGGTATACTGAATTATTTTCAGTGTAGACAAAAGAGAACATGTAAAAGCTTGTTTAAAGACCATGTAAATTAATGTTGTCCATAACAAAGTTAAAGCATTTAGATATTTTTCTTAGTATTATTTGTCATGCACATGCTCTTATTTGCTGATGACTCTTAGGTCCTAAGATCTAGTGGCAACTTCAGATTCAGTTACCCAAAGTCACATTAGTAGACATCTATTCATTAGGGTCACCCTGGGGTTTCGAAAGAAGACTGCATGCCCCCACCTTTCTACTGAGAGTAGCCCTCTGATTCCTTTCTCTCATTTTGGAGGTCCTAAGTTCTTGTCAATTTGGTGACATCGTCTTTTGTCTTGCATGTCTTTTGAGATTCCACCTTGTATCAGTTACTTTTCCTATTGTGTGATAAAGTAGTTTGCAAGAAGCAAGTTGAGGATAGAAGGGTTTATTTCAGTTTACAGTTCTAGGATACAGTTCGTTGTTATGGAGAAGTAATGAGAGCAGGAAGCTGAGGCAGCTGGTCACATTGAGTCAGGAGGGAGAAAGGCATGGGAGCTACTGTTGACTTCTCTTCTTGTTATTGTCTCATTACATACTCTATGGAGTAGTCTTGCCTACCGTCCATCTCACAGAGGTGCCCAGGGATTTGTCTCCTAGGTTACTCTGGATCTAACCAGGTTGATAAGATTAACAACCAGAATCCCCATCTTGTTTTCTGTTACTCTTTGCAGTCTTATCCCACATTAATCAGGAAACCTAATTCCTACAGTATTGAGGTTGGGTGGGGTATACTTAGGTACCGATGAACAATGCGCCAAGTACTAATTCCCTGAACATCTTTTGTAAGGTGAGCCAGGTAGCGAATTTGTGATATATGAATAAGCCTTCAGACTTTAAAATATTCCCGTATCTGTAGGGAAGTCAAAAAGAAATGATCCACAGCCAGGGACCAGGCTGAGCTCCAGGAATCCAATTGATGAGAGAGAGGAGAGATACTGCAGGCGAGGGACGTCGAGATCATGATGGGAGGACATGCAGAGATGACCAGCCACACTAGTGGAAGCCCATGAACTGTGGACTGGTGGCTGTGGATGGGATTCGACTAGGCCCTCTGGATATGGAAGATGGCTGTTTGGCTTGAACTGTTTGGGGGACACCCAGGCAGTTGGGATCAGGATCTGTCCCTGGTCTATGGGTAGGCCTCTGGAATCTGGTGCCTGTGGTGTGACACCTTGCACAGCCTTGGTGCAGTGGGAACAGCTTGGACCTGACTAGGCTCAGTGTGCTGGGCTCTGCTGACTCCCCATGGGAGACCTCGATTTGGGGGATGTGGGGATGCAGGGTGGCTTGGGAAAGAGGGCTGGGGGGGTGGGAGGAGTGAGTATAAAATTTCTTAATTAAGGAAAAATAAAAGAAACGAGGTAAAAGTGGGTCAAATACTGAAGGGGTTAAATTCATTGACAAACATTTGAAGAAGTTGAGAAGCTTGATTTGTTGGTATCAACCTCTCAAGTAAGACGCTGATATGACATGAGTTTTATATCACCATCTTGGTGTTTGTACATCCGAAGCCTGCCAGTCAGTAGGGCGGCAAAAGTCGGTTATGTAACTGGCAGTAGGGCTGAGAATAAAGCTGGTGTCCCCACCACATCATCTCAGTGGTGGAGGGTGGTGCAGGGGAGACCAGCAGCATAATTAAGTGAAGGAAGTTAGAAGGGAAGGAGGAAGGACACAAAAGAAATAGAGGTAAAAGAGGAAATGAACCAAGCCTACCTACAGAATGAAACAGAACTCATTGGAAGTTGAATTTGAAATGTTTTTCATGGATTCCTGTGTTTGAACATGAACCCTAGGTAGTACACTTGATTTGGAAAATGTTGAGACTTTCAGGTCAATGCTTGACTATTGGAAGTGGGTCACAGGAGACAAGTCCTGAATGTCTGCTTGTGGTCTGGGTCTAAGATCACTGATTCCTGATCCACTAAGAAATGGAACAGGCTAGGCAACTAACTCCTGTGCCACAGACACAGGACTAGCCCAGCCTCATCCCTTCCCTGGTATGTGCACTGATATCCCGATGCCTTGAGCAAAAATACCACACATTCCTCAGGTTCTTTCTGCTAGGTGTTGTGTGTCCGCAATGAGAAAAGTAACAGATCAGGTATATGCATCAAGGATGGCCCTGCTGCTCAGATGAGCCTCAGAATCTAAGTGACACATACAACAGAACTTTATTCTCACCATTCCCTGGCCAGAGTGGCTTCAGACTCACGGGACGACTCTGTTATTTGCTAACTCCTGAGGAACTGGGCTGATCTGGAGCTTCCACTTTTAACTTAGTAGATTCCAGAGAAGATTCTATCCAAAGAACCAAACATTGTGGACTGGCATCACTGGGAGGTATTTACCATTAATGGAGCCAGACTTAGAAAGCCACATATGCTTCTGTTCTTATTTCTTTAAATACACCTCAATGTTCTAGACACTGAAGGTGACCCTGGCATCTATGTATGACCTGCCTGATTCTGTGCCCAGGAGGGAATGAAGGGTGGAAATGAGCTGCAGTCACAGTCCGTGTGTATCCTCCAGATGCACTAAATTACAAACAGAAATTTAGCTAACATGAGTTGTTGTTTTTTTGTTTTTGTTTTTGTTTTCTTTCAGTTCCTTTTAAAAACATATGAAACCACCTGGATGCTGAATGGTTAACATCCCGATGACTTGGGGTTTGCTTGCTCGGCTGTTGTCTTATGATGCTCCATAGCACATCCCTGTTAACTGGAAGCTCATTCTCAACTCCATTTGACTAAAATAACTGCCTATAAAAAGATCTCGGAATTCCCACAAGTATAGATCCTTCAGAGCCCTTATTTAGTCTCTTTAAAATGGAAGCTATTTGGAAGATTTTGCAACCTATAGAATCCAACTCTGTGTATAAAAAGTGTAATTAAAACAAACAAATGAAAAAACAAACAAACTCTCATAAATGTAGACTTTGTGGAAAATTCAGATGAGCGTGCAACGTTTAATGACCTCATTATCCCAGATGAGACACAGCTCTCAATGATGAACAATCTTTTGTATGTGCCACATAGGCCTGAGGACAGGAGTGAGTCCTCAACCACTTTGAGCCTTAACTTCTTAGCAGTCCCCATACTTGACTCCCTCTGCCACTCTTCCTCTCCTTACTTGGTCCTGAAGCACTGCACACTTTTCTTTCAATACTCCTGAATCCATCAATTCCTTCTCCTTCTTTTTATCCAGCTGTGTCCTCTCAGGGCTTCCTCTATTCCTTCTTTTTGAGCTGTCATCTCAGACTTCTGGTCAACACTTCAAACTACACTTGTTCCACCTCAGGACATCACTGAACTGTCGCAAGATTTTCTTTATCAGTGCAGCTGTGTTGTGAGTGGCTTCAGGAAGCACTTGTGCACGCCTAGAGTTCAAACTCTGAGATGTTTCAGTAACGTTCTTTCCTATAATTGATTATGACCCAAGTTCAGATATTGATAACGCCATCTTTGTCATAACTCTCATATTTACTTTTACTGTTTTATTATCTGCCTTATCATTCTCTGATGGGACAAGTATCATTGTGTCTTGACTGAAACATTCATCTCTAAATCTCATTCCTGTCTATACTTCACGTTTAAAACAGTAATTTGAATTATAGATGTGGTATTATCACCACATACAAAGCTATTCAAAAGTAGCTTCATTATTCTAACAGTACAAATATAGCATTAACATGGTATTAAAGTTTTGTTGGACAGGCTTATCTTACAGGGTAATTCTTATATTTCCCTGTCTGTCATGGGATTTATTCTTAAATCATAATACTTTTGAAGTTTATTTTAAGTACCTTGATTATGATGCATATTGCTATTTAGAGAACATGTATCTAGAATGAATACATGATTTATAGGATTAAACATTGTATATATAGCTCTTCATTCATAGTTATTTTGAATATTTCATGTTGCTTTTATTTTTATGTAGTTAATTCAGTATTATTCCAGTCTATTTCCTTTTTTGTCCTCATGATTGCTCTATAATTCTGGTCATGCTATAATAGTTCTTAAAGAGGGTACATCTGGTTTTGTTTGTCTAGCATACACTGCCATCCCTAGAGATATCATTAGAGTTATCATTTTTTCCTCTGGTCCTTTGAACATCATCTGAGAGTCCATGAACCCATATAAAATGTAAAAAGGGCCATATTGTCATCTGAGTGCCTGTCTGTACTTATCCCAAGCCCATGGCTTTCCTCTGCTAATACCATGTCTTTCCTGAGGATGTGGGAACATAGGATGCTCTGAAGGCACTCTGTAGGGAACTTAGACACTCTATAGGGCTTAGACTACTACCTTAGATTACTGGTATCTTTACAACATGTGATCATTTTTACATCATGTCTTATTTCTCAGAGAGTTCAGCAAGGTCGTTTCTTTTCTCTTTCCATTTCCAAGTGGACAGGGGGACAGTTGTTTTCTATTTCACACTCCTAATCTTATTTAAGCTTTCATATCTTAACAACTGATGTACTTTTTCTGGAAAAATGATTTAGGGAAAAGGAAGAGAAGTGGGCTGTAAGACTCAACAACTGCTCTCAATATACATTTCTGTCTTATTCTATTTCTTACCCCTGGAACACTTTCTTTTTCTTAGCTTAGATAAGTTATATTGACTTATTTCACTGAACATCATCTTAGCAGTGTGGGCTAAATCATAAACACGTCATGGATGGTGTAAACAACAGAGGTTCATTTCTCACATTTCCAGATGTTCAAAACCAAGGTGCCAGCATGATCAACTTCTGGTAAGGCCATTCCTGATTTTCTGTGTCCTCACATAGGAGAAATAGAGGAACAGATCTTTGTTGTCTCCTCCTTTCATAAGGCCACTTCATCATGGGGCTCTATCCTCTGAATCTCATGTACACCAGGAATCTATTTTGAAATGTTGTCATGTGAGTTTGGAAAGTGAAAACATTTAATCTACTGTGTGTATTCTTTTCTAACTAAGCCAGAAAACCTTTCTTAGATCCTGGCTTTGAAGTTTCATTTCAAACTCATCTTGAGATAGTTTATTTTTTGCTCTGTCACTCATTCTCTGAGCTGCTGTCTTTGAAAGGCCTAAGATATTTGGGAAAATTAAGTGAGGGATCAGAAGACAGACAAAGAAAATGCTATAAGCAACAACAACAAAATCAATCTTTTGGTACTGGAGAAATGGCTTAGCTGTTTATTGCTTATTGTTCTAAAGAGGACCTTGGTTTGGTCCCAAGTATCCATATGGTGACTCACAACAAGTTGTGACTACAGTTCCAGGGGATGTGATGCCATCTTTTAACTTCCTCAGGCTCCTGAATACATGTGGTCACATAAACTCACACAGGCACACACACATAGAATTAATGGATCTTTAATTTTTTTGTATAGGTTAGCATTACTAAATCATCATCTAAAGAAGGGGAGAAGATGCCCATACAGATATACAGATGTAGACATGTAGTCTCTGATACCCTCTTAGAAATCGTGTTAAGCAGCTAGAGGTTTGCATAATAACATGAAATGACAGAAAAACATACTTTTATATAGACTGGTGTTTCTAACCAAGTTGAATATAAGAATAATAAAAGCTAAGTCAATTGGGAAGTAGCTCAGGATTCTATTTTTATTTGATAAATAAAGCAGTCACTAAAATATTATGTTTTAAACATGGGTAGGTGTTTGTCATTTAATGTGTTTCATTCACTTATAAATGTTCACAACCTATCAGTAGGTGATGAAATCTCTATAGCTTGGGTATAAAATGAAAGCTTTCAAAGAGCTATTTTTCTCAGCACCAGATATTAAACTCTTAAATGGCCAATTCTAAAAATACTTGAACATTGCTTACTGTTTTACAAATACTTTATATAACATGTAAAAAATGACATTTTTTAGCTCCCTGGTTATTTCTCTTTATCACTGTGAGAGTGTGACCAAGGAAGGGAAGTAAAGGATTGTGCTTGAAATATAAAAAGGTTACAAATAATTAACTGGGAGAGGGAGAAAACCAACAGAAAAGAGATGAGAAAAATGAAAGGCAAGTTAGACTGTGATAGAGTGAGTGAACTGAGTGCATCATAAAAGAAAGATTCATGTTTCCTCTTTCAGTGGGTGTTATTATCCTAACGATCTAAAAGTACCGTTTTAAAATTAACTAGAAAAATGAGGAAGGTTTGTAATCTTGGAGGAGTTTGAAAGTTTTGTTTTCCATTCTTAGAGTTGTCAGGAATAGAAATAGATTAATGTTTTAGTAAAAATGAGTGGCTCAATAAAAACATGGTTTCCCATTCCCCTTCTACCCATTCATTGATTGTATATGTCGCATCTGTTATAACCATTTTTCAGTTGTAAATGCTAGGCCAACTTATAATTACATAGGTGAAGAATCATAGCATTCTAAACTAGCAGTCATAAATGTGAAGTCAGATTTCTATTTTTTTTAAGCAAAATGAACCTTATTAATTTACTAAATTCTGCAGATCTTCCATTTTTTTCACTTACAAAGGGAGATCATGATGGCAAAACCTTAAAGGTATTTTCCTTTTCATTTCAAAAATTGTAAACCCTTTGTGAGAACACTTACACTGAGAGACAACTATGTAGCTTATGCCATGAGAATTATCTAACACAGGTTCTACCAGGCCACCCACCACGTTCACTGAAGTCTTTTTCATCTGCTCTATTTCTAATGTCTTAGATGCCATATGATATCTATCTACACAGAGGTGTACTGCACTCACAGAATTATTTCTCTGTTGATCTCAGAGACAGCTTGATATCGTGTGAGTCAGGTATTACTGTAAGGCTTTGTGACTCAAAAGAGAAGAAAGCTGCTCATTATGTCAATTACATTTATGGGAAGCAAGGGAACCCAGTTTCCCATCCCTCTCGTGAATTCTTTCAGTGAATTAAATTATGAGCAGGCAGACCTGTTTAATTAATGGAGTGCATTGCAACTGGGAACCATGTGCGCTGTGCACTGAGAAATCATCACATCATGCCACAGAGGTGTTTTTGCTTGAGTTTGTCATAAAGGAGTATATGTGCCATTCAGTTCTGAAGATAAGAGAATTCATTGCTTTAATGTCTGTACAACACATCAATAATCTCTCTATGTACCATTGTAGATTATGATCAGAGAAGCTCAATAAATATGTTTGAGTAGAAGAAAATAGTCTATAAAATTATAGTGCATGGTAACAGCACACATTATTTTCCTGGTAATTTTGACTAACAAGTAGCTGTAGTGAATATAAAAGTATGTCAGATATAAAAGCAGTTTTTGCCTCCTTGGCATGGCTGTGTTGTATGATTGAGGGCGATTAGATCAACCAAAATAATCTGTATCACTCTGAAATATTCCTGTTGCTAGGAGTCCCAAAATTCAATTTAGCAAATGCTTATTGAGTTTATGTTTTATGCAAAACACGATTTTAGGCATCTTAGTGTACAGAGCTGAAAAGATAACTTTGGGAACTCACAGTTAACTACAATAGAATAAAACATCAACATAAATCCCTGCAAATCTACACAATCAGTATCTTAACAGGGATTTTTATTTTGGAACATTCTATGAAAATATGGATGTAGAATTAATTATTTCTATCAAAGTGCTGGTATACGGAGACAAGGGCCACTACAAACTATACAGTATATATAAGTAAATATACTTATGCTGAAGCTTGGAGTTAAAAAAAAATCAGAATCTCATTTCTGGGAAAAACTGAGCAGCCCACTTTGGGTGGTGGGTTGGAGGTGGAGCCATGAAGAGACACTAGGACCTGGGTTAGGAAATTCACACATTTGTGTCATGAGTAACCACTGAGCTGTTTTAAGGATGTGTGACAAGAACATACCTCCTTTACTAAGATAGTGCGTATGCAAGGACATTGGTGTGGAATGTTCAGCAGAGGAAGAAGGAAGTGTTGATGCTGACAATTGCTATGGAAAAGACAGAACAATCACTGATGTTTAATCAGTTTTATGTCCTTGTTGGTAGGGGTAGTCTTCTTATTTGTTTGAGGAGTATCTACTTCTCTGTGGTCAGCTGTGTCATGCAATGACAGGATCTCTGGCTCTTCTGCAGCTGAGGGAAGTGGATATAAAGAATAAACGTTTTGTATATTTCAATGAACAAGAAATCTCAAGAAATGGTGATCAATATGCACAATCAGAATGAAGCTTAGAATATCTAAGAATGGAGACAAAGGTGTGAAACAGTTGCTGTGCAGGAATGGAAAGTATGGCTGGTTTGCAAGGATAAAGACATGACTTAAATTCAGATTCAGATTCAGATTCAGAAAACAGAAAGACAGATGAAAGGGTCCCCTACTTAAAAGAATGTGAGTGTCATGAAACCACATAAGACCTTGAATCTTTAGCATTATAGTAGTTGATTCCGTTGACTATGAAAGATATTCATTGGGGAAATTTTTATAATTTAAGAGAAGACAAGACAGAAACTTATGGAAGAAATCCCAGAAACAGTAGTTCTTAGAACTTGGTTGGATGTAAAAGGTAGATTGCAGGATTCTTATCTTCTAATTTATTTTGTGCTCCTTTGTATCATTTAAAAAGTAGGTATATATTATATTTATAATAAAACAAGTGGTTTTCCATGGTCATCTAAAGAAAGATAGTAGTGAAAAGCAGTGACTTGTTTTAAAGCTAAGTGATGAGAGGGTGGAAAATGTAGGTGTGGATAGAAAAGTCTACATGCCTGGAATATGGGACAGTAATAAAGGAAACTTAAAGAAACTAATATTCAGGCTGAGATCAATTCCCCAGAGATGGTTCTGGTGAATCCCAATATTCTAGTTATCTTTTGAAGACTGAATAGGATTTTCACATTAGGAGATGGAATGAGGAGGAGAAGGTGAAATGACATACTGGTTGCATTTGCTTCATTCTGTCTGAAAACCTTCTGGCTGGTCATCTGTGATTCATGTTGTTGTTGAGTCCAACTTCATCACTCTGTGGACTGGAGGAGCTTCCTCATTCTCCGTTCTTGCATCATGTGTTGATCTGAGGTGAACAATCCTAAATGTCTGTTTTCATCTCAGAAAGAGTTTTGTAACTGACACTGATCTTGAAGTAATTCTGGTCTCATGACTTATGACTAAAGAATAATAGAACATTATCTACAACAGGATCATTGCAAGGTTATTTATAGCAGGAAGAATGTGAACATAACCCTTGCATGGCAACAAGAGGGGATGGATTGTGGTGACGACAGAGTAATATGGTGGATTTCTGCAAGTCAAGAAGCAGCATAAATATATAAAATATTTAAGATTGATTCTTGGATATCAGCAACATACCCAATTGTACATTTGCATTCATACATATATGTATAAGTAGTTATACTCCCATAGATACATCTGACACATTTTTTTAAAAGTAGAAAATATGGGGGCTGGGGAGATGGCACAGAGGTTAAGAGCTCTGCTTACTCTTCCAAAGGTCCTGAGTTCAGTTCCCAGCAAGCTCATGGTGGCTCACAACCATCTGTAATGACATCTGGCGCCCTCTTCTGGCCTGCAGTGATACATGCAGACAGAACCACTGTATACATAATAAATAAATCAATCTTTTAAAAAAAGTAGAAAATGTTTGTCCATAAAATGCTACATGGTGTTTTTTAAATTCTTGAAATATATAAAAGGTTAAGATGTTTTATTGTTTCTGAAAGGGTAACTTATCCTGCCTGTCCTTTCTCTTTGTTTACTTATCTTTTCTAATTATACTCTAATGGGCATAGAAAATCTCAGTGATGATGCTATGTAGTGATATTGTGTCCCCCTAATATATTGTGCACCCTAATAAACTTACCTGGGTTCAGAGAACAGGACAGATACTAGACAGACAAAGAGGCCAGAAAATGGAGGCACATACACCTTTAATCCTCGCATTTTGGAGTCAGAGATCCAACCAGATCTCTGTGAGTTCAAAGCCTGGATACAGCCAGACATGGTGACACATGCCTTTAATCCCAGGAAGTGATGGCAGGAATCAGAAAGGTATATAAGGTGTGAAGACCAGGAACTAAAGGTTTTTAAACTTTTAGGCTTTTAGCAGCAGTTCACCTGAGATATATTTGGGTGAGGAAACAAGATCAGCTGAGGCTCTGGCACGGTGAGGTAGCTGTGGCTTGTTCTGTCTCTCTGATCTTCCAGCATTCACTCCAATAACTGGCCTCAAGTTTGATTTCATTAATAAGACCTGTTAAGATTCCTGCTATGCACATCTTAGTTTTAAAGCTCAAGACTAAAATAGAGTGAAAGGATACAAAAGTACTCCAATCAAATGGGCCCAAGAAGTAAGCAGATGTCTCTATCCTAATATCTGACAAAACAGACTTCAAAATAAAACCAATACAAAGAGATAAAGAGGGACACCATTCTACTCAAGGGAACAGTTAGCCAAGAAGCTTCATTACGTGGCAGTCTCTCTCTCTCTCTCTCTCTCTCTCTCTCTCTCTCTCTCTCTCTCTCTCTCTCTCTCTCTGTGTGTGTGTGTGTGTGTGTGTATTCTGTTTCTCTTGACAGTGTTCAGGAATGCATTTGTGTATTTTAAAGATGTAGTGTTACAATCTTGAGCTATAAATGTCTTATAAGATGAAATGTAATTCAACAATAGATTTAACTTGATCCTACCTAAAATTATATTATGGACTTTAAAAAATATTTATGTTTTTATTGAAAATAGATTGTTCTCTCATATAATATGTCCCAACCACAGTTTCCCCTCCCTCTGTTTCTTCCAGCTTGCCTCCCCCCCCACCTCTCCTCTCCCTCAGGTGCTCTCCCCTTTCCACATCCAGCAGCCAAACAGCACAAGATAAAACAAGATGCAATAAGACGAGGCAAGAGCCTTCCTATCGACACTAGACAAGAACTCAATAGGAGGGAAAGAGTCCTAGGAGATGGAAATTTTTAAAATACCGTTGTTCTAAAGCATTATTCTTGGTCTGAGTAATTTTACTGTAAGTTAAAAGCAAACTTTTCACATGGCTTTGATACTTTTCCACTGGAGAATCTCAGTGGCTTCATGTGGTCACCTGGCTTGAGTTATTTACTGTATTTTTCTCGTTGGGCACTGGGGTGAGTGCCCATAAAGAATGGCACTTGCCTCTTTGTTAATTAAATTAATATCTGGAAGTGTGCAAGATATTTTTATATCATTTAATTAGTATAATTCAAATAGAAATCATGACTTCTTCCCTGTAATTTTCAAGCTTGTGAGAAATAAAGTTTTACTCTGGCATACTAATTTCCATTATTATGACAACAATTTTCTTGTAGTAGATTTATGATAGTGTCTTTCATGAAACTACCTATCATACAATTTCACTTTCTGTTTACCTTTTCATACAAATGCCCATTTATCACCCTGTGGCAGGCAGGATGATCTAACTGGATGGTTTAAATCAAAGTTGAATAAATATCTCTAAGACAAAAACAATCATAAATTAGAATTTAGGGTTGAAATCAGAATAAAACATACACCTAAAAAGATTTTTTGAGGATAATAATTTGGCTAATTTGTACCATTTTCCTATCAATAACATGAAGTTAGAGATACTTAATAACACACAGACAACACACACACACACACACACACACACACACAAGCACTTATATCTACCTACACGGCTGTTTATGCCAAGCAAGAAGGCAAACAAAAAAGAAGTTCTGGATAAACCGTGGCTTTCACTCTCATGGGGTGTAATGGTTAATGTTACCTTGTCAATTTGAGTAGAATAGATTTAGGCTTAACTAAGGGGCATGCCTATTGATAGATCTGTGATAGTATCTCCTGGAAGTATAAACTGAGGGTAGGAATCCTCATCCAAGAGTGAACACTATCTTCTGATAGCAACTCAGATAGAAAGTGGTCCAAGGAGAAAGTTCTGCTCCTTTCTTCCCAATTCCTCTCCTTGCTGATGTGTGCATACACACTCATGCTGCCAACATTGTTACTATCTATGGCTGACATTGCAAATCATATTTGTTGGACAGCCAATATGACCTGAAGTCCAGCAGCTCTCATGATTTGATTTATCCAGTCCCTCCGCACTGGCTTGGAAGTACTGTGATATCCACCTTTGTTGCCAGAGTCTAGACATCTCCAGCATGCAACTCGCCACTGTTGGGCTACCCAGCCTGTGTTGTATAAGCTGATTTCTTATGTCCCTTTTAGACTTTATATTAGTGCTATCCACCTTAGGAATCTTGACTAATAGCTGAGTCTTCCACATTAGGCTGCAGCAAATGCTGATACAAGTCACACTCAAAACCTGTGACCATAAAGAAATTAACTCATGAATGAATTTCTCAGATCCATCTGAGCTTTACAAAGGTTTTGTGGCCTGTAGAAGTCAATAGAGAGGAATAAAGGGGAAGGAATAAAGTCTTTAAACTGCCATACATATCATCGTTTCATAGAAGCATTTGTTTCCTTCTTTAAAGGATAAAGTTTGAAAATAGTTGACTTTGAAGTTGGTATAAATATCTTAGAAATTGAAAAGCAAATTGGATTAAGTTAAACTGCAAAGAAATGGAACATTTCCCATGTTTTATATATAAGGAATGAAAAGCTTAGAACAAAAATAAAGGGTGACAGGGCTGTAGGGCAGTAAAATCAAACCACAGTACCATGCTCGGGAAGGATGGTATTTCAGGCAGATGGATCATTTGGTCTGCTGAGTCCCCTTTCAATTAGAGTTCATTACTCTTCATGATGCATTTGATTGCTCTCAAATGCTGAACAAATGTACCATGAAAAGAGCAGATATATTACTTTGGCCCAGCCACTACAGCCTCTCAGGAGTGGCTTCCTCAAGACACTTTGGTCTCTCAGAGGGACAGTGAAGGGTCAGAAGAGGCAAGTGTTCAGAAGCTCCTGACCTCAAAAGAGTCAGAAATGGAACTTGTCAGAGTCAACACAAGTTACAGAGCAAACACCAAATACACAAACCCACATGCTGTGTTTCCCCACACTACAAAAATCCAGTACTTTAGTTGGTGGATGCCCCATTCCTGTCTTGTCCATTCTCTGTGTGCTCACTGAAGAGAACATAAGTACAAATATCCTCTCTTGGAAATATGCACGGTTAACTGCCAAAACTGTTGTTTATTTTCCAAATTCTCAGTAGTTCAAGCCCAGTCACCCTGTTATTCACTTTCTATGGCTACAATCCACAGAGATCAGGAGCAATGGTGGAGGGTGGTTTCTAGAAACAGTAGATGGAGAGGTGCTGATAATAAGGGAGAGCAATACTTGTGTTATCTCTCTCTTCAGCTTCTAATAGCTGGTCTCTACCACTCTCCAGAAGCAATAAGGTTGAACAGCACAGTTACCATCAACTATTCTCATCAAATATGTTCACACAGGACTGGGATTGAATTAATATTTTAAGACATCTTATCAAGGAGTTGGGGATGTCACTAAGTTGGGAGAGTGTCTGACTAGCACAGAGGAAGTGTTGGGTTCCAGGGCAAGTACTGCATAAAACCAGGCATGGATGTTCATTCTTGTAATCACTGTACTTAGGGAGTGAAAGCAGGTGAGTCAGGTGTTCCAAGGTTACCTTCATCTCACATACAGAATTGGATGCCAGCTTGCCCTACCTTACATGACAAAGTAAAATAAATATAATATAATACAATACAGTAATCAATCCATTTACCCTGTATTTAAACAGTTATAGATTTTATAATATACAGAGGGTACATAATTAAGTAAACCACATACATCATGTCTCTAATACATGGGTAACTGATATGCAATATACTTATGTTCTCTCTCTCTCTCTCTCTGTCTGTCTCTGTCTCTGTTTCTCTCTGTGCGTGTGTGCGTGAGTGTGTGTGTGTGTGTGTGTGTGTGTGTGTGTGTGTGTGTGTAATAAAATCTCTGTAGCTTTTTTAAATGATGGAACAGCTCATCTCCTTCAGGCTACCTATGCTGAACTTAGCACAGAACATATGCGAAACCTAGTTAAATTTTTGCTCCTATGAGAAGGCTCACAGTGATAATTATCTTCCCCTATCAAAGTAATTACTGCACCCTACCATGGCTCTAGGATAAGTTTTCTGTCCTCATGAAATTGCAAACTCAATGACAGTGAAGTTTTCACTTCGGGAGAGACTTGTTCATGCCTTAAAAAGATCTTCTCTGCTTATGCTTTCTATTGCCGGATGTTCAACCTGAAGTTTACTCTCAAAATTGGTTGTATTAGTTTTTTCTTCTGTTACTATGATAAATTACTATGACCAAAAGCAAATTCAGGACGCAGAGTTCCAGAGAGACCAGGTCCCTGATGGTGGGAATGGCACAGCAGCAGAAGCAGACACTGGCTGATCACATTTTCATCTGTACAGGGAGGGCGGAGGGGGAAAGTGGGGTGCAGCTATGAACCCACCTAGGCCCCTCTCTGATGTGTGCTCTGTAACATTCCCTAAATGTGGTGGTATTGTGTTTCCCAAATACTGTGCACCCTAATAAACTTATCTGGGGTCAGAGAAAGAACAGCCACTAGATACAGAGGCCAGAAAATGATGGCACACATGCCTTTAATCCTAGCATTCCAGAGGCAGAAATCCCTCTGGATCTCTGTGAGTTCAAGGCCACACTGGAAACAGCCAGGCATGGTGACACATGCCTTTAATATCAAGAAGTGATGGCAGAAAGCAGAGGACCAGGAACTAGAAGCGTTTGGCTGGTTAAACATTTGCCTGGCTAAGCTTCAGGCTTTTGAGCAGCAGTTCAGCTGAGATCCATTCTGGATGAGGACTCAGAGGCTTCCAGTCTGAGGAAACAGGATCAGCTGAGGAACTGGTGAGGTGAGGTAGCTGTGGCTTGTTCTGCTTCTATGATCTTCCAGCATTCACCCCAATAACTGGCCTCAGGTTTGTTTTAATTAATAAGACCTTTTAAGTTTCAAGCTACACCTAATAGTGCCAACAACTGGGGACCCTGTGTTCAAATACATGAGCACATGGGAAATAGTTCTCATTAAAACTACCAAACTAGGCAAAATTTTAGGGTAAGCTCAGACTCCACAAATGTGAGATGCCTCATCCCTGTCTCCAAGGGTGACTTGCAGGGAACAGCTCTTCCTCACATCATACGAACCCTAAACTTTCTTGCAGCCACAAATCTCCCTGGAAGGAACCTTGTAGCTTCTATTTATTTATTTACTTTAATTTGGCCTTATGAATTCAGACACTTCCCCATGACTTTGCCCAATAATCTGGTGTCTAATGTCTAATGCATTTTTCCTTTTGTTCTTTTTTAAAAAACAAAAAACAAAAAACAAAACAAAACAAAAAAACACACAGACTGCATTAGATTGTAAGTTTTTACCGGAACTATTGAAAGTGACCCCCAGGATGTTGCAGTCTTTTGTTCCCTTTTGTATGCTCCAGCCTTCAGGCACCCACTCAGTCCATTCTATTGTCCAGCCACCTGCAAGGCCAGCCTTCATTGCTAGTCACCACTAGTCACATATCTTTCAGGATGCACATGCCTGTCCAACTTCATAGAACCACTTTAAGCCTCCTTTTCTACTTTGAGGCTGACACCTGCCGCCACCCCACCCCCACCCCACTCTGCTGCTGGCAAGACACCATGTTGTTGTCTTTTTTTTCTAACACATCCTACAGTTGCACAGTTGCATAAACTTTCTTCTCATTAACCACAGTCTTGTTGTTGTTGTTCAATTAAGCTCCTGGTTGCAGTAAAAATCATGTCAGAGTCTGATGAGAGTAGAGTGTGTTCTGTGCTGTCTCTCATGTCCTTGTTTAGCTCATTGTTTCTCAGTAAGACATCATCCTGAAAGTTGCTGACACTATTATATTCAATCACAACAGAGAAGGTGTATGAGGCTGGCCCCAGGGTGAAAACGTTGTTTGATGTACAGCCATGAATAAAGCTACTCATGAAGCTGATACAAACACTAGCCTCTTTTTGACCTTATGTATGGGGAAATCAAGCAAGCCAGTACATTTGTTTTTAAGTTTTAAGTAGCCATACTGTATCCTCCAGTGTATAATCAAGCAAAAACCATCTACCTTCCATGTGCAACAGGGAAATAAGGATTCAAAAGCCTAAAATGAAAGGATATTTAATATTAAAATAAAACATGAAACTAACAATAACAAAGGAACTATGAGTACAATTATATTCAGAAGACAGGAGCAATCATGAAGAGCTGTATAAAAAGGCAGGAAATAAGACTGATTCTGTTTTGCAGATTTTAATGGGATTTGGTAGCTATATATCTCTGACTGGTACAATATTTGTTACTTGTTTTTTATTATTTTTTGAGAGTTTCATGCATGAGGACTATATTTTCATCAACTGTTCCTCTGCCTCTCTCCTTCCCCATCCTACTCTCTCTTGAATTTGTGACTTCTTTAATTATTGTGCTCTCTCTGTCTCTTTCTTACTTGTCCCCCTCTGTCTGTCTCTGTCTTTCTCTCTCTCTCTCTCTCTCACACACACACACACACACACACATTATAAATACAACCTGATGACTCCATTACAGGTCACATAAATGAGTCCATACAGCCTCATTGAAATGACCGTAAGATAGATGGCTGTGATATTTTGGCAAAGTCTGTCTTTAAAGTAACTGGAGAAAGTAGGAATGTTAAGAGTAAGTGTTCTTGCATTTCTCTCCCTTAAGAAATGGTTATTGACCTACCTCTGCCCTTGGTTCCTTATGATAAACACTATCTGTATTATTAGGGAATTTGTTATGATCTTAATTTAGCCATGGCTCTAAATATTCTATATTTTGCATGTGGTCCTCCTGTAATCAGCCTTGATAGCAAGTATACTGGTTAATTGTAATGCTGGGGGCTTCCATGGGCTCCCTGTGGATTCAAAGTTCTAACCCCCAGTTTTTTTGTTTTTTTTTTTTCATGGTTTGTAATGGCCTTCACTGGTAACTCAATCTTCAAGCCTGGCAGGCAGTCTTTTCATCATTACTGTCTTGAAGCGTCCATACCCACACAGCTCATCCCATCAACAACACTGTTCTATATGCAATGGTGATGGTGACATTTTTGAATGTTTTGCAGAAGATCTGCAGCTCCAGCTATAAGTGATGGGTTAAAGTAAGTATTGCAGACTAGGCTATGCTTAGACTCTTGAGAATGTGTGTGTTGGGGTGGGTGTGCATCTGTGTTACTGTGTGCACATGGAGCTCAGAGAACAGCTTAAGAGAGTCAGTTCTGTCTTTCTACCATGTGGATTTGGGGAATGGAACTCAGTCACCAGTCTTGTCAGCAAGCACCTCTACCCACTACCCACTGAGCCATATAAAAACATTTTTTTGAAAGTTGACATTTGTACAAGCAATCTACTGTCTCAAAATAAAATAGTGTTTGTTAAAAAAAAATCAGAGAAGGTAAGATCTAATCTAAGCTTGTTTAAACCAAATTTTGAAGGGCTAAAGGATGTTAGAACAGCTGTAATTTTGTTGATATAGAAAATATTAGATTGATGATTGTTCTGTTGCATAAACCCAGTCATAAACACTCCCATGCTCAGACCTGATGTTATTATTCCCTAGGGAGATGGTTCTCAAAGCGATCTCCCACAGACCTCACTTAAGCTTGGGTTTAAGTAAGATTTGTTTGTTGAACAGTGAACATTTTGATGGGTTTTAAAAGCCTTAATTTCCTCTTCAGATTTCCAGCAGCAATTTGGAGAAATAACACAATCTTTCATAATTATATTTTTATCTCTGTATTTCCTAAAGGAATTTATTGTGTTTTCTTTATAGGGGGATTATTTTTCTTTAAAAATATTTCAAACAATAGGTTAAAAGCTAGGAACAACTAAAAAGTCATATTTGGTGTAATCCCCTACAACAGTGATTCAGGTTTTATAGGTGTTTCATTATGTTTACTAAGAATACTTTAAACAAAGTGGAGCCTGGCTTCTGATGGCATCTTCATTACTGTCTTACATTAGAATTAATGATAATTGATTATCCTGTTGTCCATCCTGAAATGAAATTCCTTCTGAATATCATAGTTTTAAAAATAAATTTAAAAGTAAAGTTTATAAAATATTACCTTTTCACTAATATAAAATGCAAACATTTCCCAAAGATGCTTCTGAATTTGATTCATTTTAAAAATCATAAGATTTGTCCTACTTAAGTGCACTGGGCAATTATGGCACTGATACACTTTTACATGTAATATTTTCAGGCCATACTTTAGAGAACACATAGGCAATTTATAAAACTCTAAAATGTTCGTGCCTTTCCCGTTTCAAATCTACCTTAGAAATTAATCATGCTGAAACATGAGCACAGTGGCAAAGATGGGTGGAGAAGGACAATATTGAAGCAGCTCAACGGCAAAATTCAGAAACATGCTGTTTACCAGTCATAGGAGGATTAAAATGAATGGGTGAAGGGCCACTGGACAGGGGTTTAAGAAACTGAGGCAAGACATGAAAAAGTAGTCCAAGAAAACAAAGTGTCAAAAGCCTTGTGAAGGGTTCCATGTTCACCATTTCCAGGGAAGAGCCAAGTCCTTTAGGCTGGATATGGCTAGGGCAGATGACCTTTGTTCTCCAAGCTGCTTGGTGGAAGAAGAGTGGCTGGTCAAACAGGACAACACTTCCTAATGTCCCCTAAAATGTCATTATGTAAGAACCAGTACTTCTTTTTGCCAGACTTTTTTATACTTTTCTCTAGATAAGTTGTGTTTAGCTTTCATGCCATTGCATAAACTTATGAGTATCATATTTTTATTTTGTTGGAACTCATTATCATATAATAATAACTAAGCAAAATAAGTGTGTCCTGACCTTGACTGGATCACTCTTGTGGTCTAGACACAGAACAACATGTTCTTAAGATAGCTTGAATCTGGAATGACATTGTAATCTGTATGTACTAGGTCTGGTAATATTTTAGTGCATATACCCTGAGTTATTGTCTATGCTCAATGAAGAAAAAAAAATAGCGTCATCCCAGAGAGTTCCATGGTACAAAGGGAGGAGGCAAATGTATATACAACTGCCATTACTATATCTGTGATTTGTCCAATTTTCTCTAACACATTAGTAAACATGATGCAGGCTGACATTAATAAGCATCCTTTAGTAGTTCTGACTTCTAATGATTATTTCTTTTCCATCATGGTCTCAACTTCCATGCTTCCATGGTTGCTGAAGCCAAGAAGCAAGTGACATAGAAGGACGTATTATTCAAAATCATTTTTAAAAAATTTCCTCTTTACTTAGCTGGTAAAAACACTGAACAATTGTCTTTCACCACTGCAGGTTTGCTCTCCATTTAAGACTCATACTCTGGCAGCTGTTTTCTCAATGTGAGAAGAGACACAAGAAATGTCACTGAGCCTTTAATTTGTTCTTTTAATGAAGCAGTTCATCTATTTCTCTCTTTTTTATTTTACTTTTTAATAAATTTATTTATTTTATATCCTGGCCACTATTTCACCTCCCTCCTCTCTTCCCAGTCCCTTACCTTCACTCCCTTCCCCTTACCATCTACTCCTCCTCCATTACTACTCAGAAAAAGACAGGCCTCCCATGGATATGAACATAACACGGCATATCAAGTTGCAGTAACACTAAACACCTCCTCATGTATTAAGGCTACACAAGGCAACCCAGTATAAGGACTAGGTTCCCAAAAGCCAGTAAAAGAGTCAGAGACAGCCCCTGTTCTAGCTGTTAGAAGTCCCACAAGAGGACCAAGCTCTACACAACTATAACATATAGGCAGAGAGCCTAGGTTAGTCCCATGCAGGCTCCCTGGTTGTCAATTCAGTCTCTGTGAGCCCCAGTTAGCCTAGGTGAGTTGATTCTGTGGGTTTTCATGTGGTGTCCTTGACCCCTTAGGCTCCTACTACCCTTTCTCTGCCTCTTAACAGAATTCCCTGAACTCTGCCTAATGTTCAGCTGTGAGTCTGTATCTGTTTCCATCGGTTACTGTATGAAGCATTTCTGACAATTGGGCTAGGCAGTAAGAGATGGCTTGATCAGGTTATATATCTATTGCTAGGATTCCTAGCTGGGGTCCTCCTTGTAGATTCCTGGGAGATTCTCTTGCACCAGATTTTTTCCTGACGGCAAAATTCCCTCCTTTCCAGTAGTTTCTTTCAGTTCCCTCCTCTGCCTTCTCAACCTGAACACTCATGTTCCCATCCCCACCCACCCTCAGTCCACTCATGAAATTTCTTCTACTTCCATTCCAAAGGAGATCAGGACTTCTCCCCCATGAACCCCCCTTGTTACCTAGTCTTTCTATGGCTATGGACTGTAGCATAGTATCCTTTATTTTACAGCTAATATCATCATATGAGTGATTACATACCATGTTTGTCTTTCTCCATCTGGCTTACCTCACTCAGGATGACTTTTTCTACTTCAATCCAGTCACCTTCAAATGTTCTAGTGACACCCCCCTTTTAACAACTGAGTAATATTCCACTGTGTAAATGTACCACATTTTCTTTATCTATTACTTGGTTGAAGGATGTCTAAGTTGTTTCCAGGTTGTGTCTATTACAAATAAAGCTGATAGGAACATAGTTGAGCAAGTGTCCTTGTGTCATGATTGAGCATCCTTTTGGTATATACCCAAGAGTGGTATAGCTTGGTTTTGTGGTAGATTGATTCCAGTTTTCTGAGAAACCACCATACTGACCTCCAAAGTGGTTATAAAAGTTTGCACTCCCACCAGCAATGGAGGAGAGTTCCCCTTGCTCTGCATCCTCTCTTGCATGAGCTGTTGCTTGTGTTTTTTATCTTAGCCATTCTGACAAGTAGAAGATGAAATCTATGAGTCATTTTGATATGTATTTCCCTGATGGTTAAGGATGCTGAACATCTACATCTCCTTAAGTGTTTCTCTGCCATTTGAGATTCTTTTGTTGAGAATTGTTTGTTTAGATACATACTCCATTTTTCTTTTTCAAGACAGGATTTCTCTGTTTAGTTTTGGTGGCTGTCCTGGATCTCATTCTGTAGACCAGGCTGGCCTCAAATTCAGAGAGATTTGCCTGGCTCTGCCTCCCAAGTGCTGGGATTAAAGGCATGCACCACTGCCACCTTTGGATTATTTGTTTTGCTGATATCTAGTTTCGTGGGATCTTTATATATTTTAGAGATGAGCCCTCTTTTGGATGTGGGGTTGGCGAAGACATTTTACCATTCCACAGGCTGCCATTTTATCCTGTTGAAAGTGTCCTTTGCCTTACAGTAACTTTCAATTTCATGATAATCCATTTAGTAATTATCAGTCTTAGTTCTTATGCTCCTGGTGTTCTGTTCAGGAAGTTGTCTCCTGTGCCAATATGTTTGAGATTATTTCCTGCTTTTCTTCTATCAGTGTGTCTGGATATATGTTGAAGTCTTTGATCCACTTGGACTTGATTTTATTCAGGGTGATCAACACACATTGCTTTGTGTTCTTCTACATGCTGACATCCTGTTAGACCAGCAACATTTGCTAAGGATGCTTCCTTATGTCAACTGCATAATTTTGGCTTCTTTGTCAAAAGTCAGATGTCCATAGCTGTGTGGATTTATAACTGGGTCTTTGATTCAATTCCATTGATCCACCTGTCTGTTTTTAAGCCAATATTATGCGTTTTTAATTACTATAGCTCTGTAGTAGAGCTTGAAATCAGGGATGGTTATACCTCTGGAAGTTCTTTTATTGTATAGGATATTGTTTTAGCTATCCTGGGTATTTTGTTTTTCCATATGAAGTTGAATATTGTTATTTCAAGGTTTGTGAAAAATTGTGTTGAAATTTTGATCGGGATTGCATTGAATCTATAAATTGCTTTTGGTAAGATGGAGATTTTTACTATGTTAGTCCTCCTGATATGTGAGCATGGGAGATCTCTCCATCTTCTGATATCTTCTTCAATTTCTTTTTTCAAAGATTTGAAGTTCTTGTCATGCAGGTCTTTCACTTGCTTGGTTAGATTTACATCAAGGTATTTTATAGTGTTTGAGGGCATTGTAAAGTGTGCTGATTCTCTGGTTGGTTTCTCAGCCCATTTATCATTTGTATATAAGAGGGATACTCAGTTTTTTAGTTATCTTGTATCCAGGCACTTGCCTAAAGGTGTTTATCAGCTCTAGGAGTTCCTTGGTAGAGTTTTTGGGTTCACTTATGTATACTGTCATATCATATGTGTATAATGATATTTTGACTTCCTCCTTTCCAATTTTTTCCCCTTGATTTATTTTAGTTTTATTTTTCTAGCAAGAACTTCAAGTACTATATTGAATAGGTATGGGAGAGTGGACAAAGTTGTCTTGTTCCTGATTTTAGTGGAAGTGCTTTGAGTTTCTCTCCATTTAATTCAATGTTGGCAATCAGTTTGCTTTATATTGATTTTATTATGTTTAGGTATTCCCCTTGTATCCATGATCTCTCCAACACTTTTATCATGTAGGGATATTTGACTTTGTCAAAGGCTTTTCAGGAATCTAAGGAGATGATCATGTAGTTTTTTTTGTTTTTTTCTTTCAGTTTATTGGTATGGTGGATTATAGTGACATTTGTGTGTGTGTGTGTGTGTGTGTGTGTGTGTGTGTGTGTGTGTGTGTGTGTGTGTGTGTGTGTGTGTGTTGAACCATACCTGCATCTCTGGTATAAAGCCTACTTGGTCATGGTGAATGATCTTTTTGATATTTCCTTGGATTCAGTTTGCCAGTATTTTATTGATTATTTTTGCATCAATGCTCATGAGTGAAATTGGTCTGTAATTCTCTTTCTTTTCTGGGTCATTGTGTGGTTTGGGCATCAGGCTAACTATGGCCTCATAGAATTTGACAATGTTGCTTTTGTTTTTATTTTGTGGAATAATTTGAAGAGGATTGGTATCAGCTCTTCTTTGAAAGTCTGGTAGAATTCTTCCTTTAAACTGTCTGACTCTGACCTTTTTGTTTGTTTGTATGTTTAGGAGACTTTTGATGACTACTTCTATTTCCTCAGGTGTTATAGTTCTATTTAATTTCTTTGTCTGATCTTGATTTAACTTTGGTACATGGTATCTACCAAGAAATTTGCACTTTTTTTGTATTTTGTGATTTTTGTGTAGTATAAGTTTTTGAAGCATGATTTGATGATTCTCTGGATTTCCTCAGTATCTGTTGTTATATTCCCCTTTTCATTTCTGATTTTGTTTATTTGGATAAGTTCTTTCTGCCTTTTAGTTAGTTTGGATAAGGGTTTGTCTATCTTGTTGATTTTCTCAAAGAACTAACTTTTTGTTTCACTGATTCTTTGTATTGTTCTCTTCATATCTATTTTATTGATTTCAAGCCTTAGTTTGATTATTTCCTGCCACCTACTTTTCTTAGGTGTTACTGCTTCTTTTTGTTCTAGAGCTTTCTGGTGTGCTATTAGGTCACTAGTATGTGATTTCTCCAAATTCTTCATGAAGGCACTTAGTGCTATGAACTTCCCCCTTAGTAGTGCTTTCATTGTGTCCCATAGTTTGGGTATGTTGTGCATTCATTTTCATTGAATTCTTGGAAGGCTTTAACTTCTTTCTTTATTTCTTCCTTGACTTAGTGGTAACTCAACAGAGAGTTGTTTAGTTTCCATGACTTTATAGGTTTTATGTTGTTGTTGAAATCCAGCTATAATCCATGGTGTTTTGATAAGACACAGGGGTTCATTTAATTTTTTTTTTTGTATCTGTTGAGACTTGCTTTGTGACAGAATATATGGCAAATTTGGAGAAGAAAACATGAGAAGAAGGTATATTCTTTTGTGTTTGGATAAAATGTTCTGTAGATATCTTTCATGTACATTTGAGTCATAACAAATGTTCAATTATTTCTCTGTTAAGTTTCTATCTGGATGACCTATCCTTTGGTGAAAGTGGAGTGTTAAAATCTCCCACTATTATTGTGTGGGATTCTATGTGTGACTTAAGCTTTAGTAATGTTTCTTTTACAAATGTGGGTGCCTTTATATTTAGGGCATAGATTTTCAGAATTGAGACATTACATTGTTGGATTTTTCCTTTTACAAATATTAAATGCCATTCTCCTTCTCTTCTGATTAATTTTGGTTGGAAGTCTATTTTCTTAGATATTAGAATAGCTGTACCAGCTTGCTTCTTAGGTCCATTTGAATGGAAAATCTTATTCCATCCCTTTATTCTGAGGTAATGTTTATATTTGATGTTGACATGTGTTCCTTGTATACAGCAGAATGATGGATCCTGTTTTCATGCCAGTTCGGTTAGTCTGTGTCTTTTTATTGGCAAATTGAATCTGTTGATATTGACAGACATTTGTGATCAATTATTGTTAATTCCTGTAATTTTGTTTTTGGTGGTGGTGGTGGTGGTGGTGGTGTGTGTATGTACAGTCTAGGATTGTTGGGCAGGCTTAAAGAGGTTTTGTGGGTGGTGAGCAGTACCTTACCTGGAATTCCTAGGACCAGCCTGACCTCTTGTAAGACTGCTGGGGGCTGGGGACACTAGTATAGAGCCCAGGGGAGGGGTGTATTGGGTGGGTTTTTATGCGTGTTAGCTGGTAGTAGTAGTTAGTGTCTTATCTGGGGTTCCTAGACCATGCCTGGCCTCTGGTAAAGCCTAAGACTTCTTCCAAAATAGTAGGCTGGGATATGGAGCCTAGAGGTAGGGATGTAGTCTGGGGTTGTAGATGTAAAGGGTTTAGTGGGCACTGGGAAGTGTCTTCCCTGGGGTCCCTAGGACCACTCTGGCCTCTGATAATGCTCCCAAGGCTGTGGACCCTAGAACGGGTATTTCTATTTTTCTTTTTCTGAAAATTTTCAAATATTAGGTTGTTCTTCCAAATTTTAGTAAGGGGAAAAATGATGTAGTGCATTTCTCTCCAATATCTTAAAGTAAAGTCATGGCCTTTGGTACTTTTGATCAGAGTGTTCCCTCCTAAAGAATATGAGCTTGCAAATACTTAATATTTAAATGAGCTATCAGAATAGAAGAAAAACCATAGTTTGATGATTTTTTGAAACTGGGGTGCTGTAGGTAAGTTTTCTATTTCTGTGTTGAAACACAATGAACAAAGGGAATTTAGAGGAAATGGGTTTATTTTAGCTTAAAATTAGTAGTCTGTCATTCAGGGCAGTCAGGGCAGGACTCAAGGCAGGAATGTGGAGACAGAAACTGAAGCAGAAGACATGAAGGACTGCCTCTTATTCGCTTGCATCCAAGTGTTACTCAGCCTCCTTTCCAATGCCATCCAGAACCCACTTTTCAGGTGTGGCACTGCCCACAATTGGCTGGGTCCTCCACATCAGTTAATTAAGAAAACGCACCATAGGCTTGCCCATAGGGCAGTCTTATGGGGATATCCTCTCAAGTGAGGCTCCCTCCTCTCAGATAACTCAAGCTTGTGTCAATTTGGCAAAAACAAACAGGACAAGAGGTGAAAATTCTGATTTTGAAAACACGCATCTTTTCCTTAATGAAACCGAGCATTAAGAAATAGGGCTGCTGAGACAGCTCAGTAGGCAAAGACATTTTATTCCAAGCTTGACCACATGAGTTGGAATCCATATGGTGGAGACAGAAAAACAACCCCTGCAAATTCTCATCTGATTGCCACACATGTGCCTCTGTATACCCTCCCCCCCCCAAATAAGTAGTTTTTAAAGAAATAAATATAGTGCTGTTTTAGTGAAATGAAAACCTTACCACCTCCTCTTTAATACAGTTTTCATTGAGAAAAATCTCTCTCAGGGACTATATATAGCACTGTCAGGTATTCTAAGCAACATGAGCAAGTAAACAAGGTAGACTTTCAAGAGGAGAGGTGAATTTCACACATATACAAAATCCAGCCTCAAAAACTGGAACAACAAAAAAAAAGAGATAAATGCAATTAGCCAATAGTTTTTGGAAACAGAACATTCTGGAATGGCATCCATTCTATCTCTTAGTGGGTATGTGGTCTGAGTAGATGGGGTCCTTAACCACTGTGACATCATGCTTCTAATCTTTTTGTTTTGTTTTGTTTTGTGTTTGCTTGTTTGTTTGTTTTTGACACAGCATTTCTCTGTATAACAGCTCTGGCTGACATGGAACTTACTTTGTAGACCAGGTTACCCTCAAATTCAAAGACATCCTCCTGCCTCTGCCTCCCAACTTCTGGGATTATAGGCATGCACCACCACTGCCCAGCTTTGCTTCTTCTCTTAAAAATAAATTTCCATCATAGTTCAGACCTTTATATCTATGTTAGAAAAAATGTAAAGTACCATCACTGAATGTAAACTGGAAATTATTATGACCCCTGCTACCTACTATTACAGGAGCAATTCAAACCACACTTAATACCCCTTGTTGGATGTTGTCATTTTAATCACTATTTCAATATATTTTAATATGTCCAAATATATAGGCCCAGGTAGGGCTATTAATACACACAGCAACACAGAGGTTCCCTGGGGTTAGATATTAGTTGATCCAGAGGAAGAGACTGTGAGTTGTTTTCTTCATTTGAAACAACAAAAGAAACGACAGCTACCACGCAGCAAGTGTTTTATAGTAGGCATAATTTGAAATATTTTATCATATTAACTTGTTTAATCATTCCAGCATTGTGTATTGTCACTTTTATCATTTTATACATTTGGGGAGGTGAAACAAAGATAAAATTATGGATAACAATGACAGAAAGAAAAACATAGAACCAAAATATACATAAGAGATAAGGGCAGAGGAAGAAGGAAGTGAGGAGCATCTGCATGGAGGCCCAAGTCATCAAAGAGCTGACAATTCTACTCTCAATGAGCAAGCCACTGATAGCACTTGAGTAAGAGAGAGACTCAGCCCAGCTCACACTGTTAACTTATTCTGTTTTACCCTGTGATGGTGGATGTGTGCCAGGACTTCTTCCAAAATGTGTAGAATGAGTAGTATCGGACTCCAATGTGAAGCATGGACTCGGAGTGACATTGATGTGTTGGTGATTATGGCAATTACACTACTCAGGTGTGGTGTGTTGACACCGGGAGGCTGTGCTGGTGGAGAAAGGGAGCATGTGGTGACTCCATGCTGTCTATCTAATTTTGCAATGATCTGAAAACTGATCTGAAAGTGAAGATGATTCGAAAAATCAAATGAAAACCCAAAATAACCATCAACTTGCAGACAGTGAAGCGTAAAGAGAAGTAGAAAAATCAGAAAGACAAAAGACCACACTGTCTAGGTGTGGAAAAATGGTACCTTTCATAGGACAGTAGACATCGTTCTCTGTGTATGTGAGATTCTGGGTCTGCTTTGAAGATGAAACTGATGACGTATATGTTGTAGTAGACTGAATGAGTTACAGAAGAGAGTTTCTAGTAGCAGAAATTACTCAGATTTTTGACCTGAAAGTCCTAAAAGTTTGAGATAGCAATTGGCAAGATGGAGAGTTTAGAGGAAGATGGGGTTTAGGATGAAGACAGAGTATGTCAACCCTAAGCCCTGAAGGATGGCACACTGGGGAAGTTGAAGAGATGCTCCAGCACTCACACTGGAGTTTACTTAAACAGAGAGCTATGATGAGGATCAGAAGCGTCAAGTCAGACCTGACTGGCTACAAGGTTTATGTCTAACCATCTCCCAGCAGCACTGAATACAAGTTTTTATAAATAATAGACAAACAGCAAATGTGTTGGTTTCATTTACGGCTCTCCTAGCACCTAACAGAATGTCTGGCCTGTATTTGCAGAAGTAAAGATGATATGAAGGAGGATTATTTATCACACAGGTTTTCTAGAACCTGAAATAGAATTCTCACATGAATGAAAAGGTTGACCAAGATACTAGAGACAGAGATAGTAAATTTTTCTTCCTGCTTGAAAACCTAGCTGGTTCTTTGTTGTTGTTTTGCATGATGAAGTTAGAAATCTAAGACTGTTTCTTATTAAAGAGAACTCAAACTTTACTCATGAACAAACTGAATTCACCCATACATATTTTATGAATAAGTACAAATGTGGGAGAGTTGTAAACTTTTCAATGTTTGCTAGAGAAAAAGCAAAATGTTTACAAGGATGATAAAGAAATCCATGCAATGGAATATGAACAACATGACCAGGGAGAAGTGCCTTCAACAATAATGATTCTCTAGTTTTACTATAGAGAGAGCAGGTACTAACTGACACACTTAAAGGGTTTATTTAGGACAAAACAAGACAATAAAAAGTCAAATTCAAATGCTTTGCCTTCCAGCAGAGTGATGTGATATTTGAATATTTGATAGTTGTGAACAAAAATAGTACAAATCTTTCCCCAATGAAAATCATTAAAGTAAGTAGAAGTAATAAATGCTAATATTAGATAATATCCAGAAAGGATAAGGATCCTTGTGGAAGACAGGCACAGCAGTGTTAAGTGCTGTGACTCAAGGCTTCAGAAGGGGCTTAAGAACAAAGATCTCATATGGAATATTAGCATATGCAACCCATGAATAGTGGAACAAATCTTGAGCTTTGCTTCTGTGTGAGGACCACATGCCACTGGGCAGTATGTTGGTGTTTCTTAGTTTGCCAGCTGTGCCT
Source organism: Onychomys torridus (assembly GCF_903995425.1). Taxonomy (NCBI): domain Eukaryota; kingdom Metazoa; phylum Chordata; class Mammalia; order Rodentia; family Cricetidae; genus Onychomys; species Onychomys torridus. The sequence goes on along the minus strand of NC_050459.1, from coordinate 4,984,711 downwards.
TGTGAGATTGCCTCTCCCCTCTACTTGTGAATATTAAGTAATACAATGAGGAAAAACACTTCCAAAGTTACCATTAGGCAGCTAGAACAAATGCTGAGTTTCTGTGATTTTTCTCAAAGAACTACTACCTGTTTATAGATGATAGTTTAATATGAGTAGGTGTGTGTGTGTGTGTGTGTGTGTGTGTGTGTGTGTGTGTGTGTGTTTGCAAGGCTAAGATATGGTTGCTGAGTGAAGACACTCTGAGTGTAGCTGAAGCTCCACCTGAAATTACAAAACACTTCAAGTGTCTGGAAGTTTGGGTCATCCTCTGAGCTGCTTTATACAAGGTGAATGCTATATGAGAAAAAATGGGCTTTCTCTATGGCTCTGCTTAGCTGTTCTTGGTGCTCAGTCTTTGTGAAGTCATGTAACATCATAGTAACCTTTAGTTCAGGTATGCTGGCTAGTTATGTGACAGCTTGACACACTCTGTAGTCCTTTGGGAAGATAATGCCTCTATTGAGAAAATAACCCCAACCAACTGTCCTACTGACAAGCCTATGGGGCATTTTCTTGATTGATGATTAATGTGAGAGGATCTAGCTCACTCTGGGCAGGTGGTCCTAGGGTTCTATAAGAAAGCAAGCTAGCAAGCCTCGAGGAGCAGGCCAGTAGCCAGCATTCCTCCATGATCTCTATGTCAGCTCCTGCCTCTAAGTTTCTGTATTTAGTTTCTGCCTTGACTTCCCTGCATGATGAAGTACAAATAGTAAGATCCAAGAAACCCTTTCCTCTCCAAATAGCATTTGGTCGTTGTGTTTTATCCCAGCTACAGAAAACCGAACTAAGACACCAGGCATATATCTTATAACATGTTATTACCATTATTTTATCATTTAGTGAGTTTACCAGGGGATGGATATTCATTGAGACACACAGGTCTTTGAACCAATCTGGATGGAAACCCTAGAGTTGCTAGAAAGGATCTCCAGCCTAGAGAAGGGAGCAAGTCAGGCAGGCAGGAGAGGAATGAAGGGATATGAACATACCATAGCCATACCATTTCTACTCATACTGTTGCTCCAGAAGCTGCTGCCTTTGCGCTGAACTTAAATATTGCACAAATTTTTACTCAGGAGAAAATGATGTTTCAATATCAATGGATGGCAGTTTTCAATGCTGGAGTCAGTGTTCAATAATCAAATTTCTGTTTTGCATGAGGACTGTTGAGAAAAACACATGGGGGAGCTCTGTGTTTATATCCAGTGCAGCATGGCACCATCTCTGTGCTTCACAGCCAACACCTGTTCCTCTAGTTTCGGAGCATAGGAAATGCAGTCAGAAGGCAGTCCCACTTATCAGAACTTAGGGCTGGAAATGCAAAGATGCTGCACCTTCTTCGAACCCTTTTCAGTGATAATAGTCCAGGCAGCTGCTTAGCCCTACAAGTATAGTGTGACAGTCAAATGAAGAATTAGGTGCAAGACTTAAAATGACATAGTTTATATCATACTCGTAAAATAATAACCACCAGCCATATGTGGCCATTTGATTTTAATAATCAAAGTGAAATATAAATTGAAGTTCAGTTCTCCACTGTCACTAATCACTTTCCCAAACCCAAGAGCCCCATGTGGCTTGTGTCTGCTGTTTGAGACAGCACCCATTTAGAAGAGATACATCTTTGCAGAGACATCTATAGACCAGCACAGGGGGTTATCTGTACTTTCTTCAGAATCGGGGCTTTGCAAGAAGCCTTTGAGTAGACCAACCTTTGTGTTACTCTCACCATGAATGAGTCCCATGCTAATCCAGGACCAACATCCTGTGGGTATAATGAGAGCACTGTTGTGCTCAGTGGTCTCCTGAGAGTGTAAGGAGAGAGTATGAATCCCCTCAGTTACTAGGCAGTGTGGTGTTGGCTGTATTCTATAAAACTTTCTTTATGTGAATGGACAAGAGACCTGTTTGGGCTCTCATGGTATGGTATGTGGACCACAGGTTTAATTCATGAACTTGAAATCAACACTTGTAATCTTTTGCTCTGTAGTTTAGAATCATTAAAATATTTTCTTCTCATAACTCTAATTTATACACATTTCATCAGAGTTATGAAGTCTAGTGTCTAAATAAAAGACAATGCAATTACATGTGGTATCGGTAAAGTGTTTTTCAAAATGACATAAAAAGAACAAATATTATTTGAAAAGATAAGCTAATTTTTTTATACACAGTACTCCTAAGTAATGGATATTATCCCTACTAAATATAAAATTACTCTTATAGAGGGAAATATTGGTGGCATCAAGTGGCACAGTCTGTTACTGATAATTGCATGCATGAATGTAAAAATGATGATTCCTACTCTCTGATAGTTGGTAGAGCTGGGAAAATGGGCTCATATCCATGTCTACAGCAGTTCGGAGGTGTGTCCACTTCACGCTACCCCTGTACTCCAGTGCTACCCAACATCCCAAATGTCCCACAGAAGATGTGGCTATGGAGCCAGTCCTATTAAAGTGCATACCCTCACATGCTTGGCTCCTCTAGCCCTCTTTTTGGTTTGTTTTCGTAGGACCATGTTTGTTTGTGTGGGGTTTTTTTTGTTTTTTTTTCTTGTGGAGAAACTACATCGGTATGAAGCAAGCACAGCTTTCATTTATTCAGTAAAAGCAATGACAGAGCCACAGAAAAAGGACACAGGCAACTGGGCAGAAGGAAGAAGTGGTATATTCACACATGCTCATTGACTCTCATAGCCAAAGGAACTATGTGCTTCTTTAAGTTTTCTAATAAATTAAAAAAGATAGTGAAGCATGTCTGTGTCACTCAAAACTGCAAGTCATGATGTAATAGAACTCTGCTCACCTCTTCCATGGAACAGGATGTGTAGCTCATATTACTCTCCCAGAATATTTATGGATTTCCTGAAAGTGAATAATTGTTCTCTAATGTTATATTTTTAGTTGCCTTGACTGCATCATAGCCTGCAAAACGTGAGTCTGAAAGAAACACGGTCCTGTGGGTATGACTGTGGATGAACTCCCATCTGCTGGTTCTGGTTTCAGTAACAAAAAATATATGTATCCCTCAAAGAAATTGTTTTGAATTACATTCAGCTTCATGCCAACTGATGGCTTTAAAAGTTATCCATTGCTATTTATTTCACTTTTCAAGGAAGAAAAAAAAAAAAAAAACCCTGAAGCGATATTCCAAAAAACCAGCAGGATATTATATTTACAAGAAGACTCTAAGAAAATAGACTTGTGGACTGAAGCTAATGAATTATCTATGGCTCCCAGTTCAGACTTGCAAGGTTTACTTAAGAAGATGAATATATTCAGAGAAGTAAATGCTATTACTATTTCCTTGTCTAGAAGCAAATGGTATTATCAGTAGATTTTATTTTATAAGACGTACAGTTGCTTTACCTAAGGTAATTGAGAAAATTTTAATGGTTAAAAATGATGCACATTCCAGTTATATATTTATGAAACATTTTGATGCCGTCAGTCTTTATTCATTACGCTGTGTCCCTGAGTCTAGACAGAATAATAGTACATTCTTTGGTGAGGCATGCATTTCAAAGATCATCGGATCTGCTCTAATACCAATCCCTCTGTCTCATTTATGAATTTTTTACAGTTGGTTTTACATTCCTGTAGAGAAAAAAAAATATATAACAGCCCTCTTCCTCCTCATTCATTGATAATGCTCCCTTTAATGCTGTCAGTGACCTCTAAATTGACCATTGAGCTGTGTCTTCATTTTTTTTCTGCTTTTGCCGTTTCTCACATTTCAACTTAAAGGCAAGTGTTAACAATTTAAACATTTCCTTTCTAAGAACATCACAGTGGCCATAATGCTTGTGTCACTATAAAAAATTCTATCTTCAAATACTAATTCATTGCAGACTCAAGTTTGACCGTGCATATATCAGTACCTCTAACCCTAATGTTTTTTTTTTTTTTTTTTTTTTTGCTTAGCTTAAATCTAACTGCATTTTTTAAATGTAAAATCTATAATTAAGAATCATATGTTTAAGGTAAAACAGAGCTGATGCTTGACAATCTGAAAGGACCAATTGACAGAGAATGAGGAACATATTAAATCTTCAAAGTTCCAGTCTTCTAAAGCCTGAGCTGTAGCTTTTAGCTCTAGGCAGCCCCCAATATTCCACATTAACATGTACTGGTTCATGTTGTGTGTTTCCCCTGTCGACTCTTCTAAATTGCAGCACAGCATAAAGACAGTTACTGCCATCCCAGGAACTGGGTCAGTACATATACTACAGTGCACATTGCCACTCAAGAGAAGACTCTGTGTTGAAATTATGTGCTCACTCAATGATTCCTTTAGCATGTTTGCTCTCCTCTTAACTTATTATTGTTCTTGTCCATATAAAATTAACTTTTACCTGATAGTCATCCCTTTATTAAAAAGCTGCTTTGTGTGATTTTTTTTATCTTCTTGCGGATGGTCTCATTTTCCTAGTGGTCTATTTGTCTGCCCTGCTATTCTTTTGTATGATAAGGAAGCAACTTAACTGATAATGGTAAATGTATTGCAAGGAGGGTGGCTGCCAACTTGGATAATATTTTGTATTATATTTACTCTCTAGGAAAAAGACAGTAAAAACACACTATTTTAAAATATGCTTATTAAACTATACAATCTGAGCATTAGCCCACCAAGAAAGGAGCTGTGTGTTTGGGCATACCATATTCTGTTAAGGCAGCCAGACAACTAGAACTTCATCTCCATCACCTAAATAACTTTTGCCTTTGGGACAGGCTAATTTCTATATCTTCACTTTCTTTGTCCATAAAATGGAGACAGAAATAGCACTTCCTTTATAATTCTACTGTGAGCATTCAGTGAGCACTTCTGGTGAGGGGAGCTTTTAGTATAGTCTCTTGTACCTAGAGGCCTTTCAATTCACTCTTATGATTGCCACAATAACATTATCTCAATGGCATCTAAAAGATCATCTTGCATGCCTTGTCTATGTGATCCCTGGGCTGATGCCTTCATTGAATCAGCCATTATTCAGGTAGAATAGACAGAACATTGTTGTAGAGGCTGAATGACACTCAAGTCTGGCCAGTGTTATTCAATAATATGGAAGAATCTTGTCATCATTTGTGTCCCTTTAACCAGGAAGCTATAGATCACCCTTTTCTTTCCAAGGTAGCTTTCTGGGTTGAGCATGTAGTATAGTGCAATTGTTATCATTACATATGAGGCCAAGGTCTTGTACCTATAATGTATCTGGAAATATGAGAATGTGGAAAATCTAAGTGCTGCCTTAACTGTGTATGGATACATTTTGAAGGGATTCTGATAAGAGCAAGAAATGTTATGTTTATCTTATTAGGTATAGAAGCTAATGAAATAGTTCCATATGACTGTAGGATGGATGCTACTTTAGGGATAAAAGTGAAAGTGTCTAAGCAGCCAGCCTACATCAGAAACAGAGAACTGCAATTGAATCTTCTGATACTTCCCAACCTGCTGTCTTTCCCATTACTGCTCATTCAGCCCCACTGACTCTACATTCTGAGCATCTCATGAAATCAATTGTTCTTTCAAGAACGAGCTGCTGCCACCTTAATTTCAGGTAGCTGCAACTGCCTCCCTATTGGTGTTTAACATTCTTAATAAAAGCTACAACCTGTGAAATGTTACAACCCTAAGTCCTTAAGCCCCGAATGGCTCCCTGCTTCCCCGTCAATGGTGTCACAATTATCGGCTAAAGTGTGAGGCCAGCATCACATAGTGCTGCTTCATGCAGGATCTAAATCTTCTTGCTGTGTTCCTTAGAGTCCTGGGGTATGGTTTTCTGTTCATGGCATTGATTATGACTCTACCTGGCTTCCATATTTTAACATCTATACCATTCCTTGCTGAAGGCTATCTCTTGGTTCACTCTTGGTGTCTTTCACAGCACCCTGCAGTTTGTAAGCACACTGATCTGTGACAGCTTCTTCTGTCACAATTTCCCCATCTCTAAGAATTTCCTAATGTTCTCTCCTTTAGACTGTGAGCTCAGCAGAGACACTGAGATTTCCTTGCAGATGATGCCAGCCCCCAGCTGAGCGGAATGTCTGACTTATAGTTTTAATGCTTACTTAATGCATAACTAAATAAATTTAGAGAATGCCTACCTAATTTCTTAAAATCCAATTGCTATATATAAAATGGCTTACAGAAGTTTAAATTTGGACCTGATTGAAGTCAGAACCACAGTTAAGTCTTCAGTGTCATTTGATAGCTGGAGGGCAAGATGATGAGTAGGTAGAGATTACTGTCACATTACGGGAATGCCTCACTCAGACCCCTCTTGAGTGACTTAGACATGCCCTTGGGCTGACTAGTTAATTCGTGCTGTTATTTTGCTTTCCTCGTGTGTCAGAAAGGTGTGAGGGTTACATAAGTGATAATATTTAAACAGCTTAAGAGAATACTTCATGAGAACCCCAGTAAATTTGACACAGACACCTAACAAAAAACATTAGACAACAGCTAGATTCTTGTCTAGACTTCCCACTTAAACCTAAAATATCATGGACCAGAGCAATCTAAAAGTGTATAGTGTATAAAGGGTAGACAGCAGGAGAAGGGGGGTGATAGAGACACTTACAGAGAAACCCTTGTAGGTAGCTTGCTGATGAGGCTTGCATTTCTGATGCTAAGGACCTGCAAGAAGCGTATTAGTCATTTTTTCCTATTGCTATGATAAGGTGGTGGACAATGGCAACTGAAGGGAGCAAGGCTTTGTTATGGATCACAGTTCAATGGGGGCACAGTCCATCATGCTGGGGAATGCATGGAGAAGGAGCTGAAGTCAGCTGGTAGCACTGCATTGGCAGGCAGCAACTAGAGAGTGAGAAAGACTGGGGTCCACCTGTCTTTCTCCTTTCTGTTCACTCCAGGACCTTAGCCCATGACATGATACTAACCATATTTAAGGTAGGCCTTCTGATTACAATTAATATAGTTTAGGAACTCATTTCCACACATGCCTGAGTGTTGATCTCTTAGGTGATTGTAGATCTTGTCAGTAGACAATCAACATTACTGTTACAACCATGTTGCTCACACAAGCTCTTATAGTGACAGCATTGTGTATGCTGATGTAGATGGTCATGTTTGCCAACCATGGGCATTTCTCCCACCTCTACTGACTTGATGTGCTTAGAAGGAAGTCTCTGGGTTACATCTACATTGTGCTTGGTATTTCCAATCAGGACATTCACAAGCACCCGTTAGATGGGAGAAGCCAATGTTTTTCTCTGAAATTTTCATGATTACCATTAAATGAAGCAGATGTCTTTCCTTTAGCACTAACAAAAATGGTCTGTATGCATCTATTTTTCATGTGTTTTATGTAGTAAATTTCTATTTTATGCATTACAGCTCAAAATATCTTATTTTCTTGGAAAGGAAACAGGAGATTAACAAAAAACACATTGAGTTAAATTCTTAGTTTTTCTAAAGAACATAGATCCATTGAGTTCTTAAAGAAGTTTTTTAAAAAATAAATTGCATTTAATCATTCATTTCCCTCTATTTCACCCACCAAGACTACTTTATGAGGGGTGTAATCCACCAGTATGCTCCTAAAGGGGAGACATGTTCCAAAGTAAATTTGCTTTTGAGAAATAATCAGGTTGCTTTGCATAAATTTGAAGGTTCTATATTTTAAAGAATTATTTCAAAGTACAAAATTATAATTAACTATTTCTGTCAGACTGTAAAAAGACCCTGTCCCCATCAGTAATTAATTTTAGATATATAGCTGTCTAAAACAAATTCAATTCCTACATTAACTGCATATTAGCACATTTTGGTCAGTGAGTTTATTTTTCTCTTCATTCATAAAGATGCATGAAGTGAGAGAGAAAAGCTTTTAAACAGACTTAAGTAACAGCCTGAAATTACATGATTTATTTACATGGAATGTTCTCGTGGCAGAAATTCTCCCCATGCTCTATTTTCAATACATTAAAAATATTTTCTACATTAAGATGTTCTGTAAAATGACTCTCAACATCTCTGGAGAAAATAGCTATTACATCCTTAGGGTGATGAAATGATTTTCATTCCTGTGAGAGTTTAAATTTGTTGAGGAGATATATACATAGTAGAAAATGAGAGTGGAGTCATTTCCCTTAATTTTCTTTTGTGTTTCTAATTAGGTATCATAAAATGCAAAAAAGACCAGACATAGGAAGTAATAAATGGAAAATGTCATATTTCTTCACCATGTTTCAAATGTATATTGACCCATTTTTGCCTTCAGAATAAATGAGCTAGGAAAATCATTGCATATATACTTATTAGATCCATAAATATAAAAGTACTTCTAGAATCGCTATACCAGAGGCTAATAAGTGAGGCTCTACTTCTCTGAATCCCTACTATACACGTTTTAAAGCCCAAGCAGATCTGCTATGATAACATTTTAAAACAGAAACAGTTGCTGGAATGACTTGGGAGAGAGAAGCAGCTCAGAGATCCAGCTGTTACCATGGTAACGAGAGTTCAGGAGTCCTGACTTGGAGGTAATCATTGGTACTCTTGAGGAGAGCACAACTGAGTTAGCCCCACTTTTGTAAGAAAGGTTAAATGGATTCTATTAATAAACTGGAAAATGGAAAGACTCAGGTATAGTGTGCCGATATTGGCCAATGTCCATGTAAATATACATTGTTGGTAGTTTTTCTGACCAAGTCCCCCTTGGATGGTTCTGCCTGTTTCTAACAAATTAGGAAACAAACACATCCAACTTTCTTAGATGGTATATTGTAAGAATCTTTCCAAGTGATGGATATTAATTGGTTTCTTTATTAAATTTTCTGAATGATTTTCCCTTATAACTTTGACAAATCAAGAAAATAAAGTTACAGCTCCATGGTGTCCTTATATTAGGGATACATATCAGGAAGTAGAGAGAAACAAAAACTGATTCATTTACTCCATTTAATTAGGGAGTAGAGAAACCAAATCAAAACACAGAACAAAATAGAAGATGCTTTGAAATTTTGCAAGCATTTTTTTGACCAATTATTATCATACAAATTTCCCTATTTTAATATCATTTTGCACACATTGCTTTAGGGCAAGAAAATAAAGCCTCATTATTATCCCCTACTTTGTACAGCTAGGTTTAGATTTCCTCCAACAATACATGTATGTAACTCAAAGACCTCAAAGATGATACCTGCTGCTGGTGTTGAAAGATACAGTAGCTTATGAAGGAAATACATCCCCCTCCTTTTTCTTTCATCCTCTCCATTCAATTTCAGATGGATCTTACAAAGTAATATGCTATGAATAATCCTTTTACTTGCATCAAGCATGGGTATGGGATATGAGCAGAGCCATGCTCTGGAGTCCTAATTTTTTGTGTGATACATGCTGAATCTTCTGTGTGTCTCTGTGACCCATTGAATTAGCATATGTTTTTTAGAGAAAAGAACTAGAAGTGATGGTCAGAAACCCTTCTCCATAGGATCTGTAGGAGACTGGGAAGAAAACTGAGGTTCAGGTGTTGAATTCCCACCTTGGTGTTCAAGAAGGTTTAATCTTGCCTTCTTCTGTCTATAGACATTCAGAAGCAAACAATGTATACAGGCATAAATAGATTGCTAGAAAACAAGTAATACTCCTGAATCCAACTTGATGTAAAGATGGCATTCTAATATATAAACAGACAAATAATTCATCATAGTTACAGGTGGACAAAATAGTTTGCTGCTGGAGTTAAGTGTTGGGGCTAGAAAGATGGCTCAGTAGTTAAGAGTTCATATTTCTCTTATAAGAACCACAGTTTGATTCCCATCACCCATGTCAAGTGTTTCACAAGCACATGCAATTCTAACTTTCAGGGATCCAACACTTTTGGCCTCTGTAGGCACCAGCATATGTGCATACACATACACACAAACACATGCATACACGCACTTTTAAAATAATAAAGATTTTATTTAGAGTGAAGAGTAGAATTAGTTTATATATCCAGGGAAAGACATATTTTTTAAAATGTCTTTCTTAATCTCATAAAATATAAATATATAAACATTAGTTAAAAATCTAGCAAGATTGTAATTATCCCCTGTCATTTTATCATGCTGGTTTTCTAAAAGCAGTGAAACTTATTTTCTACCCTGGGTCCCTTAGTTTTTCTTCTTATGTGGCCCCAGTGAGAAGAAGTGGAGCCCTTTTTGACCTTCTGCAGAGTACAATGGATGTCTGGGGACCTGAATTTGTCTTTGTTCCTTATACTATGAATTTTGAATAACCCTAGGTACACTGTCACTTTTAGTTTTCAAAAGCAATTTTGCAATCATTTCCTCATTAAATGCCATGCCAGTTTCCTACTCTCTGGATAATAAATTGCTATGTCTTAGTTATTTAAAACATATTCACTTAACCCTTCGGTTTCTATGAGTCAGGAGTATAGGTCAGACTTATCTTCCCCTATTCAACTGAGCCCTGTTCTAGACTATGAAAAGATTTGCTTCAGCTACAGTGTGAACCCTGTACACCCACAGTTTCATGTGCTATCATTTGCCCCGAGACTGGTGGCATTTGGAAGTGGTGAGATCTTGAAGAGATTATTGTGTCACTCTTTGGTGGTCCTCACAAGGTTTGGCAGATCTGTGACGGCACTATTCTTGCTCTCTGCCTGTAAATGAGATCTCCTTCCTCTGTACATCATCTTGTGAGGGTATGGACTATGAGATGCTCACCAGAGGCCATGGATATGACAGCAACACTCTCAGTCTTTAGGTCAATAGTGAATAAAGTGTGTGTGTGTGTGTGTGTGTGTGTGTGTGTGTGTGTGTGTTCCACAGGCACATATGTTGGTGGTTCTGTTAAAGGGCATGACCTCAAGGCATATTGAATGCTTTGTTTACTAAGAGAAATAAGAGCCTGAGATTGAGAAGAAGAAAGTTGGAAGAGCAAAGAGAAAAAGGGGGAGAAAATGTTCTTTAGTGAGTGAAAGGTGCAGTTAAGCATGGGTCCATGTGACATAGCCAAAGATATGCATATTTCTCTACAAAAATCAGCAGAGTGGTTCTTTGCAGCCTCTTTATTTGTTCCAGTGTATTATTGAGGGTGAGTTTTTGGCCAGCTCCTCCACCAGAACAAGCATGGGAGAGATCAGTGTGATGAATGACCACTTACCATATATGGGAACAATGGAAATGAGATAAGCCAGGGGACATGGGATATTGGACTTGGGGAAGATTTTAGAAGCAGTGTCCTATGGAAAATCAGCTACAGAAAGGTCATGCCAGTCCCTACATTTTCTTCTCCCCTTCTTCCCAGTGTTAACACTGAGTGGGGGTATGCAGAACATAGAAGATTGTCTATAGTGTAGAAAAAATTGTAAATACTCACTTGGAGGACAGTGATAGTAAACAGTGAAAGAGTACTTTGCTTTAAATGAATTTTAAAAACTAACAGAACCAGCACAGATTGTCTTAAGAATAGTAGAAGACTAAGCAGATTTTCTTCTGCTTATATCGGGCGTTACCAAACCCATCGCTCTGCTCATCATTTCTCACACACAGGGTGTCCTACCCAGGGAATACTGGAAGAATTCCTATTTGGGAGAAACATATGTAGACTCCTGAGGTCATAGCTTGGCTTTAGACAAAACTGTCTCATCTGTGATGCACAACATACACAAAAGAATCTAAGATGCTGAGAAGAAAGCAAAGATGGAGTCTCAGAGTCAGAGTACCCAACTGACAGATGAATTTACAGTGAGAATAAATCCTTGTGTTGTGTCTGAGATGTGAATTGTAGCAAGTCTTCTCTGTACTGCCAGCTCCCAAATAATGACACAGAGACTTCTTTCTTTCTTTCTTTCTTTCTTTCTTTCTTTCTTTCTTTCTTTCTCTCTCTCTCTCTCTCTCTCTCCCTTTCTCTCTCTCTCTCTCTCTCTCTCTCTCTCTCTCTCTCTTTTTTCTTTTTCTCTGAGGCAGGTTTTCTCTGTGTAGCTTTGTGCCTTTCCTGGAACTCACTGTATAGTCCAGCCTGGCCTTACACTCACAGAGATCCACCTGGCTCTGCCTCCCGAGTGCTGGGATTAAAGGCATGCATGAGCCACCACCGCCCAGCTAACAGAGACTTCTTATTAACCATGAAAGCTCAGCCTTAGCTTGGGCTTGTTTCTAACTAGCTCTGTTACTTTAAATTAACTCACTTCCATTAATTTGTGCTCTGTCACATGGCTCATGGCTCCTCCTGTATGGGGTGGTTCCTCTGTGTCCAGTTGATGACTCCCACATTCCTCTTTCCAGAGCGCTCTCTGCCTGGAAGTCTGGCCTATGCTTCATGCCCAGCTGTTGGCCATTTAGTTTTTTTATTAAACCAATCACAATGACATATCTTTACAAGGTATAATCAAATGTGTTGCAATAGTGAGTCTAGAATAAGAATGAACTGAAGTAAAGGCATAAATTTTAGAACATCAATATGCATGTCATCATACATCACCCCTTCCAAGGCCCAGGGAACATCACAGAAGGGGATAGAAAGAGTTTGAGAGCCAGAGATCTGGGAGGAGTGCTGTGAAGAACTATCTTGTTGAAGTGACATGGCTGCTACAACTATAAACACTCAGCAGCTATGGTTACACACATACACACACACACACAACCACACACAACACACACACACACAACCACACATATACCCCCACACGCTCCACAGCCATACCACACATCCCCACACAGACACATACCTCACCACACACCTCCACATACACCCATACCACATATTCCCCCCATACAACACACACAAGCACACAAACACATACACACACCCCACATACCCTAACACTCCCATACCACACACACACACATACACACACACCCTGCACACACACATACCACATAGCCCTCCCTTCCCCACATACACACACACATACATACACACACTCACACACAAATCAAAGACAGGAAAGTAGGAGGAAAAGAGTTGTGAATATAAGAGGGTCGGTATGAGTGGAACTGACTAAGAGCAATTCTCAACCTGTGGGACACAACCCCCTTGGGGAGGGTTTGAATGCCCCTTTCACAAAAGTCTTCTATGACTATTGGAAAGCACAGATATTTACCAGATAGTTACGTTATGATTCATAACAGCAGTAAAATTACAGTTACGAAGCAGCAATGAAAATAATTTTATACTTTTAGAGTCACTGAAACATGAGGAACTGTCTTAAAGGGTGACAAACATTAAGAAGGTTGAGAGCCACTGGGATAAAAGGAGGCAATGACTGTTCATATGATCACAACACATTGCACATATATATGTGTGTATTGATGTCCTTAAAGGCCTTGGGCCTAAATGGAATGAGCATGAGAGTGAATGCCTACAGAAACAAGATGAGGTCCAAAGTCTGAGCCTGTGGTGTTTTAGCTATACAGGGTGCAACACAAAGACAGGAGGGAAAAAGGAGAAGGACTTGCCAGTAAGGTATTAGAAGCATGAGCATGGAACCGAGTATCAGGGTATTTAAGGGTAGGATAATTTGAAGGAAAGGAGGAGAGTATGCATTCTCCTTCACTGTGCTATTTCCCAACCATTCCTCCTCCTTAAAGACACCACTCAATGCCCAGCATGCTGGCAGCACAGAACCATGAAATAGGACACCAATATTAGTTTTCAAAAATTTATGAGTTTTGAGTGTGTTCATAGTAATAGAATTTTAATTAGAATGTATGTAAGCGAAAGAGGAGCGAAATGAAAGACACGGAGCTCGTTTGAGGGACTATGTTGCTTGGAGTAGAGAGAGGAGTTGCAGAAGGAAATTGGGGGAAGGATTATTGGCTTAAGATAAAAGAAACAATAGTGTATCTGTGCTCTGATGGGCATGATTTATTTGTGAAGGAAAATGTGCTCATGCATGCAATAAGGAGAGAACAATTGCTTCAGTGATGTCTGTAAGTGGCCAGACAAGACAGCACTGCTCACTGTGGGAGCTGAGCACAGAGACAAGTACAGCCAGGCTTCCAGGGAGGAGGAGGATAGGGTGCACCCTGAGGACATGGGTTCCATCAGCTTCAGAGTCTGTGGTGGTCCTGAGTACAGCTTCTATGTTCTTATGGAAACCAAAATCAAGAAGCCAGAACAGAGTGAGAATGGAGAAAAGTGTTGGAATGTTGAGGAGAGGGTGAGTTGGGGAAAGACACATAAAAGTGTTGGATAATGAAAGCCTATGAAAATGTACTTTGGTAATGGTCACAAGGAAGCATCAATGACCCTAGGAGTCAGTAATCCTGAACTTAAATTCGGAACTTCTGGTGTGGGGGTGTGCCTTTTCCTTAGTCAGACTAATTCCATCTCTGGGTGTGCAAGCAATGGTGAGGAGAGACATAAGCTAATCTTATCCATACTAGAATGCAGTATTTCTAAGTAGCTGTGAAAGGGAAGTTAAGACTGAGCATGTATTCAAGTAGGAGTTGTGTTTATTGCCAAGGAAATGCAAGAATGATGGAAGAATGGGATTACAGATAGATAGCTGGTGGCTGCAAATCCAAATTCACAAACTGGGAGGAAATCTCAGAACTATGAGTTAGGTGTGGGCTAAGGAAGATGGTGAATGCAGAGGAGGATGCTCCATTCTTTGTCATGAGTGGTTCTGGAAAGTGAGCAAGGGCAGCATGGCTGGGTGGAAGGACCATGTTCTCAACAAAGAAGGGGATCCCTAGAAACTGAGAGGACAAGCTCCCGACTGAAGGGATCATCTACTTGTACTTAGAATGACAGCATTGTGAAAGGGTCCTGAGAGAGGGTGGATGCTCACCAAAAAAGGGTAGAAGGGTCTAGGGTATGATTCAAAGCTGGTTTTTCAGGGACTAAAGACAGCTTGAAATAGGAATGAGTATTGCGGCAAGTGTATACCTCATCTTCAGATTAAATAGCATGCCTGTGGAGAATGGATGGAGGCAGGAGATTACCAACCCCACAGAGAGGCTACAGGGAAGATAGGTTCTGCAATTGTACTGTCAAGAGCTGATCCTTCTGTAACCCCAGTTACATTCCTGAGAACTTATATTTTGATGAACTATTATCATTTTGAGTCTCAGAAAGCAAGGAAGTCATCATGCACTCCTGTGACATGTGAACTTAAGGCCTGTACTTGGTAATTATGGGTAAGAGCAGAAGTGGTGGAGGATTATGGTACAGCAGTACTAGACCATCTAAACTGTAGACTGCTGCCTCATTAGCTAATGCAAGATTCTTCTCAGGAAGAACAACTAAGCTAAACTTTCAGTTGGGAAGCTACAGGCATGTGCCCTACAAAAGATACCCTGTGTGTTTTGTAGGAGAAAATCTATTCTATTCAATTAGTGTCTGCTCCAGGTAACTAGCTACACAGCATACTATGTGAACCATACTATGTGTGAAACATAATGTGTGGAACCACAGTTCTGTTCTCTTTGTTCCTTTCCTTTCTCTCTCAGGAATGGTTAGAATTTCTGAGTACAAAATGGTTACACCAAGCCAGGCATGGTGGTACACACTTTTAATTCCAGCATTTGAGAGGCAGAGGCAGGCAGATTTCTGATTTCCAAGTCAGTCTGGTCTATAAAACAAGTTCTAGGACAGCTAGCAGGATACAGAGAAAGTCTGTCTAATAAAGCAAACCAAAAATGTTTGTACTAGCTGACCTATGCATAGGAGTTGGCATTGGTTAAGCCTGTGTCTCCACTGCTTCTGTAATACTGAAGCTGCTTGCAGCCTAAGAAATTCATGTTTAATTTGATCTATACATATTTTTAATAGTAAATCATGCTTAGGCAGAACTCAAATAATCAGTATCAAATGTACACGGAATATTTTTGGCACAGTGAATGGTTGACTGAGTTTTTTCTTTACCCATTTCATGCATGTGTGCACACACATAAGCATGTGCAGATACACACACAGTCTCATGCATAATAAAACACAAAAAATTAAAACAGGGTCATTTGATGTTATAGCTTTAAAAAATTACCTAGCTTTTTGT
The DNA here is from genome assembly GCF_903995425.1 of Onychomys torridus. Lineage (NCBI taxonomy): Eukaryota > Metazoa > Chordata > Mammalia > Rodentia > Cricetidae > Onychomys > Onychomys torridus. The sequence goes on along the minus strand of NC_050459.1, from coordinate 4,968,693 downwards.
CTATTATGTGATATAATCAGTCTTGAATTGCAGTCATCAAATTTCAGATCCTGAATCCTCAAAAAATATTAAGCATAATCTCGTGATGATTTTAGGTCCAAAGTTCATGAGATCCTTTGAACTTGGTTCAGTTGTCTCTGTAGATTTCCCCATCATGATATTGACTCCCCTTGCTCCTATGATCCCTCTTCCTTCTCTTTGACTGGACTCCTGGAGTCCGACCTGGTACTTGGTTGCAGATCTCTGCATCTGCTTCCATCTCTTACTGCATGGAAGGCTCTATGATCACAATTAGGTTATTCACCAATATGATTACCAAGGTAGGCCAGTTCAGTAACCAACAGCTGGGGAACCTGCATGGGACCAGACTAGACCTGTAACATGAATCTTAAAGGTCTTACTAAAAAAAAAACAAAAAAAAAAAAAAAAAAAAAAAAAACCAAACAAACAAACAAAAAAAACTCAGTACCAGCTATTGGGGTATATTCTGAAAGATCAGAGAGACAGAACAAGCCACAGCCAATCTCACCTTGACAACTTCTCTATTGATCTTGTATCCTCAAATTGGAAGGCTTTGAGTTCTCATCCAAATGAATCTCAGTTGAACTGCTGCTAAAAGCCTAACTAGAAAGCCTCTAGTTCCTGGTTTTCAAACCTTATATACCTTTCTGCTTTCTATCATCACTTCCTGTGATTAAAGTCATGTGTCTTTCTCAAGCAAAGACATAAGATCTCAAGACCTGTCATTAGAGGTGTGTACCACCATGCCTGGCTGTTCCCAGTGTGGCCTTGAACTCACAGAGATCCTATTAGATCTCTGCCTACTGAATGCTAGGTTTAAAGGCGTGTGCTACCACTGCCTAACCTCTATGTTTAATATAGTGGCTGTTCTGTTCTCTGACCCCCAGATAAGTTTATTGGGGTGCACAATATACCAACCACATAGACCTTCTGCATATACGAGATAGTTGTGGAACTGGGTCTGTTTGAGAGGTCCATAGCAGTGTGATCAGCGTCTATCCCTTGGGCATAAACTGACTTTCTGGATCCCATTACCTATGGTGGGATGCCTTGCTCACTCTTGATGCAATGGGGAGAGGCTTGGTCCTGCCTCAACTAATGTACCAGGCTTAGTTGTCTCCCCATGGGAGAACCTACCCTGTTGGAGGAGGAGATGAGTGATAGGTCAGGAGGTGGGAGGAAGGTGGGGGGTGTAAGCAGGAGGAGGGATGAGAGGGGGATATGTGGTTGGTATGTAAAAGGAATTAAAAAATAAAAACAAAACAAAAATCATGACTATTTTAGTTGTTTAAGTCACACAATGAACTACTCAAGTTAAGCAAGTAAAGATGTAGATGAAAAGCTTTGGTTACCCAAGCATTCTATTTCATTAGCTCTAAGTTCATCTGTGGTGAGTCTTACTGCTAGGTCCCTCCCTTATCAATAGTTTGAAATTACTTGCAGAAAAGCAGTCCATGTGTATTGGGACAACCAAGTACAATACCTGGCTTAGACTTGGGAGAAAGGTGAAGGTTGACTTAGTATGTCTCCACTGATAAGAATGATAACTAAGAGTCCAAGAGTTTGTGTCCATGGTGGTGAGATGATGGTCTAGAAGTGAATTGCTTTGATGCTCAGACCCTAGCCTGGTATACTCTTCTCATAGTGCAGGCTGTATTGACTGCTGAGTTCTAACAGATTTTTAGGGAGAAATTAATCAGGACACTGTATTTGCTCACTTGTGTGTACCTCACTCCTTGACCTTCTTAACTGTAGTGCAACAGTATCCCTAAGTGAACACACCCTTAATGGAGACCCAGCTGCCAAGTTCAGCAATCCTTAACTCCAGATAAGCCTGATGTTGTTTTGCAGAGCTCACTTAAAAACAATTTTTACACACACACACACACACACACACACACACACACACACACACACACAGCCTATATCTCCTGCTGTACTAGCAGATTTGGGACATTTTACAGGCAACCTGTGATGGTTGATTCAATTGTTGAAGGGAAGAACAGTGTGGGCGTGGGCTCAATAAGTGTGGAAGAGCAGTTCCCTTCCCAGCTCAAACAACTACATCCTCCCTGCTGGTGATAGCAGAGGATTGATGTCAAGGATTTCTCTTTTATGGATGATAGTGACTGAACCTTTTACATAGTCCCTAATAAGATTGGTGAAATAATTGGATCTCTTACCAATTATCTTTTTATCAAGGCTACTGCATTAACACTTCCACCATTTCATTGGCCACCAACTTTCATCAATATGGTTAACTACGGCATAGCTGGTTTGTGAACATATACTTTGTGCCCAGAATGCATACTTTTCACTGAAATGTGAGACCATATGAATAATACTTAGAGTTTCTACTTTTTCATCAACTGTAGCAATTGATCTAGGAGAAAGGAAACAGTTCTAGACAATAAAACAAAACCCAATAATATTTCTTGATGGAAAACAGCATGGTGACACCCATTGTTTCAAGAAGTATAAGAAACAAGTCTGTGGTGATATTTTATTTGTATGTTAATAAATAAAGTTTGCCTGGAGATCAGAGGTCATAGCCATAAACAGATGTGAGGCAGTAGTAGTAGCACATGCCTTTAACCCGATCACAGGCAAAGTCTCTGGGTGTTCAGGGACATAGCCAAACATGGTGACATATGCCTTTAATCCCAGTACCAACCATAGAGACCAGGAGGTCTGTATAGACAGGCAGTGATGAGGAAGTGAGGTGGCTGGGTTAAGAGCCAATGAAAAGGCAGATCAGCAAGGCAATAAAGGCATAGGCTGGACAGGAAGAGACTCTCTTAGGAGGCTATGATGAGGTGGTAAACTAAGGTTAATTGGTGGTTATTGCTCTGATCTCTACGGCTTATACCCCTGTATTTGGCTCTGTATTTCTTATTTAATAAAACCGTTTAAAAATTTGTCTGCACAAGTCATCTACATAGTTTTGTCTACTGATTAATAATACCTAGTTATTTTGTAGCTTTATTTATATGGTTCCATGTCTTTTGTTTATCAAAACAAATGAAGATTCAGAACCAAAGTATAGGTAATTAACATGAAAATAAACTTTCCTCTTAAATTGTACTTCCATTCATAGAGAGAAAGTCATGGTGCTTAATCATAGTAGAAGTAAAGTGTGGTGGTATTGTGTTCCCCAAAATATTGTGTGTTCCCTGAAATAAACTTATCTGGGGTCAGAGAACAGGATGGCCACAATATTAAGCATGAGAATAGGCAGTGGTAGCACATGCCTTTAATCCTGGCATTTCAGAGACAGAAATACCTCTGGATCTCTGAGTTCAAGGCCACATTAGAAACAGCCAGGCATGGTGACACAAGCCTTTAATCCCAGAAATCCAGCCTTTAATCCCAGGGAGTGATGGTAGAAAGTAGAAAGATTATCAAAAATTATATGTTCATAGGTGTGCAGGTTAATGTCAGGGTCTTCAATTCGATTCCATTGGTCCACATATCGGTTTTTATGCCAGTACCAAGCTGTTTTTTATTACGGTAGCTCTATAATAGAGCTTGAGGTCGGGGAACGTGATGCCTCCAGAGGTTGTTTTATTGTACAGGATTCTTTTAGCTATCCTGGGTTTTTGTTTTTCCATATGAAGTTGAATATTATTCTTTCCAGATCTGTGAAGAATTGTGTTGGTAATTTGATGGGGATTGTGTTGAATCTGTAGATGCTTTTGGTAAGATCACCATTTTTACTATGTTAATCCTGCCTATGAATGAGCATGGGAGATCTTTCCATTTTTTGACATCTTCTTCAATTTCTTTTTTCAGTTTTGTCATATAGGTCCTTCACATGCTTAGTTAGAGTAACCCCAAGGTATTTTATATAATTTGTGGCTATTGTAAAGGGTGATGTATCTCTGATTTCCTTCTCAGCCTGTTTGTCTATTGTATATAGGAGGGCTACTGATTTTTTTTTATAGTTGATCTTGTATTTTGCAATGTTGCTGAAGGTGTTTATAAGCTGTATCAGTTCCTTGGTTGAATTTTTGGGTTCACTCGTGTATACTATCATGTCATCTGCAAATAGGGAAAGCTTGACTTCTTCCTTTCCAATTTGTATCCCCTTAATCTCTTTATGTTGTCTTATAGCTCTGGCTAGAACTTCAAGTACTATATTGAATAAGTATGGGGAGAGGGCTTACACAGGGACACTTTGCTCAGCCTGGAAGGAGGGGACTGGACCTGCCTGTACTGAATCCACGAGGTTTAAATGAATCCCCAGGGGAGTCTTGGCCCTGGAGGAGATGGGAATGGAGGGGTGGGACTGGGGGGAAGGTGGGAAGGGGATGGGAAGGGGGAGGACAGCAGAACCCATGGCTGATGTGTAGAATTAAAACACAAATATAATAAAAATTATTATTCTTAAAAAATAAACACACAAATAACACACACACACACACAGAGAGAGAGAGAGAGAGAGAGAGAGAGAGAGAGAGAGAGAGAGAGACGCAAAAAGAAAATAGAAAGATTATATAAGGCGTGAAGACCAGAAACTAGCAGCATTTGGCTGGTTAAGCTTTTAGGCTTTGGAGCAGCACAGTTCAGCTGACATCCATTCTGGATGAGGACACAGAAGTTTCCAGTCTGAGGAAACAAGACCAGCTGAGGAATTGATGAGGTGAGGTAGCTGTGACTTGTTCTGCTTCTCTGATCTTCCAGCATTTACCCCAATAACTGGCCTCAGGTTTGATTTTATTAATAAGAACCTTTAAGATTCATACTACAGTAAAGAATAGTAAATTATATCTTAATATCTTATTGACTGATTTAAAAAATGATGGCAAAAAGAGAAAGTTCCATATATCCTCTTTGTCTGCCAATTCATTACAAAAGGCCAAAAAAGTACTCTAAATACTGAAGATAATCCATTGTGGGACTCTGTTGGGTGAGTTCCTAAATGACTCCTGGAAATGTGTAGACCTAATCATCTGTGTCCAAGTCTACTAGTCAGCTTAGATAGATATTGATTCCAGGTCTGCTAATAAATAGATGGAAATCTGTCAACAATTTCAAATTCCTAGGTCATGATATGTTTTCATTATACTTAAATGAAAGGACAAAATTCCTCTACCACTTTTCAAGTGCCCAAATACCTTTGCTCAAATGAATATTTTAGAGGACAAAAAGAAAGTCATGCAGATGAAATATTTTTTGATAATATTCTTCTCCTGACACTGCCAACATCATATGATTTCTTTTAAATGTTCATTTATTTGGCAAAAGATGCTGAATTCATTGTTGCCAATTTCCCCCCCAGGAAGAACTAGAAGATAAAGCTATTCTTCAGTTTTCTCACTTGCAAATGACATCCCTTGGGTCTTTTGCAAGGCACTGAAGTGATTTTCAAAGTTACCTGTCATTATTATTATTATTTTTTTTTGCTGTTGTCATTCAAGTGAAATAACCTTCAAAGTTGCAAATATTCTTATCCAAAAAGCTAGGCTGATTCATAACCCAATTAGAGTATAGTGAGCCATTAAAAATTGCAAAGGAAAATGACACAGAGAAAGCATGGTATCACATAATACCTAGTCAGAAATGAAGCAGTAACATGCATATAAGAAAATCCTTTTCTAAAGGTATCAGGAGAAAACAGAGACAGTACAGCAAACATTATTTGTAAGATATTTCAGATCTGGTAATAAAGATTAGCATTCACTGAGAGTTTATAAATAAACAATGTCGATGCTACAATTACCGAGATTTTATATTATAATGAGTTTCACCAGATGTAGCTCAGAATAAAAGCATTTGCTAGTGGGATGAGGTCTTGTGTTCAATTCCAAGCACCACAGTAAAATGAGAAAAATGTTCCTATGCTGGAGAAAAGAAACACAGGTCACATTCAGTGGGACCCTTCAATCCTAATTCAGGAAATGTTGAACAGAGATGAGACAGGGACAGACAGAGAGAAAGGATGAAATACCCCGGAGCCATATAGACAGAGGAAAACAGCAGCCTACTACTCCCTGCTAGGCTTGGAAACCTCGCAGCTCATGGTATACTGCATAGATTACTTAGGAACAAATTCACCTCTTTGCTATAATTAATTAGCCCTGGATTAAGTCTTGTTCCAGATTCCACCTAACAAACTAAGAGGCATGGCCCAGAATGTTTAATGTGTCCCCAATGAAATTAACTTAATTCAACATAAGGACCTGGCAGACTTAGGAGATTATAAAATGGCCAAGATTCACTCTTAGTTTTTTTTTTTTTTAATAATGTATGGCTTTGATAAATACATGAAAGTAATGAAGAAAAACAAATAAATATAACCCATAATAAAATATATCCGCTGAAACAAAGTAGATATTGACAGATTTTAGAACTAATATTTAAGATAAACTATGTCAACTGTTCTAAAGAGCAGCATGAGTTATTAAAGTAGAGATATAGAAGTAAAGGAAAGCTCAAGACAACCCTTAACTGGTGGAAATGAGAACTACAGTAATCCAGATTGGAAATTAATTTGGGAGGAATAACAAAAAAAAAGTCAATTGGAAGAAAGGAAAACTGAAATTAAAGACATCAATAAAAACCATCCAGAAGGAATCTACTTAAAAAGAAACAGAATAGCAATGGGTAAAGGGACACTCTCATTGGCTTTCTTCACAGTGAGGAAAATGAAGTAGAGAACACATGAAAAGTATCTGAAAAAGTAATGTTCAAAGTGTTTCCTAACTCAGTGAACCTGACAGTCAAGAGTTTCAATAACCTCAATCAAAAAAGCAAATAAAGACAACACAGAAATATATTTAATGTATGTGCTATAGGGATAAAAGAAAAAAAAATCTTAGATAAAAATCCAAGGATAAGGCTTGGAATACATGTTACATAGAGAAACAGAGCTAAAAATGACTGTGGATTGATTACTGAGAATTAAGCAAGAGAATGGAGAGCCATGCAGCCTCTTAAATGTATCCAGGAAAATATTTGTGAGCGTAGGTTCCTGTGTTAGGCAAAATGTACCTTCAAAAATGTAGATAAGATAAATGAAAGATCTTAATACAAAGAGAAATTGATACAATTAACCAAAAGCAGACATATTCATGGAGAAATATTTTATCAAGGACTCCCAGGTAGAATAGAATAGAAATCATTCAAAATTGGGATATATACATAGAATTAAGGAATTTATAAAAGATAAATGCTTGAGAAGGAGCACAAAATGTCAGTTATCACAAGTTCTTATCCTGTACTTAAAGTAATATGATATAATCTGGCAAAAATCTGTGATAATGTATTTTATAAAGGGCAAAGGACCAACTGAGATCATATAACTGTTTTATTTAAGTCAATATAGAAGATAAAATGTAGTCATAAAGTATATACATTTAATTGAAAAGAAGGCACAACAGTAATTGGCAAGAGTAGGAGAAATAGAAAATATGTAGAGTAGAGTTGAACAAAGCTCAATGTATAATATTAATCCCATTAACTATAGCTGATCTGGACAGTCCATCATCTCCAAAAGTATTATTGTAGTGAACTGAAAAGCAATACTCAGATGTCTTCATAACAGAAAATACACCTTTATGTATAGACAAAAGAGAATGAAATGAAATTGTGTAGCACATACAATCTCTACATTAGTAAAATATGTAGTATTCTTTAATATTTATATCAGAATGAAATACGCTTTGAGGAAAGAATGTACTTATAAATAGAGAATCTTGTTTTATAATGAAAGTGTTGAGTTCATCAAATACACATGTATTTAAATGCATATGCAGCTCATGGCAGAGTTTTAATGTACATTAGATCTGAGGGAAACATTGTCACTATGATAGACAAGGACTCCACAGACTCCCTTGGCCTCCAACTGACTCTGAGTTGACAGCAACATGTGTGCTAGTATGCCACTGAGAATGTTTATGACCAGGTGACAAGTTATAAAATTCAGGCCCTTGTAAGTCAGAGACAATATTCCAGTTAGATGGGTGGGCTGTTGTTGTGTTTGCTTCATTTATTGCATTATCCCCATCGGCAACAAAGCATAGAATCAATGAGAGGAAATCACTCAACCTGGGAGTTCTTCCTAGAGTACAAACAAATCAGTGTGCTGTATATCCAACATTCTCATGTGTCTGCAGTGGCTCAAGACATTTTCCCTTACTGGTTTGATTAGGAACACGATGCTGGTGCCAGATTTATAAATATACAATGTTGGAAGTTTATAAATAAGCAATGCAAGAGCTGCTGTTCCTCCACACCGCCAACTCCCAGTTTGCATTATTGAGTTTCCAGGGACTGGACATAAAGTTCAATGGTTGTACACTTTCCTAGTGGTTGATGACTTATGTTCAGATCTTTCAACAGACTTTCAAGATGTTGAGGACAGGCAAACAGAATACTGGAGTCATAGTTTGATGCCAGATTCCAGGAGTAGCAGAAGATCAGACAACCTTTTAGAAGCTTTAAAGCAAATAATTATCTCTGTGAAGGTCTATCTTTGGACAAATTCAGTAGACAAAGAGTGGGAGAGGGTTTTTTTTTTTTTTTCTTGAAATGCTCAATTCCCTACAAAAACTCATGACTTAAGAAGATATAGGAAAACAACAATGCAATAAAATAGAATAAAATATTCTAAAGATCAATATTAAACCCCATTCTTAATTATGAGATTTTTTATATAAGGAACAAAGAAATGACATAGCTGTCAGAACTTCTGTTCAACACAATATTGGAAATGCTAGCTAAAGCAATAAGACAAAGAAAAGAAATGTAAAGCATTTCAATTACAATAGAGGAAAAAATTCTATTTGCAGATACAGGTATCTTGATTTCTATTATTTAGAGAATGTTTAGTTTATATTATATTATAAATTATTATTATTATTATTATTATTATTTTATTTATATTAGTTTCTATAGTCAAATCCAGATAGATAAGACACTCATATTTAATATTGTGCATTTCACCCGTAATAACAGAAAAGCTAAGTTTAATGGCTCTAGACCAATAGTGGCTGTTGGTTTCTCTGCAATGCCAACTCAATGTTTAAGAGTAGGATGTTCTTTTCAAATGTTAACAGCACAGATAAAGTTTCCAAATTTACTTGTGTATTTGCAATTTTATTTCTGTGAAACAAAACCAATACTAGTGATATCATAAATATCAGCAGCATAACAGCTTTTCCAAGTTCTGCAGTGTGAACAAATTGTGGAGACATCAGCATATACTGCATTAAAGGATGTGAAAGGTTTCCATAAAACAGCAAAATTCAATTTCTGTTGTAGTATCTAGATTATTTTTTAAATTGACTTCTTAATCATCATCATGAGAAAACCTCTCTAGAAACACATCATTAGGAAAGCACAGACAAAGGGTCAGCACTGTTGTGTAGTATGATATGTGGGCAACTACTTCACATTAACAAGGGTGTGGGATAGAATGGTTCTGCATTTTTTACTCTAGAGGATGCAACTCCAAAGGTATTGTCTGAGAAATGACATTACTTTCTCCAAAATATAGTATGCCATATCCCTGAAAAGAAATATGATTTCTTAAAAAAATATTTGCTTTCATTTATTTCACAGTTCTAAGTACTCATTGTTTTCTTGAACTTAAATTAAAAACCATTATTAAAAAAATAAGAAATCACTTTCTCAAATACAAATTCTCACAATGAACAGCCCTTATAAAAACCAAACATTTCACAATGATTGGGTTTATTTGAAAGTTGTTGTCATGACTGTATAAGAAGAAAAATTCTAAGGCCTTCACACATTTGCAAAGACACACAGACATATGTGTGTGTCCAGACATATGCACATGCAATTAGTAGAACTATATACACCGTCATAAAACTCAATCAAATTTCTCTACCCAATGCACATTTAAAAAATTAGCAAGATAATACTGTTTACAATAGCATTAAAATATTAAAATATATAAATATGGAAGCAAAGAGCTTAAGCCCTGAAGTGCAATGTAGATTTGAGAGAATAAAGGATGCCAATAAATAAAATGAAGGTATCTTACATTCGTGAGTTAGTAGGTTAAGCATTCTTTAGATGTCAGTATACCCCCCAAATTACCAGTTCAATACAATCATTGTGGTTATGCCAGAAAGATAGAAAAATGCACCCTACAATTTACATGGAACTTTGAGGATCATATCTACACAAAACAATTTTGATAAAGTAAGCAAAAGGTTGGAAAGAACCATACTTCTGATTTCATTACACATTATTGCTGTGGATATCGCTCTGTGCAAATAAAATTCTGTTTGGCCAGTGGCCAGGCAGGAAGTATAGGCGGGACAAGAGAGAAGAGAATTCTGGGAGGTGGAAGGCTGGGTGGGGGGGAGACACCGCCAGCCGCTACCATGAAAAGGAACATGTAAAGACACTGGTAAGCCATGAGCCACGTGACAAAGTATAGACTAACAGAAATGGGTTAATTTAAGATAGAAGAACTAGATAACAAGAAGCCTGCCACGGCCATACAGTTTCTAAACAATATAAGTTTCTGTGTGCTTTCTTGGTTGGGTCTGAGCGACTGTGGGACTGGCGGGTAAGAGAGATTTGTCCTGACTATGGGCCAGGAAGGAAAACTCTAACTACACATTATAAAATATAACACTGAAAACATTGTGTACTACTATAAGAGAAAACTAGATGCTTCAGAGAGATTAGGAGTCTGTAAATTCTTACATGTCAAGTAATGCCTGGTAAGGACATCAATGTCATTGATTGAGAATGGTCATTGTTTTCAACAAATATTTAGAAGCTGGATATTAACATAAAAAGAATAAGGTACGTGTTTTCCTAATGCTGTGTGTAAAAGTACACTTGGAATGACAAAAAGACCCAAATATAAGACCTAAAGGCATGCAGCAGTGGTAGTGTATGCCTTTAATCCCAGCACTTGGTAGGCAGATGCAGGTGGATCTCTGAGTTTGAAGTCAGCCTGGTCTATAGAGCTAGTTCCAGGACAGCCAGGGCTACACAGAGAAAGTCTGTCTTGAAAAACAAAGACAAACAAACAAACAAAAAGTCCTGAAGATAGAAAACTCTTGGATACATATTTCTTCCTAGTACATGATTTGTTACTGGATTGGCAATGACTTATTAGAACTGACACCAAAAGAAGGCTGGAGAAAATTTAACAAACAGGGGATTATATAATTAAATATATGTACATAATATAGTTTACAAATTAAATCAATATACAAAGTAAAAAGGCAAATAATAGAATGAGTATTTGTAAATCATGCAATTGATGGTCAGTTAATCTCTAGGACATATAAAGATCTAAAAACCAGAAAAAAAAATCAAACTGATTTCAAAAATTAGGGAATGACTAGAACAGATATTCCTTCAAAGATAATATGCAAATGACCAGCTATTTGATGATGCTCAGCATCAACAACTTCCAGCAACTAATGCACAAGGCAACAACACTGCCTATCTTTACTAGAAAGAATAGTATTGAAATCAGCATGCAACAAAATCCCAAACAGTCTCACTGAGGTCATGTAATACCTGGATCCTTTGTGTGTCTTTTGGACTGTCAAATGATACAACTTTTATAAAAAGAGGAATTTCCTTTACCATGTGACCTATGGGCACTGCTTTTGAGTCTATATATCCAAAGTAACTGAAAGTCAAAACTCAGCCTTATATGTGCACAGTCAGGCTCAAAGCATATGTAAATTTACTGAGAAGTTCAGGAATGTTGAATTCTACTGAGCCTGAATGGGTAAATATGAAGGATGGAAATGAACTCTGAGGACATTATCATATATGGATAAATATTAAACATAAATAACATAAACACATCAAATTCATGGAAACATAAATTTGAATGGTGCTTCCTCATAGATAGGTGGGCTCAAAGTCTGAAGAGGGGCTGAAAGTAAGATAATTAATTTTAATAATTTAGGGCTGAGAAACAAGCAGTAGTTAAGAAAGTGTTTTCCTGAGGGCATCTCTGGAGATGCTTGGTTATTAGGGGAGACCTGCCCAAAATGTAGGTAGCACAACTGATCAGATCAGGCTGAGGTCCTGGATTAAACCAACAGAGCATGTTTGCTCTCTGTTTCGTTCCTTAATGAGGGTCGAGCAGCTGCTCTGTTACATGCTCCTCTTCACACACTTAAGATTGCCTAGGAACAGTGGAGACAGGTGACTGTAGACCCAAATTTCTCCCACTCTGAACCAAAATAAATACTTTCTATTTTTTAGTTCTTATTCTCAGGTATTTTGTCATAGTGATAGAACACTAACTAATATATTAGTTTCAAGAACTTCAACTTTTCAAGACAAAATATCCTGCATATCTATATGGATATACTGTGACTGATGTACCCCTGAAAACTGATTAAAAGAGGACATTTTAATGATATATTGATTTTGTCACAATGAAAGCACAATAATCTATTAATAATTAATAGGACTAGAGCTAACTAGAGATTTAAAATAGATTTTTGAGATTTTTTAATTTAAATTTTAAAAATTACACATCAGCCATGGGGGACCTCTCGAGCACTCTGCCTATTCCTGTTCTCATATGGTCTTCATTTATCATGGTCTGTTATTCCTTGTTCTCCCTTTCTGTTCTTGATCCAGCTGGGATCTCCTGTTCCCCTAAGCTTTCTTTCCCTCAAATCTTGCCCTTCATTACTCCCACTGTCGTCCAGGTTGTTCATGTAGATCTCATCCATTTCTCTGTCATTGGGTGATCCCTGTGTCTTTCCTAGGGTCCTGTTTTCTAGGTAGCCTCCCTGGAGTTATAGGCAGAGTGCTGGAGAGGTTCCCAGAAATCCACAATGATATATCCTCTGTAGACTGCTGGCAATGGTCGAGAGAAAGCCTGATCTGCGCTAGTCTGGTGATCAGATGACTAAACACCCTAACAGTCGTCTTGGAACTCTCATCCAATAACTGATGGAAGTGGATGCAGAGATCCTCAGCCAGACCCCAGGTGGAGCTCAAGGTGTCCAACTGTTGAGAAAGAGGTTCACATGTTGGTTTTTATGCCAGTACCAAGCTGTTTTTATTATGGTAGCTCTATAATAGAGCTTGAGGTCTGGGATCGTGATGCCTCCAGAGGTTGTTTTATTGTACAGAATTCTTTTGGCTATCCTGGGCTTTTTGTTTTTCCATATGAAGTTGAATATTATTCTTTCCAGGTCTGTGAAGAATTATATTGGTAATTGGATGGGGATTGCGTTGAATCTGTAGATTGCTTTTGGTAAGATCACCATTTTTACTATGTTAATCCTGCCTATGAATGAGCATGGGAGGTCTTTCCATTTTCTGACATCTTCTTCAATTTCTTTTTTCAGGGACTTAAAGTTTTGTAATATAGGTCCTTCACATGCTTAGTTAGAGTAACCCCAAGGTATTTTATATCATTTGTGGCTATTGTAAAGGGTGATGTATCTCTGATTTCCTTCTCAGCCTGTTTGTCTATTGTATATAGGAGGGCTACTGATTTTTTTGAGTTGATCTTGTATCCTGCAATGTTGCTGAAGGTTTTTATTAGCTGTATCAGTTTCTTGGTTGAAATTTTGGGGTCACTCATGTATACTATCATGTCATCTGCAAATAGGGAGAGCTTGACTTCTTTCTTTCCAATTTGTATCCCCTTAATCTCTTTATGTTGTCTTATAGCTCTGGCTAGAACTTCAAGTACTATATTGCATAAGTAGGGGGAGAGGGGACAGCCTTGCCTTGTTCCTGATTTTAGTGGTACTGCTTTGAGTTTCTCTTCATTTAATTTGATGTTGGCTGTTGGCTTGCTGTAGATTGCCTTTATTATGTTTAGGTATGTTCTCTGTATTCCTGATCACTCCAAGACCTTTTTTATGAAGGAGGGTTGGATTTTGTCAAATGCCTTTTCTGCATCTAGTGAGATGATCATGTGTTTTTTTTTCTTTGAGTTTGTTTATATGGTGTATTACATTGACGGACTTTCGTATGTTGAACCACCCTTGCATCCCTGGGATGAAGCCTACTTGATCATGGTGGATAATTGTTTTGATGTGTTCTTGGAGTCTGTTTGCCAGTATTTTATTGAGTATTTTTGCATCAATGTTCATGAGGGAGATCGGTCTGTAGTTCTTTCTTTGTTGCATCTTTGTTTGGTTTAGGAATCCAGGTAATTGTATACTCATAGAAGGAGTTTGGTAATATTCCTTCTGCTTCTATTGTGTGGAACATTTTAAATAATATTGGTATTAAGTCTTCTTTGAAGATCTGGTAGAATTCTGCAGTGAAACCATCTGGTCCTGGGCTTTTTTTGGTTGGGAGACTTTTAATGACTGATTCTATTTCCTTAGGGGTTATTGGGCTACTTAAATGGCTTATCTAGTCTTGATTTAACTTAGGTATGTTTTACCTATCCAGAAAATTATCCATTTCTTTTAGATTTTCCATTTCTGTGGAGTAGAGGCTTTTGAAGTATGACCTTATGATTCTCTGCATTTCCTCATTGTCTGTTGTTATGCCCCCCTTTTCATTTCTGATTTTGTTAATTTGGATGCTCTCTCTCTGTCTTTTGGTTAGTTTGGATAAGGGCTTGTCTATCTTGTTGATCTCAAAGAACCAAATCTTTGCTTCATTAATCCTTTGTATTGTTCTCTTTATTTCTATTTTATTGATTTCAACTCACAATTTGATAATTTCCTGGCGTCTGTTCCTCCTGGGAGACTTTGCTTCTTCCTGTTCAAGGGCTTTCAGGTGTGCTGTCAAGTCACTAGTGTGAGATTTCTCCAGCTTCTTTACATGGGCATTCAGTGCTATGAATTTCCCTCTTAGCACTGCTTTCATAGTGTCCCATAAGTTTGGGTATGTGGCGTATTCATTTTCATTGGTCTCTAGGAAGCCTTTAATTTCTTTCTTTATTTCTTCCTTAACCCATTGGTGATTCAGTTGAGCGTTATTCAGTTTCCATTAGATTGTAGGATTTCTGTAGTTTTTTTTTCTGTTGTTGAAATTTAACTTTAAACCATGGTGGTCTGATAGAACATAGGAGATTATTCCAATTGTTTTGTATCTGTTGAGATTTGCTTTGTGGCCAAGTACATGGTCGATTTTAGAGAAGATTCCAGTGGTGCTGAGCAGAAGGTATATTCTTTTTTGTTCAGGTGGAATGTTCTGTAGATATTAAGTCCATTTGAGCCATAACATCAGTTAAGCCCATTATGTCTCTGTTAAGTTTCAAATTGGCCGATCTGTCCAGAGGTGAAAGTAGGGTGTTGAAATCTCCCACTATTAATGTGTGGGGTTTTATATGTGATTTAAGCTTTAGTACTGTTTCTTTTACATATGTGGGTGCCCTTGTGTTTGTGGCATAAATGTTCAGAATTGAGACTTCATCTTTGTGGATCTTTCCTGTGATGAGTATATAATGTCCTTCATCATCTCTTTTGATTGATTTTAGTTTGAAGTCTATTTTGCTGTATATTAAGATGGCTACACCAGCTTGCTTCTTAAGACCATTTGATTGGAAAGTCTTTTCCCAGCCTTTTATTCTTAGGAGATGTCTGTCTTTGAATTTGAGGTGTGTTTCTTGTATTCAGCAGAAAGATGGGTCCTGTTTTCGTATCCATTCTGTTAGTCTGCGTCTTTTTATAGGTGAATTAAGTCCATTGATATTAAGGGATATTAATGACCAGTGATTGTTCGTTCCTGTTATTATTTTTACTTTTTGGTGGTAGTGTGTGTGTACTTCTCTTCTTTGGGGTTTACTGCTGTGGTGTTATCTATTGCCTGTGTTTTCATGGGTATATCTGCCTTCCTTAGGTTGGAAATTTCCTTCTCGTGCTTTCTGTAGGGCTGGGTTTGTGGATAAGTATTGTTTAAATCTGGTTTTGTCTTGGAAGGTCTTGTTCACTCCATCTATGATAGGCTGGCATCTATAGTCTCTTAGTGTCTGCATTATATCTGTCCAGGTCCTTTTGGCTTTCAAAGTGTCCATTGAGAAATCGGGTGTTATTGTGATGGGTTTGCCTTTATAAGTCACTTGGTCTTTTTCCTTTGCTGCCCTTAATACTCTTTCTTTATTCTGTACATTTACTTGTTTAATTATTATGTGGTGAGGGGACTTTTTTTTGGGTCTGGTCTGTTTGGTGTTCTTTAGGCTTCTTGTATCTTCATAGGCATTTCCTTCTTTAAGTTGGGAAAATTTCTTCTATGATCTTGTTAAATATATTTTCTGTGCCTTTGAGTTGGTATTCTTCTCCTTCTTCTATCCCTATTATTCGTAGGTTTGGTCTTTTCATGGTGTCCCAAATTTCTTGAACATTTTGGGTCATGACTTTGTTGGTTTTAGTGTTTTCTTTGACTGATGAGTCTACTTCTTCTAATGTATTTTCAACACCAGAGATCCTCTCTTCCATCTCTTGCATTCTGTTGGTTATACTTGCATCTGAAGTTCCTGTTTGTTTACTCAGATTTTCTATTTCCAGCATTCCTTCTGCTAATGTCTTCCTCATTTTTTTTTTTATTTCCCTCTTCAGGTCTTGGACTGTTTCCCTTGCTTTTTCATGATTTTCTTTCAGGGACTTATTGTTTTCTTCTGCTTTAATAGTCCTTTTCTCTAGTTTTTTTTTTTTTTTTTATAGTGTTCTTCCCATATTTTGTTTGTCTGTTCCTCCACTTTATTTTTGATTTCTTCTATATAAGGCTCTAGCTTCTTCATGATGGTACTTATAAGGTTGTTTTCTTCTTCCTCTTCCATTCCATGATGTTCCAGTCTAGCAGTTGGAGAAGGGCTAGGTTCTGGTGATGTTGTATTGCTCTTTATTTTGTTGTATGTACTTCTGCCTTGATGTCTGCCCATCTCCTCTTGGGTTTGTTCTTGGTCTTATCAGTGTACTTGGTCCAGACAGAGCTGACAGATTTAGGGAGCCTCTCTCTGGTCCAGATGGAAGCTCTGGGCCAGATGGGTACTCTGGTCCAGATGGGAGTTCTGGGTCGGATGGTAGCTGGGGGCTCTCTGGTCCAGATGGGAGTTCCGAGGCAGGATGGAATGCTGGATACTGGTCTCTAAGTGTCCAGAAGTGGCTGGGGTCTCCAGCAGATGGGTGTGGGGGCAAGGCGTTGAGGTTGCAGTGTCCACTGGAGGGTCTCTCTGGTCCATTTGGGAGTTCGGATGTGGATGGGAGCTTGGGGCTGGTCTCTGAGTCTCAGGAATTGGCTGGGTCTCAGGCAAATGGGTGTGGGGGCATGCCTGCTGTCTTGGAAAAGGGGAGCCTTCCCACAGGGCCTGCTGATTGGCTGGAAACTGGGGCCAAGTTGGTAGGTCCTCCAAGGATGGTGCCCAGGGGTGGGAACCAGGGGTGGTTGCCTCTCTGACTATAATCCCGGGCACTCACCTCTGGTGGTCCAGATCTGTCTTTGAGATTTTAATATTCTTCAATAATTCACAACAGTTTAGAATCTAGCTTCATAAACAATTATGACTCGAAATCTCATTTTACCATGCAGTTGGATAAAAGATGATGGTAAATGTTTTAACTTAGGTGTCAATGGAGAATTTGTAATTAATGCTATGTGACTGCTACTTAAGAATAAATCCAGTCTTTTAAAGAGCTGTATTGCACTCATTCATTTGTACTAAGTACCTAATTGTATGTATGTTCTGAAATGATGTATGTGAATACATTATATTTCCAAAAATAAGTCACACAATTTTTACTTTCATACTACCATAAGAATGAAATACATGTCACAAGGTAACTTAATTATTTCAAATGATTACATCAAGTGGTGTTTGTAAAAATATTTAATCAGGATATAGATACACTGTGTGTATTTAGTAACTAAAGAAGAATGAATAAACAAGAGAGTGATAAATCTTAGGAAAATGATGGTCGAGTTTCACAGAAACTTTAAAGAAACAAAATCTCCATCTCTCCCCATCTCTTTCAAATTCTCTGTTTCTTCCTCTTTCTCTGTCTCCTCTCAGTCTCTGTCTCCCTATCAATCTTTATATTTTCGTCCTTCTGTCTCTCTGTCTTTCTCAGTCTCTGTGTCTCACTTTCTCACCATGTTTCAGTTATCTATGGCTGTATACTTGTGTGTGGGAGGCTAGATACATTTGGGAGAAATGTCAGTACACTGAAGTCTTCCTGAGACTGATGGCTTTGCAGGCTGATAGAAGGTTACTCTACAGGTAAGAACTATTTAAATTATACTTAGATGAAGCAGACTACAAAGCTGGAAAATAAAAAGGATAAGAATTTTAAATGTTTTTCTGTCTAAATATTATTGGTTTCATCAAGTAACCTTTGTTAATAGGATAAAGCTCTTTATGGTAAAGAAATGAAATGCTGGCATACGTCAAAAAGGGAAAGTTCATTATATCTGAAGAAATAGACCCTTTTTTTAAAGACATAAATGTTAAATATATATAAACATTGTGTAAAGGTCATGCTCATGCTGTTTCCTTGTGGACCGCACACTTTCTTCATAAAGCTGAGCCTCCAGTCTCCACCTTGCTGACATGGCTCACAATGTCGTCCCATCGGCTCAGGCTCTGACTGTAACTCTACATTTCAGGAGAGGTTTGCATTGTTCTGGGAGCTTGGCTCAGAAACTTCATTTGTGTGGAAGGTTATATTTTTTACTAGCAATAACTAATATTTGTAGAGCTGTTGGTTAGTGCAGATTACTGTCCTGGGCCCTTGAAGAGAAATGTTGAAATATTGAAAACTATGCTCCCTATCACAGGAGGGAGGAAGGTTCAAATGGAGGATGGGCACCACAGGTCTACAACTCTCAGAAGTATAAAATACAGAGGAAATGGACAAAAATACTGAGCAAATGAGGGGTTCATCATACAGTTTTGCTGGTGTTGCTATTGCAAATGTCTTAGTAGTTCCCTAGAAGCCATTTCTAGATTTTACATGCATCTACTCCAAAGCAAAGAAGTGTTTTAGTGGTGCTTGGTGTATCTGATTCTTTAGAACCTTTGCAGAGTGACTTGAGGCCTTCAGAAGTTAGCTGATGACAACTAAGGAATGCACACGCTCAGTGAATCTTCTATGTATAGTTCATAAAGGAGCAACCCTATGGAATCAACCATGAAGTTGAATCAATACCCACTTATGGGCATGGGCTGAGATACGGGTCGAGAGCCAGCTGAACTTCCCTCACCACTCTGTTTCTTATTCTATCTGGATTGGGGAAGAAAAGGTACCTGAAGCCTGTTCCCTCTTTGGTTGGCTACTTCCATCACGTTCTATTGAGTTTAATTCCCCTGTGCTCTTGAAATCATTTTACTAGTCATCAATTTGGAAATGTTTTCTTTAGACACATGTGCACAGTCCAAGGGTATTAAATAAAGCAAAATAGATCTCTGTTACATTCCTTTCACATTCTCTGTCACAATCACCGGAGTGTATCTGGTATATTAGAGTATTATAATGTGACTTCTATTTACAAGCACCCAGTCACTCTACCACAAAGACCACCTTCTCCACATGGCACCTCTCTGTTCTTTCCAGCTTGCTAGTGTCCTTTTGATGACCTCTGACTCTCTGTTCACAGCAGTGAAGCTTGCCACATTCTAAGCAAATGCTTCAGAATCTCCAGGGCCTCTGCTCACTCTGATGCCTCATGCAGTAAGCTGTCACCTCTTTCTTCTATTTGACTCATGTCTACTCACATTCAAATCACATATAATTAGAATCAACAGATCTGGAGGACTTCTCTCCCTTAATGAAATTTGATTGTCCTGTGTGTTCTCTTTTCCCAGTGTGCCTACCCCTCAAATTGGTATGTGTTACCCCATCACACTCAAAGTAGTATATCTTATATTGGCATCTGTACTTGTCCCACAGCAGACACCCAACAAGTATTTACTGGATTGAAGTAAAATAAACACTGTCTTAGATAATCAAGCACAAAAATGACTTTACTGAAACTTAAATAACTCAGTATGTTTATTTGCATCCTAGAGTGTCAGAAAAATTCACACTGAGTGAAAGTGACTGATGATTAACAACTCAACTTAGATATAAAGTCAAGTAGCCACTGTCAAACAATTTTAAAGATGTAATTTTCTAAGTACTTTTCAAAACTTCTTCTGGTTTATCAGAGAGAACAGTTTTCTTTTGAAGACACATATGGACAACAATTTACTCCCAAGCATGTGGAAAATGCTTTCTTAAATACAGGGTACTGTATTGTCTATAGACAAATGGAGTAACCATGATGAGGAGGTGTGTACTGGTATCAATGTGCTTGCATCTAACTGAACAGTTTTCGTGAACCTACCTAGTATATTTAAACCTCAGACTCTACCACTCCTCAGGGAGAAGAATATTAGTACATTAAATAAGAGCAGTTGAGTGGATGAAATGAAATGATATATAAATAGTGATTAGCATTGCACTTATATAATTAAAAACTTCATTTTATGAAAATAGGTGATCTATACAATTTCATAATACCCATTTTCACAGCAACCACAACCTGGATATTATTTACAATGTAAACAAATCCAGTGTCAACAGGACATATAACGAGTCGATTGTGATGCATAGGTATATGCAGCATCTATTGAAATATACATATTTACCCTTAATTTTAAGAGTTGTACCTCCATTTCATTTTATCCCAAAGAGTGATAATAGGACACATATTGGAGACAGGTAAAAAATTATGTGTTCACATATTAAACCCCTTAAGTTCTGACCATGTGAGTGTTTGATGTAGTCTATCTTTCCCACTTATCTAGCTTCATAATAACAAAATATTAAATTGAAGTGGCTCTCATCAGCAGGGGAAGAGTGGCTACATTATGAGTGTCAGTTCTTGGAGGCGGGGAAACTCCTTGAGGGCTTCAGAATACATCACTGAAGAGGGGATAGAGTGGTTGGGAAGAAGACATTTGAGTCTTACCTCTTAGTGTTACAATTTTACTCCTTTAAGTAATTATAATTTTCATTGCAGGATCTATTAAAAAAGGCTTTTACCTGACAGTAATTTCTCTTGTACTTATAGGTCATTATTAGAATGAAGGGAAGAAAGGGAGGCATGAAGGGGAAATGGGGATATTTCCGGAGCATAGCTGCACAAAGAAGACAAGAGGAAGTGTTGTGCTCTTCAGTGCCTGCACAGCCTAAAGCTCACAGGGGTAGAGGAATTCTCTGCAGCTTCTCCTAGGTGCTCACTCCAAAGGTGAGCACCACATGTGGGATGACTTCACATTAGTGGTACTTTTCAACTTATCTTAACTCTAATCTTAGTTCTTAACACTCTGTAATATGTAACTGCTTTCTACTTTATCATTTAGCATCTAGAAGGGAGATTTACATTCCTCTCAATTCTTGCATTTATATAACCAATGGAGTACCCCTAAAAGCTGGGCACTATACAAGGCTCTCAATTCTTTTGTCACTAATAAATATCCCCATGGCAAATACTTAAATGTATATATATATATATATATATATATATATATATATATATATATATGTGTGTGTGTGTGTGTGTGTGTGTGTGTGTGTGTGTGTGTGTTTACACATAAGTTCCCATTTCTTCATAGTGAGGAAGATTTGAAAGTAAGTTAAATCTCCAGTGTTCCTAGGATTCTGATGAAGGAAGTAGAGGTAGATAGAAGTTCTGTCTTCCTCCAAAATCAATGTTTTCCCATATCACATGCCATTGCACATTCCCAGGCAGGCATGGAGTTTCCCTACATTTCTCAAATAAGCAACACATCCAAAATTCACCTCTAAAGAACTTCCATCCTAGAGACTCAACACAGACCAAAGGATAAACATAGCATATGTTTATGTCTGTATTAATCTTGGAGGAATCTTCAAACCACACAAGAGCTACAGTATACAATGGGGAGAAGTGGAAATAGAGTGAATGGTGGCGACATACACTGAGCAGGAAGAGAAGGGAAGAAGACTGAGAATCAGTGCTTGGCTTGGAAGGTAATTAGGGGAGAAGATGACCATTTCACAATGTTTCTGGAACTTTATTGTAGTGTGCAGTTGGAGGCTTTGGTTCTTCATAGTTGGGGAATAAATTATACTTAAGGAAACACTACATCAACTGTGAGCTTTGCTAGCATTAGAAGATTGCTGTAATTTCTAAAATTATGTCAAGCATCATTTCAACTAACAAGGTCATTCTCCTTCCATGTATTTATCCTAAAGGGAATTTACTGCACAAATTAAATATAGAACAACTTTATGCGTAGTCATTAAAGTTTGATAGGCAGATACTGTAATGCATGAATAATCTACAACACCATCTTTGCCATTTGTTTGATTTTTCTCTCATTTGTGACTTTCTTAAAACAGGTCTTCCTAGAATTAGAAAACCTAATTACTACCTGTCTGTCACCATTCTGCAGGTGTTAACCCTGACACAGCTAACACTGGAGCAAAGCACAAGGGAAGGTTGACGCCATGTATTTGGGGTGTGTGACTGGATAAGCCAACTCTTGATTGTCTACACTCTTCTGTTAGAGTCTCCTGTCTGCTTTAGTTATAAGATTTGTACAAAAAAAATCCCTTTTTGCTTAGAACATCGCATGTAATTTGTGGACTCTAGAAATTCAGTCTTTTGAAGTAACTGAATAATAAACAGGAAGCCAGGGTAAACCACAACATGCAAATCTGGAAGACAGCTCCAATTTATGTTTTCTTCATCTGAACTACTTTAATGAGGAAAGAAAATCATAAAATTAGCTTTTATCTAATAGCCTAAAAGTTGGTTGTGACAAGTGTTGCTGAAGACAAAGGAAACATTACCTCATGCTGGTGGCCCAGAGTCTTAAGGGAATGGGAAGCTCCCAAAGCTGGGCAGCTGGTAACCGAAAACCACCCTGTCAATGTCAACCACGGGCCATCTCCCTCATTTGCCAGAGAAAACATAGCCACACTTTGCTTACAGTGTCAGAATGACCAAACTCTTGGCTCCCCTTCCTTTAGGACTGTGGCAAGAGAGCCAAGTCATATAACCAGCATGCCCACCCTGCCAGCTGCAGGCCAGAAGGAGGCAAAGAATGCTACAAATTGTGAGTCATTGCTTTGAAGTATTCAGAGGCCAAAATAGGAAGAAGGATTTTTTTAATTATTGAAAGAAGAAGACGCTGCAATTACCCTCCTTGTATTTCAGTTTTGAGTGGGTGGAGATCTGAAAGCAAAGCTTGTTTTACCTTGTAAACGTTGGAGAAAGAGACATAAGAACCCATCCCTTTTAAGTTATCTTCAGCACTAATTTACTCAAAAAAGTAAGCAACTCAAGCTACCATATAAACAAACTGCTTATAAATGATGGTGTAAATAGCATTGCATGAGGACAAAGATAAAGGAAAGTAGAATATCAAAGAAGAAGTAAATGAGAGTTTTTCAGAGCTTCAGTATGTACAGAGGCACATCAGACAGGGGTCATTGAGAATTTAACATAATGAAAGAAAATTTCATACTTGGAAATACCACTGAGGATTAAAAATCAATGAAGGAAAGTCTTGTCACCTACAAACACCCTGACTCATAGTCCATCAAAGTTCTCAGACTGGAGGGTCACATCTCTCTCTAACATTCTTCCCTAGATGTGGAGCCCAATGCAATCATGAGTAAACACTGGTTGAGGCAAATTTGACATATAATTTGCAAAATACCTGACAAGTTCTTTTGAAAGTGTCAGCATAGTGCAAAATGCTGGACAAGGAACTGTCACAGATCATTGGAGGAAGACAAGGAGACATGAAGATTATCTGCACATATGACACAGCATCCCAGAACAGGAAAAGCTAACATCAGAGGAAGAAAGTCTGTTTTGTTATATGCTATGTTTATTCCTTGGCTGTAATGAAAGAAGCATCATTGTGTGAGCTGAGAACAGCAGAAAAAGCCAATGGAAAGGTGTATGAGACATTTGCTTCTATGAAGGGAAGGGAGTCTAATATTTCAATGTAAAACTTGAAAAAAGTCAGTGAGAACTATTGGCTTCTGGAAGATAATGGAGGCAGGCCTTCACAATTATTTAGAGAAAATGATATTCAGTTTATCCTCCCTGGATCTGTCAAGTATAGGGATCAAATGGTGATTGTTTCATAATACTGAAAAAAACTGAAAATTCAACTTTCTACAGCATTTTCCTAGACACTTGTTTCATGATCTATTCTAGACAATGGAAGACCAAACCAAGAAAAATAGGGACATAGAAATGTAAGTAGAAACAATTTAAGAAACTAGCATGTATGTATGTATGTATATATGATGATGATGATAAAAAATAGTAATAATAAAATCTAATAAGTGTTTGAATAAAAATTAAAACCATTTTAAACTAATCAGTTCTGCTGGAATAAAAGATGAATGTTGTCAGATGCCCTTGTAGTAAATCTAAGTATATAAAAATTTTTAAGTACCTGATTGAATTTTTATGTGAAAAATGGATGCAATGAGAAGCCATATTGTTTAGGAGAGAGGGAAACAGAAAGGAGTAAGAGTAAGACAAGAAAGGAAAATGATGGAGGAAGGAAGCAGGAAAACCAAGAGCAAGGGAAGGTTCCAGTTAAAATACCATATAGCATTGATTCTTTTTCTGCTCTTTCCAAACATTTTCCTAGTCACATACAGAAACCAGAGCCACATAATTGAAGTTAGAATTGCCCAGGGGCCAGTGCCGCAGCAAGACAACACATGGACCTTAACGTTAAGAATCAACAAGATCCTTCCCTATGTCGTCACTGAGAAAGTAGTTGTATGCTCCAGCACACAGGGTTCAATGAGAAACAACATATGAGAAGGTCCAGGAATGAAATGAAACAAGTAGAATTCATAAAGCCAAGGTGTATGGGATGGAGAGGACAGAAGGGATTGTGTTAGGAAGACACAGTTTTAGAGGTAAGGGACATTTGTTTTTTTAAATTGACAATGTATATTTTTAAATGTCAAATATATTTCTAAGACAGATAACAAAGTGTTTTGTGCTATAAAATAATAATCCCTAAAATATGATTTTGAATAGCATGTGGCAAATGGCTAGAAATAAGTAAAAGGAAGACACAGATGCATTTAATTCCTACATTAAGAAATAGATTGACCTAGATTAATGGAAGGCCAGTAGGACAATTCATGGACACCAAGGGTCTCTGGGGACAAACACAGGTATGATTTTATGATTAGTTGAACCTGGAAAAGCAAAGGAACAATGCAAACACATGCCTAGTTTGTGACTTGAGTCACATCCTAGACAGAAGTTTTTATCATCCAAAGCAGACAAAGACACAAACCTGTTTGCATCATGGGGACTGATCACTCAATAGCTGTCTGCTGAGAATGACCAGAGAAACACAAGTAAATAGTTGATCATACAGATGGTCCCATTTAAATAAAACTCAGACCATAGCAGTTGCCCCCTGCCAATGTAGAGATGTACTGTTCTTTGGGAGCCATGGAGAAACAGTAATGTAAATCTAGGCAGAAATATTCCAATGGGTTTTCATTTATACTAATGCAGCATGGAGAAGTCTAAACTAGGTTTCACTCCCAATTTTTATGTTTTAGCCTATAAATATCTCCTTATCACACTTATAGTCAGCCTGCATTTAACTAACCAGCGTACATTTTGGTTACAAATAGATGTAGTGGGTAGCCATCCCAGCCTTGGCCTGGAAGTTCCAACCCCCATTGAGGCTTCAGTAATGGTCACGCCCACAAGGCGGGGCTGAAGGAGGAAGCTGAAGACCCAGGATCCAGAGGAGAGGTCTCGCTTGGTTCTAGGACCCTGGACGCTGGAGGAAGACAGAACAGAGTTCTCTAGAGAACACCGCCGGACTGCACCATACCTTTGCCAGACCCTACAACCTATCCCTTCATTTGTAAGTTACCCCACAAAATAAACCTCCCTTTTAACTACGTGGAGTGGCCTTAATAATTTCACCAATAAATATACTTAGGATTTAAACAGAAAATACCATACACCTTAGGAGAGCTGGCTTATTAACTCATGTTCTTCTTGTTTTTGCCTGAGTAAGGTTCTGCTGAGAAATAATAGGAACCAGGGAGCCTGGAGAAGGAGTTTGGGGTGGGGGAAATTAGACTCCGTAGCACATTTTCTTATCTGTCTTTGGATGACATACACTTCAGGCAGTACTCCATAACTTTAAATATTTTATTTTCTAGACCCAGGGACATTTTTTGACTATATCATATCTAATCTTCTTTAATGTTATTATCCTGAGGCTATGCCAGTATCATATGGTGCAGACCAAGTTAGTTAGCTAGTGAGCCACAGGGAGGTCCTGCTTTTACCTTTTTTGTTGATGAACTACAGGGAAGCCTTTAATAGATGTTTTAGGAGAGAAAGAAGATGCTTTCAGGAAGAGAATGGGGGCAGAGAAACAAGTATAAACTAATGTGCTAGAGTCAGCAGTTGCAGGGGTGAGCCTGGGAAGAGAGAGTGGCTGAGTCATAAACAGGGTGAAGTTCCAAGTGTCCCATGTGAAGAGAACAAGTTAAAAACATTACAGCACACTGGCATCTCTTGGATTGCATACACACCCAGTAAGACTTCAGAAATGCTCTGTGTTTTCTATCTGTTCCATGAAAGGGTTGGAAAGATTCTGAACACAAAATGATTAAACACAGATGAAGGGCTGATTCTCTTCCTCACAGGAAGCAATGAAGAGACTTCTAAACGTGCAAGCTTTGAGCTGTTAGGACTTAAACTAAGGCTCTAGTCATAAATCATAATTATATAGAAGAATAGAAAAGTATTCCATAAGCAAAGAAAGTTCAGTTCATTTTTTCTGCAAGCAGCATACACATAAAGACATACCACTAATAAAGATACCATTCAGTTCATTTCAGATGTGACAACTGTAAACATACTTAACTGAATCTACACCAGTGAAGGCAGGCTTAAATCAGGCAAGCAAGGATTGGCATGGGAGACATTGGGCTGCAGAAGGTATGGATGAGGGGTGGAGAAAGAGGGGACTTCGGAAGTTGTGTGATCACTATGGGTGTAAAATCACACCAAGACTGCTAGTTGAACAAGGATAGAAAAAAATGGCTTAATTTAAATATTTTTTAAGAGCAAGTAGAGAAAGTTTGAGATTGAGGGGATGCAGCCAAGCAGCTCAAATGTGATGACGCCAAAGGGTATAGCAAAAGCAGTGACAGGCGATACTGGGCAGAAAGGGATGGTTTTAAAGGGAATCCATGATCTAGAGAAAGATGAGTTCCTATCTGAACACACTGAGTTCATTGTGACAACTAATCACCCAGAAGGATGATTGCTTGGACAATTAGCTTAATAGTATAGGAACAATGGACATTTAAAATAAAGCCACAGGTTCATTCAGTGAGTAAACTGACACACATAAAAAGAAATGTGTGGATTCTCATAACTGGGGACTAGAAAGAATAAATAAGTGCAATAAGAAAAAAAATTAAAAAGAGTAAGCTGAACTGGTCTACTGAGGCTGAAGAATGTGGCATGTAGAGAACATGGTTCTCATGCAGCTGTAGCAGCTTCCCAGAAGCTGAGGAGGAAGGTAAGCAAGAAAGGAGCCCAGGTGATCTGTAACACTCTGAAGACATGGAGAGTTAAGGCACAGCACCCTGAAAGGCCACTCTGGAGGATGGGGCAGCAGGTAGGGACTGGCTTTTGAGGAGGAATGCAGGAGGCCCTACAACCTCTCCATTTCAGTCTCAAAATCCTTGAGGACACAGAGAAAAAAAGATGGATTAGTGAGTGATGTAACTGATATCTTTGCCAAAGAACATTTAGTTTAAGAAGACAAATTCAAGAGCAATATTTAGGACAAGAATAGTGTGGTGTGAGATGTTTGTCAAGTTCCTGTATGTTTAAAAGGTTACTCCATATTCAAATATTTTTCTTTCATTCTTTGCAAAAGTCAGACTTTCTTTGGACCACTAGCTCCCAAATAATGACACTGAGACCTCTTATGAAGTATGAAAGCTTAGCCTTAGCTTTGGCTTGTTCCCAACCAGCTCTTAAAACTTAAATTAACCCCTTTGTAATCTACATTCTTTCACGTGGCTCACTAACTCTGCTCAGGACTGTGTGTACTACTTCCTTCATATCTGGCTGATAAACTCCATGTCTCTGATTCTTCCAGACTTGTTATTTCTGCCTGGAATTCCCACCTATCCTCTCCTGTCTAACTATTGGCCATTCAGCTCATTATTAAACCAATCAGAAGTGCTTTGGCAGAGACATATCTTCAGTGAGCAAAAAGATTATCTCACAACACTTCGCTTTTCTTTAGTAACTACTGTCCTCAACCTTAGAGCTAAAATGGTGTTAGCAGGATAATATTGATAATGCTGAACATCATGGGTGGTATCACCAGGAAAAATGATAGTGTTCAAATTAAAAGACTATTCAAATTTGGTTTAGTTCGTTAGAGGAACAGTGGGTAAAGAGAAATGCGGTTGATACATATCATATTTAAAAGTAGAAAAAAACCAGTAGTTTTTAAGTTATTTAGCTCATCACTAATATTTTATGATACTTTAATAAATATAACAGAGACAGAAAATTAAATTCCAAACTTCATATTACAGTTGCTCTAGCGCACTTCTCTGCTGAGGCAGGGTGCTGTCCCAGAGCAGCTTCAGAATGGCACTGGATGAGGGATTGGCTTCTGGGGTATGTAAAGGATCCACCCCTTCAGTTTCTTGTGCCTTACCTTTGCTGTCCTTCCAAATGCCCCACTCCTCTTGGAGAGGCCTGTAAGATTTCCTAGACCCAAGTTATTGCTCAGGACAGTGGAGATATTTGGACAAAAGTGATGTACATCATCTGTGCCCTTCACTCACTCATTATTCCAGTTTACAGATTATAAGATATGGTGGTTTGAAAGAGAGTGGCCCTCTTAGGATAAAATATTTAAATGTCTGATTTCCACTTGCTGACAGCATTTAGGAAGGACTAGGAGTTGCTGTTCATTGGAGAAGGTGTGCCACTGGGATATGATTTGAAATTTCAAAAGCCCACACCAGGCCCAGCCTACCTGTGCCTCCTGCCTGTGGATTAGGATGTAGGTGTTCAGCTCCTGCACCAGTAACATGCCTGCCTGCTGTCATGCTTCCACCGTAATGGTCATAGAATAACCCACAGAAACTGAAAGCAAGCCCCCAATCAAATGCTCTGTTTTATAAGATGCCTTTGTGAAGGTGTCTCTTCACAACAACAGAACAGTAGCTAATACTCAAGAAAGGGATTTCTTCAGAAGTGAATATGAATACCCCATAGCAGAGAGGCAAGTCGTTCAGAAAAGGCTACCTGCAAGCCCTTTTCTATCAGGCTCAACTGAAACCATCCCTTCAAAAGGATCAATGTTTATTCAAGTACAATGCTGATACTATTTCCCATTGGATTAGGTTTTAAATCCCAAATACTTTTTAATTACATATATCTATTAAAGAAACTCTTATGTGATTTAAAAGGTCACCATAAATTTCATGTTGGAAAAGAAACTGCCTATTTTAAAGCTTTGTTCTGTGAATGTCATTTGTGATGATATTTCTTCCATAAGCTTATATCGTATTATAGTATCTTTGAAACATGCTTTTTCCCCCCAAATGAGTTACATGGTTATATGAATACTGTATAAAAATAAGTGCAAATACACGGGCTCACAAAGTTGAACAACTTACAGGCCCCTCTTTACTTGGCAGCCAGTAAGCAGAGAATGAAAGTGATTACAGTTCTTTAGAAACTAAAGCACATCATTGAAGGTCTTCTCCACGTCACTGTAGCACAGATTGGTTATTTTTCTACCTAGTGTTCAATGCTGAGGTTTTCCCATGTCCATCAAGTGTTGTAGGAGTGCTCGTTCCTGTTAGGCTGCCATACCATACATGCCTATTTTATGTAAGTCTGTGCACACACGTATAGGGACCTACATACTTTGCATTTGTAATTGTTTATCCGGTTGCCTCAGAAAAGACTAAAATAGAAGATTATACCCCATTCAGGATTGCACAATGCCTCAGTAATAAATCTTTCTCATCATTGGCAGAGTGATATTTCAGAACTATGGGATAGGACAAAAGCTGATTTGAGATTCATACCGTTGTATACCTACTCACGAGAAAAAAAAAAAAAATCCCAGAAGCAATTTCCACATCTGCAAATCTAGGAAATGGTTGAGGAAATTTGCATGATTTGGGCACATGAGGCCATTTTAGCACACAGACTTTTTCCTTTCATCTCTGAAGGGTGTGGAAAGGATATAAACATGTTTTTTGCAGATGATGTGAATTATTGACTGGCATAAATAGCAACTCACATTAAATGCCTCAGAAATGTGGCTTTTATTGAGTGAAGATGGCATGCAGAAGAAAATATGTAGGAAACAGTCATATTTTATGAGAGTTGAAGATATGCACTTAGCTGCAGTATGTGTATACGTGTATGTGTATGAATGCATGTATACACATGAGTGTGCATGTATGTGTGTGTACGTGAACACATATGTTTGATTTGTATCTGACTGCACTTCTAGGAGGATCTTTGTTCTGTAGTTAATCTCTTTATTATTGGTTGAGGTGTCTGTATTCAAAGATGATAACACAATGAAAATATGAGTAAGAAAACCCCTAAACTGCTTACTATAGCTTCTGTGCCTATATTAAATGGGGTGAGCAAAATCCAGTGATGGACATTTTGCCAAATAAGGGAAAAGACTCAATACACATAGTGCTTTTACAATGACTTTTAAGATGTATTCTAAAAACCAGCCATTCATTTTAAAGGACACTGTTACATTTTTTTGTCTACACAGACATTTTTTTTTTTTTTTTTTTTTTTTTTTTTTTTTTGCAGCATAATTCAAACAGTACAAGAACAGTAAGTGATATGGTGAGGTTGGAAACATTCAAGTAAGAACACTCCTTTGTCTTCAATTGTAGATAGAATCTGAGCCCCCGAGGCCCTCACTGTCCCCATGGGGAGTGAAAAGTTGGTTACTATTAGTAAACCAAGAACAGCAACTAAAAGACATCAGTGTAGGTGGGGAATCTGAGGGTAGTAGAGGAGTTTCAGTGGTAGAGAGGGGCAGGGTAAGAGTAGACAGGAGGATTTAAAATGTCCCAAAGTCAGCATATATATGTGTGAAACTGTCAGAGTACAAAAAAAAAAAAAAAAAAAAAAAAAAAAAGACGATTCTCCACCATGTTGCGACAAGATGAATAAGAAATCAGGCTCCTCTCTGCCATTTATCTGACCACCATCCACAGTCTTTCTGCAAGCATGGGTGATGACACTCTTAAAATATTCTAGTGAACTTTGAATGATTAATCTGCAATATATTATCTAGATTCTTGATCATCAGAGGTCTTTACCCCAGGTAGAATATATATCCTGATAGATGAGGCTTGGTTTCAGGGATGAGATAAATGTGTCAGTATTATTTATATGGGGCACTTAAGTTAGTTAAAACTACTTTGAGGGAGAGGAAATATAGAAATTTTAGGTGTTTGTTGTTTTTTCACTTTTGACTACGTGAATTACAGTATCTGGTTGCATGCTTATGACAATAAAAAGAGGTTTAGGAGATTTTGACATCCTATCACTGTGACTAAAAAAATTACTCTGCCTATCTCTTTGCATGTATTATATGCATGGGAAATATACAAAATAAATATGTATAATACCTATTCTATATTATATTATATATTTACATTATATATAACAATATAGATAATATATATGTGTGTGTGTGTGTGTATATGTGTATGTATATATATATATATACACACACACACACACATATATAAAACTACCTGTGCAAGTATGCCCACATTCATGCATAAATTATAAACTTGTGACTGAATAAATGTGTGTCTGAGTGGATGGCACACAGAATTATGCTTGAGGACTGGATTAGTCCTACAGATGGGTAGGACTTATCTAAAGCTCTAGAATTAAGTAAAAATATATGAAGTATGTATCAAGATCTCCAACCCAGTAATTTTCCTCTAAACCTCCATGTACACAAAGCAAATATACCATGTTCATGACAGCATGGTTTGAAACAGCTGCAAATGGGAAATAGCTCAGTGAAATGGGTGGGATGGGGTGCACCTGTAAGAAGAATTCTATGCAGTAACTATGAGGAATAAAATCTGTTTATACCTTATTAATGTGGATGCCACTCAAATCATCTTGAGTATGTAAACCCAGAGCACATAAGGGGAAAGACTACAAACCAACTCATCAATGAGGGTAGAACTCAGATAACAGGTACATAGATCTGTGCAACTGAGGTAATGCAGGAGAGACTTACAGATGGTTGATAGTGTTTATTTTGTAATTTAAATTTTTTTGAGATTATAATACAATTTACACCAGTTCATATCTGTGTAGCATAAAAGAGCAATGAAACAATATCTGATTGGTTAGCACTTAGGGAGTGAATCCTTCCTTCCTTCCTTCTTTCCTTCCTTCCTTCCTTCCTTCTTTCCTTCCTTCCTTCCTTCCTTCCTTCCTTTCTTCCTTCCTTCTTTCCTTTCTTCCTTTCTTCCTTCCTCCTCCCTTCCTCCTTTCCCCTCTTCTTCCTCCTCTCCCCCTTCCCTTCTGTGCTTCCTTTTTTTGGAATTAGTCTTAATTTTTAAATTTCCACATAAAATTAAATGTGTTTAATGTGTATAATATGAGGAATATGCATGAACACATTCACACTTTTTTGGGCTTGGGTGGGTACCATTCCCTGCAGACATTGAGAGAAAATGAAGACATGAAGGATAGTGATGTCAGGGTTTCCCCAAGGAGCTCTCTCCTAATTGCATCATCAGATCACTCTGGGTTGAGCGTCAGCCTCTGTGAAGGACCACAGGTCAGTAGATGGTTTTTTAGCAGCTTCTTGCTTCCAGGGATCTTCTCTGAGGAGGTGGTTATTTCTCTTCACTGTTGCCTGCTTTGCTCTTTTAAACTATGGGACTCTGCTAGTCCCCAGTCCAGATTGTTTATAGGTGGTGCTTACACTAAGCTCTTAATAAGCATTAAAAACAGTGGCAATGAGTCATCTGCCATTCATCATGTCTCCACCTGTCCCCTGTAGTAGCCCTAGCAAAGCTGTGTGATGCAGATGGAACTCTGGGAAACAGTTATCTTTAAGTAATAGTTAGAGAAATGGGTATCAGGGAGATTACAGTGATAAAATGGAAGAAGAACATTTAAATCGAAGGGCAGGGAGCAAAGGGTCCTCAGCATTTGAAGGGTCATGGGAGGTTTCTTCCCCAGAGATATTTTGGTGATACACTGACAGCATAAATTAGACAACTCAGACCAGGGCGGTAGGTGGTGAAGTGAGAAGGAGTAATTGATAAGTCTGATGACAAGAGGAAGAATAAGTCCAGAGTTTATTTAAAAGACAATGTGGAGTTAATCAGTTGATACTGTCAACTTCTTTAAATAAAAGTTATCCCTGCTGTGTGCCAGTGGTCATGACAGAATGGAAAACATACCATCAAAAGACTTCATAGGTCTGAATGTGAGAAACATAATCAGCACCTTAGGCTGCGGATTTCTATTAGTCCTGTAGAGAACAGCATCAAATGTCCAGTCTTGACTTTTAATATAAGCAAAGAGAAAAAGAGAAAAAATGCAGATGATGAGGAAAGCATACACAAATCAAAGTGAGAACAAATATAGGATGGTGGCAATCCCAGGCTATCAGAATAAAGAAAGTGCAAAGAGTTCTCTATGTTTACCTTATAGCTTGATAATGACAGAAGATGAGCAACAATGCCGTCATTGCATTTAAAGAGTTTAATGCCTTCATTCATCATTATACAGTGACAATCGATGTGTATTTTCTAGTGGTCACTATAGCAAACTGTATTGGAATAATAAATTAAGAGTGGCAAATGTACATGTAAAGGGAACTACTTAATCAAATGCTCTATATTAGAAAGGATAAATTAATATCTCTTATTTCGAAGTCTTAGAGCAATACTATATTCAGAGAAATAAATGTCTGTTATTTTGATGAGTTGCTCTTCATTCATATTAAAAATATTTGAGATCATATAAAAATCTTTCCTAGTTAGTTTTTTTTCTTCCTAAAAGTTATCCAAGAGAATTGCAAAAATAACATGATCTAAGAGAATTACTAATTCCCCGTTGCTTAGTCATTAATAGTGCCAGAAACTCCCCATTGTAGGCTCTGTGGGGAAGGAAATATTCACACCTACTATGTTCCAACCACCCTTCAAGGTCTGCCTAGTGAAATGATAGTTATGAAAACGAGTTTGGAAGATAAGTGGTCTATCCTTCCTGCTTATCTGTAAAGGATTATTGAGGGAATTAAGACATCCAGAGACCATACATCTAGATACCACTCAGTGCACTTTCTCCTGACTTTTCCAAAAAAGAAAGGAAGGAAGAAAGAAAGAAAGGAAGGAAGGAAGGAAGGAAGGAAGGAAGGAAGAGAAAAGCAAAGAAAAAAGAACAACAAAAACAACAGACAACCCCTTTTCTTGCACTTTAGAATGATGTCATTACTATATCCTGAAGCATGTTTTAAGAAATCAAAAGAAGGCGTTCTCAAAGATGATGGTCATTATGTCACATCATGTACATTAGCTCTGAAAATTATTTTCTTTAGTATTTACAGCAAGCCTCTTTCATCCATCAGCTGGTCAGCTTTTTATGGACTCTGAGTCTTGTTTACTGAGCTTCCTGGGTCTTCTCCAGTGCTTAGATGTTTACATGTTGGACTTGAAGTTCCTTGTTAGAGAAGGAAATGACTTCATGCACAAATTTTATGGATTAACTGTGCTTCGGGCTTCTGCTTAAAAATAATTTTCACTTGTCTCATCTTTTTAATTTTGGGGCAATTTTTATCTTGCTTCCTTTTCTGTAAAGCAAACTTCATAATTTTTTTTAACTCTTAATTTAAAGTCATAGAGTAATTGAAGTAAACACAAAAGTGTATTGAAGCCAGCAGGGTGTCTTTGCTTTGTCTCCAGAACTGGCTGTTTTCCACTCTGTGATTACTCCCCTTCCAGTCTGAACTTCAGCCACACCTAAGGCTGTGTTTGTGAGGTAGAGTGCTGACACTTTATCTAATTTAATTTCATCCATCAAAAGAGTTAATCTGGATAATTCAGCCTGCTTTTTTGCCCTCATCTGCATTGCTGCAATGACACACAGCCAAGTCCCTCCCCAGCTCTTTCTTCTCCAGCTCTAGAGAATTAAAAAGAAGAGAATGAAAAGAAAGGAAATGGAAGGAGAGAAGGAAAAGACCTGCATCCCTATTTAGTTTCAGATACTATTAAACATCTCAACAAACAGGATTCCAGTTGGGTTTTTTTTTTTTTCCTGTTGGTTTTCATTATTGATTATGGAGTGTAAGACACTTGACTGAAATGCCAGCATACTGTATCACAGAAGAGAGTGGACAATAGAAATCCCACTTCCAATCTCTGGTTTGTGGAGTGAAGTGCAGGTGGTGGTGTTGGTTACAGGAACCATTGATTTTATCTATCTGATCTTAACTAGGAAACACATCTAAAGTTATGTGACAGGGAAGCTGTTAGCAAGCCTGAAGGGCAGTGGAGTCAATGTTAATTAGGCATGATAGGTTGTCTACGGTAGACTCAGAAAGCTAGCATGCTATCCAAGTGGCGTGAAAGCTATAGACACAGGTAGAGTCATCACTTTCAAAGAAATCACTGTTCATGAAAGATTCTGGAATCTGGGGAAAGGACACTCTTTTTAAAAAGTGAGGTTTTCAGAATCCTTGTCTTTGTCATTTTTGAATTACTTCCGACTTCTTAAATTGCAAAAATTGATAGCAATTAAGTGGACACATACTTATGATAATGCAAGGAAATTTCACCTTATGAAAAAGGCTCCAGATTTCTGGAGTGCTTGTTATCTACAAGGAGAAAGCCAATGCTGCTGTTTGCAAATGTATTCTGGAGCCCCTGCAAATCTGTGCATGTGTTGCTTGGCATTTTAAAATGGAATTAGAGCTGGTTGTAGCACTAAATAAATCTTTGCTTAGAGAAGTAAATAAAATATTTGGGATATGGGCATTTGATAGCCTCACTATATTATCTTTTTAAAGATACTTATTCTATGAGTCCTAAATGAAATATACATCTTGGTGTTCAACTTTGCATGATTATCTTAAATATTATATTCAGAGTCATTTAATAACATTGAAATAGAGATGTATTTCAGTCATACTTTTCTAAGAATATCTGCTTGAAGTTGGGTATCCCATTGTGAAGAACCGATGAATGCAATTCTGTGATGGGATATAATTTATGTGTGTGTTATACAATTGTGCCTTGACATTAATATTCAGTGATTTGGTAACAAAATAGAAAATTTAATTTTGAAATTCTGTTTTTCTTCAATG
Organism: Onychomys torridus; assembly: GCF_903995425.1. NCBI lineage: Eukaryota > Metazoa > Chordata > Mammalia > Rodentia > Cricetidae > Onychomys > Onychomys torridus. The sequence continues at coordinate 4,932,308 of NC_050459.1, read as the reverse complement.
TTATTAAAGAAACTTTAATAAAAATCCCAGAATCCATGCCTTATAGGGAAGGTCTATAAGTCTAGGTGTTTTGGAAGCCAAGGAATGATGGCTGCATGTTCAGAGCCCGCCTAAGCTACAGAGTGATTTTAATACCAGCTTCAGAAATTTAGTGAGAATCTGTCTCAAAAAACATTTTTTTTAAACTAAAAAGAGACTAGAAATAGGGTTAGGAGTAGAACACTGTGAGGCATACACATTGTTCAGGTTGCCTCAGTAGCTTATTCCCCTAACACACACACACACACACACACACACACACACACACACACACACACACATACACAGAGTCATGGAAAATACAATGAACTCTTAATGATTAGTAGCTCATGAGTGTTAAGAGTATCCTACAGCATGAGATAGTCTGGGTGGGAGGACACAGCTATCTGAAAGTACAGCTTCTGTGAAACAATTATGGTTTTATTTTTCAAGTTCAAGTGGTAAGGTCCACATTTTAACCTCAGAGGTGCTTATAGTTAGGCCTGAGATCATAAGGACACACTGATATAAGAATGTATTTAAAGTCACCTCCAGAATCCATATTCAAACTAATAAAAGACACAAGCACAGGAATTATTTATTCTTTTATTTGATACTTGGTTCCACAGAGCCATTTGTAAGTCAGACAAAGACTTCACAGTCATTCTATTCTTCGTCTATGTAGCTTTTATTTGTTCCTGTAGCATTAATAGGCAATTACGATGTTGTCCATCCAATCAGGTTCTAGATTTTAATTGAGCATAAAAGAGAAACCTTCAAAGAATTAAATAAGCTTCCAAATCTCACAGTGTTATAAATGACAACATTCTGCAAGAGATTTTCATCACTAACCAAACACTGTCATTACAAACTAAATGCATCTCTGCCTTAATCATTATTTAAATAGATTATAGAAAATTCCCCAAATAACTGAATTTCAAAATATGACACTGTGAAATACATTCTGTTATGAGAAAGTCTTATTTCCTTCATCAATGGCTAGACCTTGGGATTTATATACTATATTGTATAGTTGGATGATATTAATTGGATCAGTGAAGGAACAGGTTTTGCTGTGTTCCTCTGGATAAGTTTGCCCTTCTGAATCTTGTGGTGTCAGGGCTTTTCTTTACTGTGATCTTATATGAGCAGAGAGAGGATCATTTATTTAGAATTACATTGATATGCTTTGAGGGGGTCCAGAGAAGCCCACACAGAAAGCATTTCTTCAGGAGAGCTGAGTGGGGAGGGGGGTGTGTGGAAACCAAGCCAAGCAGAGTCAGCAAACCTTGCTTCCAGAGGGTGGATAGTGCTGTCGGCATGGCACCAGTAAACTGAGAGAACAGCTGAGTAGGAGCACACTATAGTATGAAAACATAACATTTCCCTGTCAGGCCTGGAGTGGCATTGCTCTGTATTCTGACTTCCATCTTCTACATCTGATGAAGACCTTAGTGCAAAGAGCTCCTCTCTCTGGTTTTCTTCCACTGAAAACCCACGTATGCCACATGTAGCCTCTAGTCTGTAAATACAACTAGGTCTGGGAAGCTTTGCTTTGTGTAAAACAAACAACACTCATAAGAGCATTTGGATTAGTGTTTACTTTATTACATTAATTTAGTGAGAAGCATAATACTCATGTTTTAGAGAAAAGAAGAGACCACTAATACTAAGTCTTCTGCTTGGTTGCTTGTGATGTGTATTTAAGGCCACATGTAAAAAGTTCAAGTGCACAAGCTTATAAGTGGTGGCCAGAAGCCAACATGAGTGTGTTTCTCAGTTGTTATATACTGACTGATTTATATAGTTACTTTCTTCTTTTTCTTCTTCTCCTTCTCCTTCTTCTCCTTCTTTCTCCTTCTCCTTCTCCTCCTCCTCCTCCTCCTCCTCCTCCTCCTCCTCCTCCTCCTCCTCCTTCTTCTTCCCTTATGTGTATTGTGTTGTGTGTATGGGGTGCATGTACTTTGTGTAGATGTGTTCACCTAATCGGATGTGGGAGCAGTGTTTTTATGCTTCCTGATTCCTCATGGAGGCTCTAGCTCATTTGTATGAACAATGCTGAGGGAGGAAACACAGACTGAACATAATATTATTTATGTGAAACACAATTAAATGTAATCAGTAGAATCCATTTTGCTTGGCCTCCATTGCCTAAAATCAGGACACTCATTTAAACATGAAGCTTTGTCATTTCTAAAAGTGGCTTAAGCTGCATCTTACCTTCCCAAAAATGTTTTCCTTGATTTGATTTATTGAATAAAAATTTAATGATGAAGTGTTTTCTTTTTCCTCCCTCCCTCCCTCCCTCCCTCCCTCCCTCCCTCCATCCATCCCTCCCTTCCTTCCTTCCCTTTACTTTCTCAAATGTCATCTTATAGAATCAGAGTACAAATGTTGTGACTGGTCTGAATATAAACTGCAGAGTTTCAGTAGCTATGATTCTATTTCGCACATCTTATGAACATCCCTGTCAGAAGTTTAGTCTGGACAATTTGTTTCAACCATGCACACTTGTGGTCATTAGAAAATCATCTTCATTCTGACTTTGACTCACTTGATCCATACACTACTCCACAGAACAGCAGAAACTCCGCACATTCCTCTCCTGTTACCCTCTTTTCATTTCTTAAAGAATTACTCTACACTCCCAAGTTTTCACCTCTGTATTCCTTCTCACATGATGTTGTCCAGACAGTGTCCCTTAGCAGCTCCATTGTCTGCTTCTTTTGATTTTTGTCCATATCTCCTCCCATAGTTTCTAAGCACAGAATCTTCCATTTGAAGCATGCTCAGCCCAGCACATATGAAAGCGAACGTCCCTTCTGATAATAGACTTTGCAGTGATCTCAGTTTTGCAAAATGAGATTCCTTCATTGCTCTTTCAAAGCATATTCCTAGCTGCTGAAGGCAAGCTTCTCTAATTCAGTATTTTAAATTGATTTTTGAATTCAAATGGAAAGCTTTGAAATCAAATACTTTTACAGCCAAAAGGGAGCCTTGGAATCAAATGGAAATGAGGATTAAGGTCCAACTCCACTGCTGAAGGTATGATGTGTCTTCAAACAAATGGCTGAACTCCCAGGGCACTTCTGTAATCTGGGAGAAGCAATGTTTCTTCCTACTTCACAGGACTCTTGTGGGCACTGAGAAATAATACAAACAAAGCTTTTGAGAATGATACAAACATGAGATGTCACAGGCTTCTGCAAGGTCCTCTGTTCTACTCCTCCTATATCACTGTTGCTTCAGAAAACTAATCTCCAAAAAAAGTGTGCTTTTGCTTCCAACATCTAATAGTCCAGAGTCAGATAAACCCACAATGCATAAGCTCAATCTACAAGGTCTCTCCCACTTCAGAAGCCAGACACAGAAGAGGCACACAGGCTACTTACACTTCAAATGCAGGTTTTCCCAAAACACTCCACACTTCAAGTTTGATAATTTTCTAGAAAAATTCAGAAATATACATACTTAGTGATAGGATACAAATAGAAGAGATGAGAAACACCCTGCATTTGGGGAAGACCAGCTTTCCTGCATACAAGTTCTACACACACCTTCCTGGGATACCTTTCTAGAATGCTTCCCCATGTATCACCTTCCCTGCATAACTTACATGTAACAAGTTCATTAACACACACAAAAGCCTTAATCCTTTGTCCTGGAATTTGTACACCCTGGTCTCTAGCATTATTTTCTCTCTCTGGAGGTCAGGAAGGTGTATGTAACTTAAAATCTTCAGACATTAATCAGCAATTTGATCTTTTGACCAACCCTGTCCAAAGGCTGTCCAGGAGTCTTACTGTCCAAGTCATCTTCCTGCTATGAATGCGAATACAAGAGAATGGCTTGCTATCAATGAAAAGAAGACTCTCATCATGCAGGAAATCTCAGGGTTTAGGAGCTCTGTGCCAGAAACTGTGAACAAGGATGGACCCTAGCTGTTGCTTTACCCAACACTTAACACTGATTGCCAGCATCTACTAAATTTGCAAGAACTCCCAATCTCTACTCTACACCTTCTTGAAGAGTCTTCTGTTACTTCCCTTCCCTTACTCCAATCAGCCTTTCAGGGCCCTCAGGGGCAGGTCAGTGCCCACCAGTCATGGGAACATGCATACCTGGGAGGTGCAAATAAAATCTGCTCTTCCTTCCAAAGCTCTGCCACACCTTCCTTGTCCTATTGGAAACCCGTCAGTGAGAGAGAAGCAAAGCATCACACAATCTTAATGAGAATGGAACCTACAGAGGATATCATTCTCCAGCGGGCAGATGTAATTTTTTTTACTGCAATTAAAAAGTATTTTTTTCTTTTATTTTTGGAATTTAAGTTACATCAGCTATAGAATTTTAAAATTAAACTAGTCAAAACGTAACACAAATTTACACACCTAAATAATGAAATGAGCCCATGGAGCTTTTCTGGTGTTGAGCACAGTGTTTTACAGCAAGGATACCCAGTAATTTCATTTTCCCATTTCTTGACAGTTTCTATGCTCACTATGAAATTGATCTCTGAAGATAATTCTTCTCTACAAAATGACCAGTCTCTTGAAGTGTGAGCTGACAGTCTACTGGGGTGCAGCTGGCTCAGAGCTGTCCATGTGGGGATCCTGCAGTCCATTCTTCACTTCTCATGTATGCATCATCAAGATTTACTGAAATGAGAAAATAAGTTTTCTTAAGCTATTAAGAGTCTGAATTTAAAAGGAAAAATACACATGTCTCTTGCTTTTGTAAAACTAGAAAACTGAGATCAATACACTCCCTCAGATTTCAGCTCTACTTCCTATATCAGGGTGAATTGCCCCAAATCAGCTAAGGTGCATGATATATAAGAAACAGGCTTTGTTACCGCTTGAGAGTCTGAAAGCTTATAAGCCAAAGGCCTGAGTACTTTTCCTAGGAAGGCTTTGGCTCCACACAAAACTAAGCTTGTTCTCTAATAGTGTATATGTGAGAATAATTTTCAAATATTACTGCAGGCTAGGTCCTGTGTGCATAACCAAGCGCCGCTGTGTGTCCTACTTTAAAGGAAAACATTCTTAGTGAGTGTATATACATAGCTACATGACAGTTTTGAAAATTCTTAGGAGTCAGTAAGAATCAGACATTTATTTCTAAGGCAGTGTTTTTCTGGCTCGGGACCCCTGGTTAAGCAGTCTTGCTGCCTTTGCCTCCTGAGGAATGGGGTCGCCATGTCTGAGTTTATGTATGCTTTAAGAAATGTTTTACGTCTTCTTTGGAAGTACAGTTTACAAAATTTAGCATGAGCTCGACTTCTCAAGAAAGAGGAATAGTTTTATTACACCTCTTTTTAGGTCATGAAAGAAACAATATTAAAAAAACAAAACAAAACAAAAAACAAACAAACAAACAAAAAACCCTTTCCTTTATTCATCAGTTCTGACCTGTGTGACTCACTCTTATTTTCTGTGATCTTGCTATCATAACAGAGGTCCACTTTGTGGTCCTTGATTGTGCTGAACAACTAACTGCTTAAGCATCAGGCACATGCTTGCACACCCAGTACACTCTGGAAAAATACCTGCAGCTGGAATTGCTGGCTCAGGCATTTTCATGCTGCTCTGAGCCTGCCTTCTTTGTTGGCACACCCACTTTGGAGGGGAGCTCAGAGCAGTGTCTTTAGGTAAGCTCAGTATGAGAAGCCACTACCTGTGCATGACACAGGCTGAGTACCTGTAGGAAAAGCAGTGTCATGATGAACCAGCGACATCAGGGCAGAAGAAAGGGCTGCCTATGAGACTGTTCTATTTTAAGTTCGTGTAGCTTTGATTATCAAAATAAAATTTCCTAGCTGTTGAAAGAGCTAAGGGTATTGACCTTCTAAGTTTACTCTGGCATATTCTAATGACATTTTGATTAATTAGTTAAGGTCATTGTTTTTCAGGTACTCGTGCGCCAATCTTAAACAAATACACAAACCTCCTCTGAGAACTCTTCAGATTCTTACTATCTACTATTGTATGCTACAATAAGAAAAAACATGAATGACAGGTTTGCATGTCTTTTTCACCTAAACTACATTTTGGATCATTCAAAAAAATTTGTTCTTTCATCAGAAGAACAAGAGAGATGCTAGAAGCGATGAGGCTATTTGATCTAACATTTCTTAACTTACTTCAACACCCAGGAAAGGGTATTATGGCAAGGTTTGTTAAATTAGATGTTCAGCCAGTGCTGAGGTTTGAACAGGAAAATATTATTGTATTAGTCTGCCTGGCTGCTACAAAGAACACCATGGGCTGGGTGGACCAGGCAGTGAAGGCCTGTTTCCCAGTGCTGGAGGCTGGGATACAGGGGCAAGCAGAGCTGCTTTCTGCTACATCCCCTCTCCAGACAGTAGAGAGGCCCTTCTCACACTGTCCCCAGTGTAGGGTGTTTCTCTGTGCACACTCCTGCTTGTGCCTTGTTATTACAAAGCAAACTAGTCACATTGGACTCCAGTCCCACCATCATGACCCATTCAATTTGTTTCCTGAAGGAACAATCCCCATATACACAGCAGTCCTTTTGACTGCTGTCCTGTGCAATTATTTTCCATGAGTTTGAAAGTCTTCCCTCAATGCTACAATATTTTATGGGTAGTCAGGTTCTTGTTGAATCTCAGGAGCCACTCCATGCTCCATATATTGAAGAATTTCAGAAGTATTTATATTAAAAGTTTTGAGCACTATATTGTGCTCCTTGATACTTATGTATTAGCATCTTGGGCACTGATTTTGAGTTAAAAACCCAAACCCTCAGAGTCGTTGCCACTCTAAGGACATAGATGAAGCCCTGTTTCTGGCCTACATACCCAGCCCTTTCTGTCGCTGATTTTCCCTTCTCTTCTCTTCAGCATCTTCATGAGTGAAGGTGTCCCTTGTTGTCTGGTTTAGGGAACAATGATTCTTCGTGCTATTCCTGTCTGTTTTTGAAGAGTTATTTTCCTAATTTGTGTTTTTTTTCACACTCATTTTGATACTCGTTCACCAATACAACTTTCTACTCCCATCCCATTTCCTGCTACCATCCCCATCCGTGGACTCTCTCAACTACTGAACTTTATTGCAATCTTAAAGTGTTTTGCGAGAGAAGTTTTATTTTTACCTTTGTATAGTAAACTTCAGGTGGTTAAAACCTTTTGTAGCTCCTATGATTGTTCTCATGGCAGACTGCCTAGTTGGCACAGTTGAATGATGATTATGGACAGGAATGAGTGAACCATTGCTGTGTGACATTTCTCAAGTCTAATTATATCTTCCAGTGTGCTAGATAGATATTAATTCTAAATTTTATGTGAATGTACTAGATGTTAATTTTAAATTTGATGTGAATGTATTATGATTTTATTTAACTCTAATACAAATTGACTAAACAATAGGAACTTGTCTCATATCACATTAAACCACAGATAGACAAGGATCATCAGTTCAGCCTTAGAATAAGAAGGAAATCTCCAGATGAAGTCTCCGCTGTGAGAACCAGCTGCGTGTTACCAGATTCCTGAATCATCTTTAACTGTTGTCTCCATAATCCAAAAGGGATTAAAATGTTGCTATTTACAGGGCCTCTGAGATAGCTCAGCACATAAAGATACGTGTTGATAAGTCTGACAACCCAAGTCCACCCCTACAGCATATACATAGAAAGATAATTGATTCTACAAGCTGTATTTTGACCACCACATGGGAACCATGATAAGCATATGGTTCCACACATATATACAATGGAGAAGCAAAAATAAAAAAATGAAAGAAAAAAAAACTGTCCTGTTAATTCTAAGGTCCTCTGAGAGTTGCCATGTTGATGCATTGAGATAATTTTGTTAACCTGATGACATACTTTAGGACTCCAGTTATTACAGTTTCTATTTAACTTGGGGTGTAGTTCTGTCCTTCATGGTTATGACAAAAAAAAAATGCCAGGGAAAATAATCTAAAATGGAAGGACTTATTGAGTATCAACATTTCAGTTTTCAGCTGAGGAGTGGGCAATAGTACAGCAGAATGGCATTAGGAGAACATGGCTGTTTTCTTACTTAATGGCAATCATGAAGGAGAATAAGACAGGAAGAGACAACACAATACACAACTTTCAAAGTAGTTTCAATATACAAATTTCAAAGTAGGCCTAATGACCTGCTTTCTCCCACCATGCTTTGTGTCCCTCAAATGTCATCCTATTATTAATCCATCAATATATCAAGCCAATGACTGGGTGAATGTTCTCAGGATGTAATAAGGTCTCATTGTCTGCTAATGAAGTCTCCAACACTTGAGTTTCAGCAGCCACCACAAATTCAAACCCAAATACTAGTATGTTACTCATTTTGGTTCATGGATAGTTATGATCAAATGAAAAAGGCATCAATGACATTTAAAGTTATCAACCTTACTGCTCAAAAGGATGACATTCAACAACTTCATTTGTTGGTAGCAGAAAATGCTGCCACAGTAGGGTAAAGTAAGTTTATCTTCTGCTAGTATAGGCTGATGGGCAGGTGTCTGGGGACCATGACAAGGAAAGTTCTCTGTAACTGTCTACTACAGCTTGAGGGCCTTCAGCAGGAGGGACACAAGGAAAAGTGGCAGACACACCTTGGCTTGGAAGTACTGTGATTCAGAAGCAGCCATTCCTCACATAAAGGGAAGCAGGGGGAGAAGCGCCATGGCTTCTTATTGTAGACAACAGTTCCTGGTACAGCGGTAAAGCGGGCAGAGGGTAATGGCTATGGCAGATCTTGGATAAGTCTGTCAATAACACCACCTCCTGGACCACCTAGGTCTTAATTTTTCCTTCCCTGTGACTAACATACCATTCCAGAGTAATCTTTAAAATTCTATGAAAAGAACATTATTTTCTTTTAGAAAGAGTATGAACTTCATAACGGCGGAAGAACCTGAGCATAAGCACCAATCATAGCAGACATGATGTGAAGAAGGTATGCTTAGAGAAAAGACATGCTTTTCAGAGTTGAATGACACATGCAACTCTGCATTAATTTTTGAACCTTGAAATAAGAATTTATAAAGAAAGGGAATAATTATTTTCCTTCATAAGGCTGCCAAGGAGAAAGCCTTTTCTCATTTGTGAAAATAAAAAAGAGATAAGCTACAATAAGAATGCTTTGACCATTTTATTGGCCTGAGCTTCCTATTGAAAAAGCAGGAAACAGTTACTTTATTTTTTTAAAACTCCATTCTCCAACTCCCCGCCACCCAAGAGAAACAATTTTTCTTTCTTTCTTTCTTTCTTTCTTTCTTTCTTTCTTTCTTTCTTTCTTTCTTTCTTCCTTCCTTCCTTCCTTCCTTCCTTCCTTCCTTTCCTCCCTCTCTCCCTCCCTCCTTTCCTCCCTCTCTCCCTCCCTCCCTTCCTCCCTCCTCCCTCCCTTCCTCCCTCCTCCCTCCCTTCCTCCCTCCTCCCTCCCTTCCTCCCTCCCTCCCTCTCTCTTGGGAGCAAGAGAATATGAGAGTGTAATGCTAGCATAAGAGTTGGTATACAGGGGGTGGGGGATTTAGCTCAGTGGTAGAGCACTTGCCTAGCAAGCGCAAGGCCCTGGGTTCGGTTCTCAGCTCTGGAAAAAAAAGAGTTGGTATACAATAAGAAGTTAAGAAAAGCATCATTTTTTGTAGCTTAGGTGATAGACACTATGATGTGAGAAAAAAATAACAAGGAAAATTACATATGCTGGTATAAAGTAAAAACTATAAAATTCAAGCTTATTACCTTTTTTAAGAAAGCATACATATTCATTTTACAGATTTTCCTACTTCAGTTTAAAAGTCATGTGTGATTTATTTTTATTTTAATAGACTTTAAATTAAAATATAATAATACAACTTTACCCCTTCCCATTCCTTTCTCCAGCTCTCACAAGTTCCCTTTCTCAACTTTTTCCATGACCCTCCCTTTCTCTGATGATGCTAACTTCTTCTTCCCTGATTACTTCTGTTACACACACACACACACACACACACACACACACACACACACACACACTGCGTGTCTACATTAATGTAAATACAACCTGCTAAGTCTTTTTATTGTTGGTTTGTCTATGGTCCCAGGGCTGACCACTTCATATTGGATAATGAGTGAGGAGGTCCATCTCTGAGACAAGCTAACTCTCTCTTCTTCAGTAGTCATCCATTGCCTATAGCTCCTTGTTCAGGGTGTGACAGCTTGAGATTTCCTCTTTTGTGTTAGCATACCTATGAATATTGCCATTGTTCAGATCTCATTCATGCAGCCCTATCCATAAGGGATTGTTTCACAGCAGACTGTGTGGTATTCTCGCTCTTACATTCATTTCAACCCCCCATCTTTGATGTTCCCTGAACTATGCAGACAGAGGGTTGTGATAGAGCTATATCCATTGGGACTGGGCTCACTTCCTATGACCCTTTGATCTGTGTACTGTGCCTAATTGTGTTTTTCTGTGATGGTCTCTGGTTGCTATAAAGAGATCCTTCTCTGAAGGAGGTGGCAGCTACTTGCATCTGTGGGTAGAAAGATGGGATGAAGAATGTAGTTAGGAGAATTATGCTGATTTAGCACAGTGGTCAGACAAGATTCACCTCTAAGATACTTGAGGTAACTAGTCCAAGGAAGGTGTCTAGGTTTTAAGTAGCAGGCATAGTTTCTCTCTTGGTGACTGGTCCCTAAGTCCAATTAGAACACTATTGGTTAGCATCAACATGTTAATGCCACTTACTGCTCCTTTTCTGATATCTTATCATGCTGGTCATTGTTGTGATTTATAGGTATTACAGCTGGATAGGAATATTAATTGCTTCCTTCTCTTGGCAGAAAGCTTTCAGGTTATCTCTAGCTTGAATCATCTGAGTCTTATATTTTAAGTGTTTAATATATTCAACAGTCATTACACTGAGTTTCTGAGGATACTCAGAAATGACTTTTATTCATCTTACTTCTAGTTTCTTCTTGGCTGTGAGAGTTGTACAGTCTATTCTCATTTTTAGGATTTTGATGGTTTTGAAGAGTTCTGGGGTCAGGTATTTTGAGTTCAGGTGTTTGGTGTTCTTATCTATGGATATTGTCTGATCTTTCCTCTCAGGATTAGACTGGTTTAAGGATTTAGGAGAATACTGTTGAGCCATAGTACCACTTGCTCACATCCTACCTGGTGTTCATGCTATGCATTGACTTAGAACTGTCGATGTCAGCATGGTCTGCCTGCCCCAGGGCATGTGTATCACATTTCTCTGCTGTTAACTTTTCACCCCCCTCCTCCATCCTTCTGCTTGCACATTGCTCCTGTTGAAATGAATATGTACTTCTGAACATCTTACACTTCATGATTGGAAAGACACACTCCAATCCTGGGAAAGAATGCAGCATTGTGAACTACTTGGAATTGCTTCTCCATGACGGATTTGTATCTCCTCCCCAGTATAATCATTAACCACGAGCTTATTTCAATCAACATGGGCTTAAGAAATTTTCTGTCTTGGTTGTATTTATTATATTTCTAAAATTGTTCCAAATTTTGACATGTGGTCCTTTTTTATTATGTCTTTTTATATTATTTTTGATTTTCCTCAGTCTTATTTCTTTGGGGCAAGAGGCTAATGAAAGATGTTATCACGGGCCTTGAGCATTGTAGGCAAGTTCTGACTCACTGGGCTACATCTCATCCTCTTCTTATCCTTTGCCTGTTTTCTGACACCCTTAGACTCTTCAGGCTCATTTTGTTTGTCACCTAGTGTCAGTAATTTCTCCAAACTGTTGACATATGTATATCTTCAAACATGCACTACCACTGTCATAAAAACAAGCTCGATGGTCCCCAATGACTGTGCTTCACATGTTCAACCTTCTCATCCCCACCAAAGCTGTGCCAACCACTGACATGCTGGTTGCCCCCTCTGTATTTCTCTTTCTAGAATATCACATATATGTACTCAGAAGATACTTACAGACTGGCTTCTTCCCTTTATTAAAGTGCATGCATTGTCCCCTCATCCATTTTTATTATTGGTTCACTTTATTCATTTTTATTACATAGGTGAACTTTATTCATTTGACTGTTGAGGGTGATCTTGGTTGTTTTTCAGTGAAGCCACAGTGGATGTGTATATGCTGCTTTCCATTGAATATGGTGATTGGGTAAAGTGCTTATATAGATGTAATTTAGGGTAGAACTGTGCCTCCCTTCATAAGAAAATGCCAAATTTTCTTAAAATGTAGCTCTGCCAGTATGAATTCTTATCTGCAAAGAATGAGTTGTGTTTGCCCTTCAAACTTGCCAGGAATTAGTGTTATCAGGAGTTTCTTGGGGCAGAGGGCTCAGGGAGATTGGATAACCAATTACTATATGATATGGTTATTTTAATTTTTGTTCTTAAAGTAAAGGATATTATCTTCTATTATATACAGAATTACAATTCATTTTTTGGGAAGTCATCTATTCCAATCTTCTACTCAGGTATAATTATGTTATTTTACTTTAGTAAGTTTAAAAAAAATCTTTGTGTATTTTATATGCTAGTCATTTATTAGATTTGTTTTGCAAATATTTTCTTCCAGACTGTGGCTTTAATTTTTTTTTCCAGAAAATGCAATTCAAAGAGGATTGACTTTTAGTTTTACTTTATTACATCTCTCTCTCTCTCTCTCTCTCTCTCTCTCTCTCTCTCTCTCTCTCTCTCTCTCTGTGTGTGTGTGTGTGTGTGTGTGTGTGTGTGTGTGTGTGTGTGTGTGTGTAAAATAATAAACAGATTATAACCAAGAAAGGAAGCAATACTTAAGCTCATGTTGATCTAAGTAAGGTTTTGGTTAATGATTATACTGGGGAGTAAAGACAAAACTCTCAAGCAGATGAATTCTACATAGTTCACATTACTGCATTGCTTCCAAGCCTGTAATATGTCTCTCCAGTCATGAAGTATATAATGGTCAGAAGTATGACTTCAAGTAGAGCAGTGTGGACACAGAAAGGGTATGTGGTTAAAATTAATAGCAGAGAAATGTGATACACATGCCCTGGAGTAGGCAGTCCATTATGACATTGACATTTCTAAGCCAATGCATAACACGAACTCTGGGTAGGATGTGAGCAGAGTGGTACTGTGGCCTGATAGTGTTCTCCCAGATCCCTAAATCAGTCTAATCCTGGGAGAAAAGATTAGACAGTATCCCCAGAAAAAAAGTATCAAATGCCTGAACTCTAAATACCTGACTCTAATACTCTTCAATGCGCACGTGATGGACAGGGGACAAATTTCAGGTTTGGGTTCCATTCTTCTATCATGTGGGTTCGAAGGATTGAACTCAGGTAGGTAAACTTGGCAACAAGCACCTTTACCAATAGAGATATCTTTTGAATCTTTGAATTTTCATTTTAGTGAAGTCTAACATTATTTCTTTTTTTTTCTTTATTATTATGTGTTTTAAATTTTATACATCAGCCATGGGTTCCCCTGTCCTCCTCCCTCCCGCCCCCACCCCCACCTTCCCTCCAGCCCCTCCCCTCCATTCCCATGTCCATCAGGATAAAGGGACCCCTGGGGATTCATTTAAACCTGGTAGATTCAGTACAGGCAGGTCCAGTCACCTCCTTCCAGACTGAGCAAAGTGTCCCTGTGTAAGCCCAAGGTTTCAAACAGCCAGCTCATGCACTAAGGACAGATCCTGGTCCCACAGACATTTTTTAAAGCTGTTAATATTGGTGTTATATTTAAATTTTCACCCCTCAACCAGATTACCATGATTTTATCCTGTGTGTCTGTTTGCATGTCTTGTAGCTTTTTTGTATATTTTTGGTCAGTTTGTAGTTAATTTTCATATAAGAAGTGAGACTTTTCTTGTTTTGAACATAAATGTCTAATCAATGCAGTATCTATCACTCACTGTAAATACTGTCTCATCTGTCCTGAATTGCTTTTGCCTAGTGCTAAACATTAGTTAAATGCTCTTGTGTATCAAATATCTCAGTTTTCTATTTTGTCCCACTTATTTCATACGTATTTGTTAACTAACATCATGCTGTTTAGATTCCAACAACTCTATAGTAAACTTTGAAATCATTAGTGTCTGTCAGTCCTCAGCCTTTGCTAGTAATATATCACTTTCTCAGACCCCTAATGTATATATGAAATCTACAACCATGTTGCCTTCAGCTACAAAACAACTTGTCATATTTTAATGGCATCGCATTGAACATATGTATCAGTTTGGAAAAATGGATATCTTAACACGATCAAGTCTTCTATGCACAGAAATAAGTTATCTTTCTATTTATTTATAACTTTGATATCTTTCATCATTGCCTCACAGTTTTGTACATAAGCATGGCATCTCTATTCTGTTAGATTTATATCAAAGTATTTCATTTAATCATAAACAGTATGTTTTATTTAACTTAGGTTCCAAATATTTGTTTCCTGCATCAGGATGATACGGACTTTTACAGACTTTGTATCTTGTAGACTTGCTACATGAACTTACAACTCAGCCAAGCAGTTCACATCTGTGTCTACAGAATGAAATGTTCCAGGATCAACCTGCAAACTGTTTTCTGAGGTATCCATTGGTTTTCATCCTATCCAGGTTTTACTTCTTGTGTGGAAAGTGGTAGGAAATTTTAGCTTTTATATAGCAGAAAATGCAACTAGAGGCCCTCACATTGTCACTTGTGATATCTTATTCTTGTGTTTTCCTAGCCATGAGTGTCTTTAGCAGTGTTATCCTTGAGTCACCTTTTTTGTAATGTTCCATCCACAGAGAAGTATAATTAACAAACATATGTCAGTATTATCAATTGTTGCAGTTATAAAGAAAATTATATACACATGCATACAGATTCAACAAGACTGATGTCAACAATTCAAGATTTCCTTTAAATGGTTTTATGCATTTTCTCATTTAGCTTTTATTTATTTTTTTCCATTTCACAAGGAACTTAACTAAGAGGATTTTAGACACCAGAAAAGTAGTTCCTGGCACTCTCTGAATTATTCCTGCTCTTTGATTGGAAACACAGCACATCAGGGGGTGGATAGAAGTTTCGTTTGAGAAAAAAAGAAGTCAGTTGCTGTCCACATTGTGCTGAGGAAACTCATGCACGCACATACACACTAAAGCAATTAGCACTTTTGAGGAGAACAAATGAGGAAAAACACAGCAAAGAAAAGAATATTCAATGGGAGCTACTACCATTGCATCGATGGATTTCTTCCAACTGTCCTGAAATGTCCAAGATTGTGAGGAAATGGTGCAGGTTCCCACACTTCATGACTGACAAATGTTATTTCAAAGGAAATTTGTTCTTTGTCACATGTACTATGAGATGCTAAGAATATTTCTAAGATGAGGCCTGCAATGAGTCTTTCTCTGTCCTGTCATCCAGTTTCCAAATAACAACATAGAGACTTTTTTTTATTAATTATGAAAGCAGCCTACCTAGCTCAATCACTAGAGCATGAGATTCTTAATTTCAGAGTTGTGGGTTCAAGCACCCACATAGAGCATCATTTAAAATGAATCTTTCTCTGTCCCACCAGCCATTTCCCCCAAAATGACAGACTTCTTCTTATTAATTATGGAAGCTTGGCCTTAGCTTAGGCTTGTTTCTAACTAGCTCTTATAATTTAAATTAACCCATTTCTATTAATCAACTGCTGTCATGTGGCTTATGGATTTTATCTCTCCTACTGCATGTCCTGCTTCCTCTGTGTCTGGCTGGTGACTCACCCTTTTCTCTTCCCAGAGCTCTCCTTCTCCAGAAGTCCTACATATACTTCTGCCTAGTTATTGGCCATTTAGCTTTTTATTAAACCAATCACAGTGACATATCTTTACACAATGCAATCAAAAGGGGCCAGGGGTAGAGCTGCACACCCTGTAAGTCATGCATTGCTCTTGCCAGGAGTTCTCACTAAAGTGGAATTTTCAGTCATCGTGATGTTTTCGATTCCATTTCTGGTCTTGATTTTTTTTTTTTAATGTCAGCACCACCTAAGTTAGTCATTCAGCAGCCCCAGTGAAACAAGTATTATGCCAGCCACAATGTTGATGTGTATCTGATAGACCTCTATTAGCTGGTGGCCACTTTGACCACTTCAAGCCATCTCACTTGTAGACCTAACAAGAAAACATATAGAGAAAACAAATATTATAAAATGTAAACATTGCATAGCAATAGGGTGGCTCTAGTTACCTATTTTAGATTGATCACACTATTCTAATTAGTAATCCTGTTATATAAAGCCTTTCTTTTTTATATACTATATACATAAATTATATCCTAAGATACTGCATTGATCTCTTTCATGAATATTTCATGAATTCTTTTGTACATGATAATTTTTCTTTCCTTCCTCTATTAGCTGTTAAATGTTCTGCCGTCCTTGGGACCCATGCTCTGAAGTTGCGATAAGAGAACATTTGCAAAGTAGACCACACCATATTATCAAGAAGGAAGTTTACAAAATTAACTTACACAGTAATTATTCACCTTTTCAGTAAAATAATGGTCAGGCTTACAGTTTGCCAAGAATAATGCATTAATGATACAGGGAAAAAGTTCCTTTCCATTAAGGAATCTGCTAGTTTTTTTCTTTTGGTAGTTGTATGTTTTATCTCTTGCTGTATAACAAGTTACCCCCAAACTTAGAAGTTAAGAACAACAAAAATATTTTCATCTATTTAAAATTATGAGTCAGATTTGAAATTGTGTTTGCTAAGTGTATCTGGTTTAAGGTTACAGTCAGGATGTCACCTGAAGAAGTAGCTGAGGTTAGAACATCTTCATCCAAGATATTTTTGTGTGATGTTAGCAGCATGTACATTCCTCATATCTAGGTGACTGGCTTTCTCTATAATGAGTGGCCCAAGACATACAGGGCACACAAAAATCTATGGTGCTTTCATGATCTAGTGCTGAAGTCATAGGTCTGTATTACTACACACCATATTAACTAGAATAAGTCATTAGTGTTTGAATACACTCTAGGACAGGAGAGTGACTCCAACATCTAAATGGAAGATAATAATGTCTAGAGCTAATTCCACAGCACTACATCATGGCAGTAGCTGTGTGACTTTCGAGGTGTTTAATCTGATAATCAGTTCCTTCCACAAGTTAAGTCAACAAATTCTACCTTGAAGAATTTTTGAGGTTTGTTCAATGGAAGCTGGATGTTTGTCCAAGTACATTCCTTTAGAGAAAGCAACACAAAACTCTTCAACTGCCAACTGTGTGACATTCAAAGATTTAGCTGTAAACACAGAGAACAATAATTTCCAATGAAAAGGTTTAATTCCCAAAGAATGGTAGTGAATTACCATTTCCAGTGACCTGATCCAATGCATAGAATTTATTTGTGTTTTATTCTTTGTCTTTTTACATTGTTCCCATATGTCAGGAAGCTGGGGACAGGAAGCTAGTTCCAGGATCAGGCATCCCCTGCAGGTTTGTGAGCTGACAAGGGCTGAGGCTCTTGGCTCTGCAGAGCCCTCCTCCTTATTTTCTTTCCTGGCCTGCTGGCTCCACTTGCAGCATGGAGCCACACCCCAGGCAGACAGGAGGCAAAGGACACAAAGTGTCTGCTGGCTGTGCTGTATTGTACAAAATCCTTTTTATTTTAATGTCATTTTAGACTTATGGAGAAGTTATAAAAGTAATAATGACTTCCCATAAGCCCCACTCTTCATTTAGAGTCATTTAATGTTAACATCTTTTGTAACTCCTCCAGTATATTCATTGAAATCAGAAAAACAAGCACTTTCATTAATTCATTAACTGTCTGCTCCATCACTATAACTAAATGTTAAAGCTAATATCAATAATTATTTTAATAATACCTTTATTTAATAATATAGTACAACTAAAAAAAAAAAAACTAATACTATACCATAGTTACAATGTGTTGTCGTGAAAGATATTAATACTATTACCACTGCTGTCTGTCTGTTTGTTTGTTTGTTTGTTTGTTTTTGTTAGTCATACTAACTCATGTGTACTTAAACTTTTCATTTTCCCATATATTTCTCCTTCTTTTTTTCTTGGCTGCAGGATCATTTGTCTGCCAGTCACTTACTCTTTCCTTATCTCTTGTGACTCTGAAATATTTGAAAACTTCTAGTGTGTTTATGTGTATAATGTGCCTCCAAGTGGGTTTGCCTAAGGTTAGATGTATATCATGCAATATTGCCCAAATGTTACTAAGGTGACACCATGAATTTCTCATTACATGATATCATGGATCCAGGAGGGGAAAAAAAAGATTATTTGGTTTTGACAATTTGGGCCATATGTCTTTCCATTTAAAGTGAGAACTTTTCATCATGCAGTGACCAAGTATATTTTGGCTATTGGTTACTCTGATTTACATTGTACATTTGTCCACCAATTTTCGTACCAATAGCTGCCCTTATTTACCGTGACTAGCTTCCACAGTGTTCATTTAAGTTGATGGGTTCATAGGAATCAAGGAAATAATCACAAAAGATACACTCAAGGCTAATTATTGAAAGGTGACTGTGTGGTCAAAATATTTTTAAGGTAGATAGAGTAATTTGGTTTGATCTATGAGAACAAGGAACATATGAGCCATTTAGATATCTGGTCATAAAGGTGGCGTTCTTGATTTTGGCATTCTTTGATTGCAAAGTCAGCTGAATATATTTACAACAGGAAAAAATCTAGATATATGGGCAGTATTCAAAAAGTAGAGCAAAGCACTGAAGGAATTTCTCTTTGCAGGTACAGCACATCTTGCTATGAAATGATAGAATTGCCATTGACAGTTTTAAAACCACAAAGAGATAGGTGAACGTTTGCCACTGCTTTACCACCTGAACACACTGAAACTTGTTTTTATGAAGAAAAACTGTGATTGGATTTTCCTTGATGCTGTCACATTCTTTAAAAACTTGGGTTAAGAATGTTTCCGTTGCTCACTAGAAGATGTATTTAGATAGAGGAAATGGTGTGTGAATTGACACCATGTGGCAGCTGTCCAACAAAGTCAGTCATTACTTCAGAGACCCCAAGATGACTTTGCACACTGAAGAGCGGCATCGTTTGCCAGCATTTGAAGGAAATAACGAAATGGCATCAACAAAGAGTATTTAAACAAACCAATCTGGATGTCAAAAGGTTATGCACAGGGGAGGGCCAGTGGTGTTAATTGTAAACGGATTAACTAACACCAGTCACTTCCTAAAATTGACAAGACTTGTAACCAGGGTTGAGCCTAGAGACCTTTACTGTCTAACACCAGATCAGACATTTAGCTTTCTGTTTGAACTAAAGTAAAGTGCTTTCCATTCATGGCAGTAGTGAGGCTGAATCAATAGAGGGTGAGTCACTCACAGAACTGTGTACTGCCCTTAGACCTCAGAAGCAAGGCCTATGGACCTGCACCTATACTACAGGTGAGGGTACAGCATTCGCCCTAAACCTGCTATGAACAGTGTTCCTGACACCCACCAATAGGTCAGAGTACTTTCTGAAGCCTAAGGACTGTGGCCACAGCCAGCCTTTGTCCTCTTCTGTACGAGGTTCCTTGTGTTTCCTTCATGGAATCAGGGTCTTGTTAACAAGAGATGTTATCTTCCCTGGCTTGTGGTGGTTAGAACACACAACCCCATGATGATCTGTATCTATGAACCAAGGATGTCACCTGTTATACATACCCATATATAGAGCTCTCCACAAGGCCTGGCCAGGTCCAGGCAGGAAAAGCAGAGAACTGGATGTAGCTATGTGTTTGACTTACCTACTCCGCTGAATTAGAGGTGGCTACTGAGAAAGCCATTAAGCTTAAACCACATTTTCCTAAGAAGGAAATGCACAACTCAGTCATATTAATTATTCTTATATATTGTACACACACCATCTCAATCGATTTCTAGAACTATGTAATCATTCCAAATAAAATCTCTATTCCTATAAAACACTGCCTCCACATTCTTCCATACCATAGCTCTTGGCAAGAATTGCTCTATTTTATGTCCTTGTGAATGTGTCTCTTCTATAACAGATACCTCATATAAATGGCATTAAGCAGCATTTTTTCCTTGGGTATCTGGTTTATTTCATGGAATATGTTCATTTTTAAAGTTCATCAGTGTTGTAGCAGATATTATAACTTCACTTATTTGCACACTCGGAAACATTCCTTCTGACATGCATTCTGCTCCTCTGTTCATTGACTGTTGGACATTTGGACTGCCTCCACATTTTAGCTATTGTGAGTGATGTTACCAGGAATACTGGCACTCACTACTTGAGTTTGTTTCAATAGGGCATGTACTTAGGATGTGAGCTGACGGCTCATGTGGGAATTGTATATTTTACTTTTCGAGGATCTGTCAAGCTGTTGTTCCTTGGTTTTAGCTAATATTTGCATGTGTGATTTGTAGGCTTCTTTTGTAGTCATGGGGCTTGGCCATAATTAAGGATTGGGCTGGATAGCAACTTTAAAGGTCTCTAGATATAGAATGGATGTCTTCCTTATAAATGTTATCACTTTCTTTTTCATAGCTTCCCATATTTTATCAATGAGAAATATGTGTATAATTTTGGAAACTTTTGTGCTATCCAAAATTGAGAGAGAGAGAGAGAGAGAGAGAGAGAGAGAGAGAGAGAGAGAGAGAGAGAGATTGACTTAAAGTCAAGGTGTTTTATTGTTTAAAAAAAGCCTGGTTGAGATTAGGTAGCTGGTAGTTGTCTGCATTGCATTAAAGTTGCTTATATAAAAATTAAGTCTTTAAAACTTTCAAAGTTCATATATCAATTTTATTGCTTTTTAACATACTCTTTGGACATCAAAGAACTCAGTTCCTCTCCAAGACTTTATAGAATTATTTGTCCTAAATAATGTATCTTAAATGAAACTTTTAAAACTCTGATTCTAAAGAATAAAAGCAGAAATTAAAGGAGAGAAGAGCCTTACAAGCAGCAAGACCCAGTTCCCACTGTTTAGGTACAGCCTGAACTTTCAAAGGATCTGAAGCACACACACTATTCTGATCCCTAACAACCCATATTCTTGAAACTTTATGCAGGAATCTAGCATGGGTGAAGTTCTGTTGTGTTTGAGAACAGAGAAAGCTCTAACAGCCTGGAGGGAAAACTTTAATCAGAATGTCTCTTCATCTTGGCTTCTGACCTTTCCCAATATTCAATTGTTTTGAATTGTTTTTTTCCACACAGATCTTAAAAGAGCCTGTGGATATAAGGATGGGGAGCTTCAATGTTGCTTAGGTGGTTTGTGTCAAGATTTTGTCCTTGTCAAAGTACCTGACTGTACTGGTGACAGCCAGAAAGGTGTGAGGGCTCAAAAGTAGTTTCAGCTTTTGTTAAATTTTTGGTCCTTCAAACCAAATGGAAGCACTTCCCATGACTGCTCTGAAAAATGTAATTAATTAAAGTTGTATTTTTAATATTAAAATCAGAATTTCTCCAGCTAGTTACCATTTTTGACTTTGAATGCCTTGCATTTTGCACTCCCCGTGTTAATCTTTTTACTCTATGAAACTTTGTCTCCCCAATTTAAAATTAAATCAACTTAATTTCCCTAGTTTAAAATCTTGTGTTTACAGTCTTCAAATAGCTCTCAGATCCACCCTGTCAATATACTGGATCTCTTGTGTCAACTCTGTAGATAAAGGATTGAAGACTAGAATACACTAAGTGACTTTCTCCTAATCACATCAGAAATGTTAAGGAGGGTCATAGGTTCTTATGTGCTTTCTGAAGAAACATTAGAACCTTCCTGTATGGACACCACATATGGAAGATACACGGAGTTTGGATTTCTGAGTGTTCAACAGAGTTCATATCAAGTTTGGGGAGCTTCTGAAAGGTTTAAATTCAACAAGTATGTTTATTTTATTACATAATAGTCTTCATGAAGTTAAAACCTATGAGGCTCCTATTAAGGAAGCTTTGAGAAGAGGGGAAAACCAGCTTGCTGTGTTTTCAAGGTTGTCAGTGTCTTGTTGGCATTGTTCACCATTCTCAGTGTGGGTCTACAAAATACTCAGGAGTCACAGGTAAAGGAGTAAGAGTCTCATGTGTCTGAAAATACTACATAATATTTCCCCGATGTTTAATGGATTACAGGATGTTTCCTGCTGCACCCTTGGTAAGGAACTGTGGTGCCTTACGCATTTTGAAGAGTGGTCTGAGGTCAGTGTTACACTCAGAACAAACTCATCTCAGGACCACTGCTAGTTCATCGCCAGCCTTCACAACATCCAGTGGCAGTTTGATATGTGAGTGTGGGATGCTGCTTCAGTACTTTGTTCATTCTCTGCTTTAAGGATCTTGACAATAAAGGAATAATGAATATAAATTATTAAACTGACTTTGATTCTGTTATCAGCCTATATGTTGGCATTAGTAATAATAGTTCATATTTCATTAGTATTAGAAAAGACCTGAAGATAGGAGTTTATAATGAAAAGAGGCTATTTTAACTCATAGACTGGAGACTGAAAGTCCAAAAAGTTTAATTTTGGAAATGGCTTTATGGGCTAACAATAATTTCAGGAGGGGTGGAATTTTAATGGCTGGAATGTATTCAATGAGGGCAATCACCTGTAAGATCTGAAGCTAGAGTGGGGGAAAAGGGCCAGTTTTACAAACTCTCCTAGAGTTTAAAATTTTCCCCACCTTAGCACTGAGGAGCAATCTCCCACCCATGTGTCATTGAAGGTCAAACTACTTACACATCATTCACTATGTTTTTATTGCTCTAGGAACACCAATAAAAACACAGTGAATGATGTGTAAGTAGTTTGTCCTTCAGTGACACATGGGTGTCCCTTAAGAAGAGGATAGGTGGTATAACAACTGATTTCACAGAAAAAGGTGGCTCAAATTTTAGCTATCTATTAACTGATAACAGTACAGTTTGTATTGGGTCTCACCACTTGACTTTCTAGTGGATGTATTTTTGAAACATTCATTGAGAGAAAACCAAACATTAATAATTGCACCAAGATACTGAAAGTTGTGTTTGTTAGAAGTATCATTTCATGATTAAGGAATTGGTAGAACTAGGAAATAACGTTTCAGAGATACACTTGCATGGAGGCAGATAGTACATCTTAAATGTCACACATAGAGATCAGTTATTCACATTTAGATATAAGAATAATAAACTGGAAATCTCTAAAATTGTAACATCATGGGAGATATTTATAATTTTCTCACTTAGAATGCATTTTAAAGAAGCTGTTTCATTCTTCACCTTAGTCCCTCCCACTGTTTCCTATATATCTTTCATATAAGCTGCTTTAATACTATATGCATAAGTTATCTATATATACTTATACACACATACTTATACACACAAAACCTGGTCTGAGATGTCTGAAAACAAAAAACTAAGTTTCTGACATCTCCATTTAAGTGACAACCCGGGTGAGAACTAAACTAATTAAAAGATCATTTCAGCGAAGACCTGGAAATTGCAGCTCTACCCTAGTGGAAGAAGCCATAGCCCTTACCTAATTTGCAAATATTTCTTCTTTTGCCATTATAGGGTCCCGTGTATCATACAACAGATACATTGGGAATTGCAAGTCTGCTTCTCATAGAAAAGTGAATGAGTGTGTCACATACTTTATACTACATTGACACTTCCATCCTTCCACAGTACAATGGCTTCATTTACCTTTGCTATGTCCCTCTGTCCTTCTGTGTCCCTCAGAGTATCCTCATTCCTGCCACAGGGGTTCCTTCTTCTACTTTGTGCAAATCTCCCTTCCTGCTTTGGACACAGTCATTGGTAGGTTTTGAAGTAAAAATTTTTGCACGCATCCACTTTCTCTTAAATCATTTTCTCTTAATTTTTAACAAACATAGATATTCTAGTGGTATGAGAAGTCAGCACATTGAATTCTTTCTCTTTTCTCTCCTGAGATGATTCATAGTCAGTGAGGAGAGGATGAGGAGCCATTTACAACATTCTCAATGCTGCACTAGCTGTTTAAAAAAAAGACAGAATGATTTGCATTTCCCAGATAATTTGGGATGTTGAGCAATTCCTTAAATGTTTTTCAGCCATTTGAGCTTCCTATGTTGAGAATTCTCTGTTTAGTTCTATAGCCCATTTCTTAATTGGACTGTTGGGCATTTTGATGTCTCATTTCTTGAGTTCTTTATATATTCTGGATATCAGCCCTCTGTCAGATGTAGGGTTGGTAAAGACCTTTTTCCATTCTGTAGGCTGTCGCTTTTTTTTGTTGACCATATCCTTTGCTCTATAAAAGCTTTTCAGTTTCAACAGGTCCCATTGATTGATTGTTTCTCTGTGTCTGTGCTACTGGTGTTATATTTAGAAAGTGATCTCCAGTGCCAATGCATTCAAGACTGCTTCCTACTTTCTCTTCTATTAGGTTCAGAGTAACTGGATTTATGTTGAGGTCTTTGACCCACTTGGACTTAAGTTTTGTGCATGGTGACAGATATGGATCTATTTGCAGCCTTCTACACATTGACATCCAGTTATGCTAGCACCATTTGTTGAAGATGCTTTCTTTTTTCCCATTGTACAGAAAGCCTGATCTGAACTAGTCTGGTTATCAGATGGCCAAACATCCTAACAGTCGTGCTGGAACTCTCATCCAATAACTGATGGAAGTGGATGCAGAGATCCTTGGCCAGGCCGCAGGTGGAGTTCCAGGAGTCCAATTGTTGAGAAAGAGGAGGGACTCTAAGAGTGTGAATTGTTGAGACCAAGATTGGAAAAAGCACAGGGACAAATAGCCAAACTAATGGAAACACATGAATTATGAACCAAAAGCTGTGGAGCCCCCAACTGGATCAGGACCTCTGGATAAATGAGACAATTGAATTGTTTGAACTGTTTGGGAGGCACACAGGCAGTGGGACCCGGATCTATCCTTAGTACATGAACTGGCTGTTTGGAACTTTGGGCTTACACAGGGACACTTTGCTCAGCCTGGAAGGAGGGGACTGGACCTGCCTGTACTGAATCCACCAGGTTGAATTGAATTGCACAGGGGAGTCTTGGCCCTGGAGGAGATGGGAATGGAGGGGAGGGGCTGGGGGGAAGGTGGGGCCAGGAGGGGGGAAGACAGGAGAACCCATGGCTGATGTGTAAAATTAAAACACAAATATAATAAATAAAAAAGGAGAAAAAAGACAGAATGCAATAGCAAGATTATAGGATTTTATAAGCAAGAATCTGGCCACTGTGCTTATGCTTATCAAGAGGTTTCTTTAAAAGTTCTTTCTCAGACATTCTGACTATGGACCCATCTATCACATATTTATCTATCACATATCTGCTAAATATAGCTATCTATTGTCTATGATCTACAATCTATCTATTATCATGCTTTTGTGTGTCTATTAACTATCAATCTGTTATATATCTACATATCTATTATTGTCATTTGTCTATTTTATTATCATCTATAAATTTACATCTATCTTTCTATGATATCTTGTCTATATCTACCACTTATTTATTTTATGTCTATCATTTATTTATCTACTCACCTGTTATCTACCTAATGTTTTAATCTAATTATAAGTTTACCAACGATCATCTACCCACTTATCTATTATTAATCCATCTCTATCTATAATCAATAAACTTTTCCATTATCATCAACTATATAGTTATTTATTCTCTATCTATCAACTATCTAAATTATCTATCAATATTATACTGACCCTGCTGATTTTTCAACTAATGATAGAAGAGATGGTTGAAAGACCAAAAACAAAGTCATAGTCAATTTTGCTGAAACTTGCTATTGTGGTCAAAAATTCATCAGAGGAAAGTTACAGCTAAGAACCATAATTATGTTAAGCTCCATACCTGTCAACGGTGTAAGCTGCATAGAATCTGAGTTATGTGTTCCTCCTTTCAAATTCCTTTCTCTTGGAGAAGGTAATGTGTCTTCACATTTCCAAGTGAATTTCCTCTAAACATTATTGAACAAGATGAGATCTTTCTATCAATCAGAAAAACAGCCATCAGAATTTTTATTATGTAAATCTAAATGTAAAACCTCATAATTTGGACACTTCACCAATTTAGAATATTTGTCATGATTTTTTGAGTAGCTCTTAAAGTAAATTTTATTGGACAATATCCCAAATCAGGCACACACATTGAGTTGAGCTTTACATCACAACTTTCTGATATCTGGATATGAAGAGTTATACTCTCATATATAATTATATATACACATTGTCTAAAAAGAAGTTCCACATACTGATAAAACTGTATAAAAGCAAATACTAATATTTTGTGGTTTTCATTTTTATAGCATGAATTGAAAAATACATGTAAACTGAAGCTGACTGTGCTAAAATCTCTCTCCTTCACTCTTGTGTGTGTGTGTGTGTGTCCAAGTGTGTGCATGTATAGGTCATAAGACAGCTTTGGTTTTCCTTCCTGGGATGCTGTCCATCTTGCTTTTTGAAACAGATTCTCTCATTAGCCTGGACCTTACTAAGTAGGCTGGACTGACCAATGACCCCAGGAATTACTTGTCTCCACTTCCTACTCTGGAATTACAGGCATGTGTGACAACACCTGCCAAGTTTTAAAGATCAAACTCAGAGGGTTGGGGATTTAGCTCAGTGGTAGAGCGTTTGCCTAGCAAGCACAAGGCCCTGGGTTCAGTCCTCAACTCTGGCAAAAACAAAACAAAACAAAGATCAAACTCAGCAGCTCATGTTGGAAGGAAAAGGTGTTACTAGCTGACCATCATCGTGACCTTAAGATGCTTATAAAGCACAAATAGGAGGACATTTTGGTTACTAGAAGGATCTAGGGAAAGAAGAAACCATTACTTTGTGTGTGTGTGTGTGTGTGTGTGTGTGTGTGTGTGTGTGTGTATGGCTAAGAAACATGTATTTAGGCACAGATATTTTTTTGTTTTTAACTTCCTTATTGACTTTTTTGGGAGTTTCACATCATGCACCCTAGTTCTGTTCACCTTCTGGCCCCCCCATACTCCCCCTCATCCCTGCCATGTCCCCCAAACATAAGGAATCAAATCAAAGTAAGCAAGCAAACAAAAGCAAAAGGAAAAACAAAACAAAACAAACCACAACAGAAAAAAATCTCTTTGCTTCTCCTTTTTTCCTGCATCTGCATCACCTCTTCATCCTATCTGGTGGCAATGGGGGCTGCAGTGTGCCCTATAGTACATCTCTTTGTCCCATCAGTGTTATTGGCAAATATTGATTGCTATGTGTCACTGGTCTGGTTCAAGGCCTCTGGTTTTTGGTAAACTATCATCACTGGATCCTCACCAGGACTCCTCTGGGATATCCTGTGGCTGCCAGGAGTCTTGGATCTTTCAGGTATCATTCCACAGGACTAATCCCTTCTCCAGCTCTAGCAGGTCCTAGGTGGGGTAGATGCTAGAGTGAGTCAAACCAAGGCTAGTCAGTCCCAGCCCCTGGGGCCACCTACCTTGGGCAAGAGGGTGGAGTCAGCTCCCCTATATGCATGCCTTCTGGGTTGATTCACCCTGGCTTGTTGTGAGGGGTGGGGGCTCTCTCTCCTGAGTGCACAGGCCAGCTCTCTTGCTGTAGTGTCCAGCAAAAGACAAGGCCAGCTTTCCCAAGCCCAGTGAAGGAGGCACAGATATTTTACAATGCTTTATTTTATTCCACGATTGGCGAACAAAAATTCGGGACAATTAATTTCTCTAATAGTAATATAGGATATTTTTCTTTATTTAAATTTTTATTATAAATATAGTTGGCACTGGTTGTTTTTCAGATAATTTGCATGCTCAAGGACCATCTGTTACAGAAAGTGTTCCCTCTAATAAGGCATTTATCATTGTCTTACCTTATGTCTATTTATCCTTGCTTATTAACGGCTGTAATAATCATAAAATTTTAACTATCCTAGTTTACTTTCTTTTTGCAGGAAATTATATTTTTAAATATGTGTAGTAACCACACACAACAAAAATTGGCATGGGTGATTTTAGAAAGAAATTTTGCAATTTCTCCGGGAAATGCACTCTGCTTTTTTAATATACTACTTCAGATGAGGATGAGCTGGTAGACAGCACTCACTGGCCTGCCTGCTTTTGCTTGGTGGATCAAGATGGATGATATTGACACTAATGGGAACTGCATATTGAACAGAGGCACTAAATGCAACAGAGGGATGCCAGAGTCATAAGAATTACCCACACACAACTCCCTCCACTCTTGTCTATGTATTCTTTTCCAGACTTTAGTCTAGACTGAGAAAATAGAAAGTAGGTAAGTTGTTTTCATATGTTTGAAATTTTCAACATGCCCTCACTTTAACCAAAGTAGTATTAAAATGCTTGTCCATGGGCTAGTATTTTTGCTGTTATTGCTCATATTATTGCATTATTTATAAAGAAAAAGTAATCTGTGGGAAAAAAAACAAAATTAGATAAATTACAGTGATCTAATACTTATTTTTGTTTCTATGATTTTTTTTAGCTTGTTATGTTTTAATGGCTATATTGGGAAAACCACTGAAGTACTACAATCTTTCTGTTAAGTCATTGAAGTCTCATGGTGTACTGTGAACAGCCCTTACGGAATACGTGATATCTACTAAACAGTGACTTTCCATAGAGAAATCACCACATTTATCGTACTGATTACAGTTGCCCAAAATATCCTTACAGTTTAGTTGGCTCAGGCTTAACAAGAGGAGGATTGCTGGCACTGGTAGTCATGCTTTCTGACACTTTTTGACGGAGATTAGTTGGAAACACTTTGCTTGAGCATGGGATTGTGGGTGAAACATGTTTTGCTCTCGAAGCCACAGGGGAATGTTGTGCTATAATTATTAATGTGGAGTTATTGTTTGAGTAACTTTAACCCTTCTGGCGCCCCTTCCTTTCTCAGTTTCATTTGAGAAAACTCATTTCTCCCATTCGGTTTTGAAGGAGTCACTTTAGAGTACAGCTGCCGCGGACCTATGGAAGTATGAGCACATTTCCTGTTTCCAGGTTTCAGGTGTGTCCTTCATTTCCAGAGTCATCAGCTCCTTTGTCAGGATTTATATGTTCCTCTTCCATTTTTAGACTTTGATGATCAACACACAAAAGGTTGTCATTGTACAGGGGTGTAGCATGGGGCTTCATTGATGTAATACGCCACATAGAATATTTTATTTCCAGCTGAGGATAATTATTTCTTAAAGTAACTAAGAAACAAGAAATAGGGAAACACTGGCACAAACAGACAGCAGCGAATTCAGAATTCACAGCAGCAGAATGTTCAAATTAAAGTGAATGTTTCCATGCCCAATTACCTAATTTGTAATTGCAACTATTCACTGCACTTGATTATTCCCTTCAACATTTTCCTTTCCTTCCCCAACTCCTTTCGAGTTTTTGTGTGATAGCTCCATGATAAATGCGGAATGGCCGGCTGCTTCTTTCCTAGAGCACTCCACTTCCAGGACCCATCAAGGGCGTAGGAAACAATGAAGTGTGTAATTGGAGGGTGGGCTTGTACTTTCATGTTATTCCTTCAAGGTGTGTGACCTGAACAGCTAGGTCAAATATAAGCAAAGCCATAAATATTGTGTATGTTACAGAGACACATACAGAGAGCTAGGTGAGAGAGAGAGAGAGAGAGAGAGAGAGAGAGAGAGAGAGAGAGAGAGAGAGAAGAAGAAGAAGAAGAAGAAGAAGAAGAAGAAGAAGAAGAAGAAGAAGAAGAAGAAGAAGAAGAAGAAGAAGAAGAAGGGAGAATGTTGTCTCTGGCATCTATAAAATGTAGATGTTTCAGAGAAGACCTAAAAAAATAAAAAAAATGTGAGTGGTAATATAGTAAGGGAGAAATGAGCCATTCTTGCCAAGATACTGTCACTTAAGTATAAAAAGTATTAATGCTTATAAATGGATGATGATAGTAATCTTTTAATTTACATTTAAACCTTTTCAAGGCTTTAGCCCAAGGTGCTAATAAATAATATGCAGAATTGTTGGTATCTGAAGTGACCACTTACGTTTCCAAGGATTTCTCAGTGTGGTTCAAGAACTGACCTTATGAGGGTCAGCTGAAGTTGATAAAAACACAAAATTAAAGCAAGCGAGCATCTTTTCAGTTTTGCTTTTCTTTTTGTTGTGGTAACGTACATAGCAAACTCTGTTACCAGAGCTATTTATGTGTTTTTGAGTGATCATGAACACATTGATATTTTATACTGATTATCTAGATTCATAGCTACTTCATCTAGAAAAATTAAAGCTTGTACTCATTAAACCAAACACTATGTTCTGCTCCTCACCCTGGTAAACACTTCTTTCTCTGACTGTACTCCCATCAGTGTCTTGTACAGGCAGAACCAGACAGGATTTTGTCTTTGTGACTGATGCATTGCATTTAGCCTAAGTTCCTAAATTTTATACATGTTGTAACATATTTCAAAAGTGGTCTAATTTTAGGGATAAATGATATTTTACTGAATCTCTAAAATATCACATATACTCATAATCACATCTTATTTTTCATTCATGTACCATTAGATAATGACAGAGAACTATTTTACTACATTCAGGGATGTATCTGTCTGTCTTCTAATCTTTCTGATATCCCTCTATCATTTATCTATTTATCTATTGATTTATCAATCTGTCACTCAACCATCTGTCTATCTATCTGCATATATTATCTGTATCATTGGGTCATTGCTTTCAATTCATTCAAGTATTTTTCTGGAAATGGAATTGATTTATTTGATCTTTTTTTGTGTGTGAATTGGTCAGGAAACTGCCATACTACTCTTTAATGTGACTGTACTAATGTACATTTCTCTTTAGAGGGGACAAGGTTACAAAGGTTATTACTTCATTTATTTATTAATTATTTACTCTCTCTGTGTGTGCACACATGCCTGCACATGTAACACAATCTCCATGTGTATATCAGAGAGCAGCTTAAAGGAGAGTTTTCTCCTTCTACCATATGGGTTCCAGTACTTTAATTCAAGTTGCTAGGCTTGTACCTCTACAGACTAACATGTTTCCATGCCTAGGAGTTCAGCTCTTTACATTTCTTCTTTGTGAGTTGCTGTTTTTTGAGTATGTAACTTTAATAAGACAAATTCAAAATATTCATTTTGTCTCACTTTTACTGTGATTCCTTATACCTGCAGTATCATAAAGAATTTGCCCAGTGGCACTTTTTAAAAAAACCTAATATATATATAGTTTATTTTCCCCCTTTTTATTGAAAATAGTTTTCTCATATAATATATTCTGATTTAGAGGTTCCCCACTCTCTCTTCCTCCCATTTCCTCTCCACATCTCCTCCCACCTGGATCCACTCCCTTTTTGTCTCTGAGGAAAAAAAAAAAGGCTTCTAAGGGATAATAATTTAACATTATTAATATCAAATAATATAATATAAAAAACAAAACAAAAATTAACACATCTAAATTGAACAAAATAAACAAACAAGAGGAGATGAGTCAAAGAGAAGGCAAAAGAATCAGAGATCCACCCATTCATACACTTAGGGATGTCCTGAAAACAGTGAACTGGAAGGCATAATATATATACACAGGTCCTATGTATGCTGACTTAGTCTCTGTGTATTCATATGAGCTTTGATTATGTTGTTTTCTTAGTGTCCTCAATCCCTTCTGGATTTTACACTATTGGTGTCTTCTCTTCTTCAGGGTTTCCTGAGACACAAGCGGAGGGATTTGATGGAAAAACTCCTTTTAGGTGTAAGTGTTCCAAGGTCTCTCATTCTGTGCATAATGTTTGTCTGTGGGTCTCTGTATGTGTTCCTGTTTTCACCAGGAGAAAACTTCTCTGATGATGACTAAGGCACTGGTCTATGAGTAGGATGGGATATCATTAGAGATGACTTTATTGCTACATCTGTTTCTTTATTTATAGAACAGTAGTATTTGATTTTACCTTTCGTCTGTGGGCTATCTAGTCTCAGGTATTGGTCACCCAAGCATTATTGGTTATGGGTTCCATCCTGTGGAGTGGGCTTTATGTCAAATCAGATACCAACTAAACATTCATTGAAATAACCAAAGGGTGTATATATGAATATAGATGGATTTATTAATGGACCATGGGAAAACAGACTCACGGATACAGGATAAGGTAGATCCAGTCATAGAGTGCTCCTGTTTTGCCCAGGAATGATGGGGATTGACATATGCTGCTCCGTGCCGCTTGATTCAGTCTCCACCACCCACGAGACAGTGGCTCCCTCTCTCTCCTCTCCTCTTTTAAGTGGTCACTTAGGCAGACAAGAAGCCATGCCCTAAGGCTTGTATCCCAACGCAATTGATGGAATGAATTCCCACAACACTTTCATATTGTTAGACTACACATTTAGTTGTTTAATTCATTTTAAGTTCATTTCTGTGTATCTTATTAGATGAGAGTCCAATAGCACAATGTTTCCTCAGCAATATTTGTTGCAATCGCTTTCTTCTCAGTATTGAATATTTTTAACATACACATCAAAACCACTTGCATATACATGAGGGGATTACTCTGGTTTCACATTACAATCCACTGGGCTGTTTCCTTTAATGTTGGTACCACACTGTTGGATTATCATAGATTTGTGGTGAATTCTGAAATTAGTAAGTGTGATTGCTCCAAATTAGTCTTTTTAAGTGTTGTTTTGACTGTGAAGGATTTCCCGAGATTTTAAGAAATTTAGGATGAGAAATTCTCTCTCTTAGAGTCATTGAGATTTTCATAGGAATTTCACTAAATTTGGTGATGCGTTTGAATAATGCCTTACCCTGTTTTATGTTGATAGAATACAATGTGTGGGCCCAGGTAATTAAGATTTATTTGGGTTATCTTGGTGCAGGAAGGAACAATAAGTATGGTGCCAGCATGCGGTGGGTGGGTAGGATCTTTTCCTGTATCAGAACAGAGACCAAAGTAGAAAAAGAACCAGCCATTCTCAAGAAGGTTACCATTCTTGTGGTTGTGTTTCCCACCAGCCCATTCTTGAGTGGAGCAATGCAGGTGCAGAAACTGAACATACCCTTTCAAGATGAGTATTAATCTCCTTCACAGTCATTTCCCATGATTGGCCCACTTTCCACTGAGTCCACAAGATTTGGTAGATTAATCCACATTCAAATCACTGCAGGTAACTTGTGCATATGAATTTTATGAAGTCTTCCCCTTGGCAAGTGTGTACTGTCTTTCCACACACTGACTCACAATCTATGTCTTCTTTGATTTGTAGGAAGTATTTGAGTTTCTGTCACACAAATCTTTCACACATTTACTACTTTGTTTTATGATTCGTGATGCTATTATAAGTAAAACTGTCCTTAAATTGGCCCCCTTTGAAACACTTATTGTTAGTACAATATATACAAATTCAACTGAGTTTTTTTTGTATTGATTTCATATTGTTATCAGTTTGCTGAATTTGTTTGATTTTTTTACTACATATGTGATCGTATCTTCTGTGAAAATTGATGGTTTTTTTTCTCATTCTGAGAAAGACTATTTTTCTTGCTCACTGTCTGGCTAAGCACTCGAGATTTCTGCCAAGAAGTCACCAAAATGAACATCTCTGACCAGCTCTTATTCTCACGTGAAACCTTCCCTTCTCTCACCATTGTGTGTGATTCCTGTTGTGTGTCACCATCTGGGTTTTGTTATGGTGATGTAATTTCCTTCCATTAGCACTTCCATTGAGTGCTTCTATCAGGAAAGCACATTAAATTTTGTCAAATGATTTTTCTGCATCAATAAAGATGATTGTGTATTGTTTCCCCTTCATTCTGTTAATGTGGTATATTATATAAATTTCGGTTTTTGTATTGAAATGTATTACTTTCCAGGAATAAATTGTACTTGGTCATGGTGTATAATCCTTTTAATATGTTAGTGATTTGAGTTTGCTAGTATTTTGTTGAGGATCTTAAAAATAAATGCTATTAATTAACTTTTTATAAAATCGGTTTTCTTTATGATTTTCCTGTTTCAATTTCAGAAATCTCTTCTCTGTTCTTTATGGTTCATTGCTTCTGTTAAGTGTGTGTTTCATTTTTTGTTCTTTGTTCAGCTCACAAAGCTACCAAGTTAGATTGCTGACATCAAGTCTTTCTTGTTTTGACTTTTGTTTGTGATAAAAATATGTATTATATATATATATATATATATATATATATATATATATATATGTATAGACACACTCTGTGTGTGTGTGTGTGTGTGTGTTTGTGTGTGTGTGTGTGTGTGTGTGTACATGTATAAATGCCTGCATAACCTTGGGATTATGCCAAGGGCAGAGAAAGACAATGCTTTTTCATCTAGGCTGCTCTCACCAAGATCCCTGGATCTGATTGTCTCTAGCCTTCCAATGCCAGGGTCACAGAGACTCAAGTCATGCTAGGCTTTCTGTTGGGTTCTGATGATTCAGCTCATACTCTCTCTTCTGCACTGAGACAAGTCCCCAACCCATCTTTCTTGTTCTACAATGTATGACACTTTCCTGTTAGAAATGCTTTGTTGTATCTGAAAATTTTTTATTATATAATTTATTGACACTGATATTTTCATATACTATATTTTGATCATTTCTACCCTCACTTCCCCCTCTCAGATGCACTTTATCTCATCTTGTGTCTTCCCAATAAGTTTTAACATGATAGACTTTTTTATTGGTTTATCCACTTTTTTCTTACTTTACGACTTAGTATTTAATCTACCATTTGCTAAAAGAACATGATTTAATTTCTACAAATTTGTAAGGTTTCTACTTTCTCCTTTTTCTTTATTATTTTGATTTTATCTTGCTGGAGAATATATATTGTATGACATATATCTTTTTAAAACCATAAGGATTTTTTGTAGTCTGGCTAT
Source organism: Onychomys torridus (assembly GCF_903995425.1). Lineage (NCBI taxonomy): Eukaryota > Metazoa > Chordata > Mammalia > Rodentia > Cricetidae > Onychomys > Onychomys torridus. The sequence continues at coordinate 4,897,432 of NC_050459.1, read as the reverse complement.
GCTTTATCATGAAAAGTGTCTTATGGACACTTGTAAAGTGCTATAGATATTGCTCTGTGGGCTGTGAATGTGTTTTTCTGATTGGTTAATAAATAAAGTGTTGATTAGCCAGTAGCCAGGCAGGAAGTATAGGCGGGACAAAGAGAAAGGTGAATGCTGGGTACAGGAAGGCTGAATCAGGAGTCGCCAGCCAGACACAGAGGAAGCAAGATGTAAAAGTATCAGTAAGCCACAAGCCATGTGGCAATTTATAGATGAATAGAAATGGGTTAATTGAAGATGAAAGAACTAGATAACAAGAAGTCTGACACAGATATAAAGTTTATAAGTAATATAAGTCTCTGTGTGTTTACTTGGGTCTGAGAGGACTGCAGGAGCCAGGTGGACACAGGAAAACTTCAACTACAAATGGCACCCAAGAGCTCGAGTTTCCACCCAAGTTCCTGCTTCATGTCTCATGTGGGCTGCAAGACACCACAATATGCAGGCTTGAACTACTCTATGGCAGGTTTACGGCATTCAGGTGTGACATATGCCACATTGCACAGAGGTGTCTCCAAGCTGCGCACTGTGCTGTGTAAGGATAGATTAATAAACCTACTTTCAAAGAGTAACAACTTGTTTAGAAATGTTTTACATTACTATGGATTTTAGTTTATTGATACAAGTTTAAACTTATCTTTGTTCTATTGTATATATATTTCTACTCTCGTTTGAGGCATTATGTTTATGTAACTCATTTAGATTGTATTGGATAATTAAAAAATACAGACTAATAATTAGTCTTCTATGATAGCCAAACTTATAGTCATGTTAAATTTTCTAGGTATAAATAGCTATAATTCAATTAGGTAGGTAATCTTCAAACACTTCAAAGACCTACAGAATATGGCATTTAAAATGTTTTAAAAATTTAGACTTTCTGGATAGTGAGACATGTCTGCTCCTGGCAGCACCGATTTACTTCAGACAGGAGGATGGACATCAAAGACATTCTATATAGAGTTTATTTTCTTATTAGCAAACATAGCCATTTGGGCAAGAAACTGTTCTTGCCTGGACTGCTTGACAAAATGATCTATCAACTACACATGCAGAACCCATAGGAAGCTGACCACTGAACTTTGCGAGGTGAAATGGTCCTTTGGTTTCCTGTTTCACAGAGTAAACTGCCCGACATTCTACAGGAAACAGAGAAAAGTGACTGAGAGACTCTAGGCCTGTGGGCTGAAGACAGATGCTCCAACTTTACAAAGGAACTTTGGATGACTATACAAGCTGCCATCTGTCTCTGGAAAGTTCCTTGCATCCTTCCCCAATTTCTCAAGTAATGTTATATCCTTCTGAGGTCTTTGATGTAGTTAAATAATAGATAGTTATAATTTTCTTTAGTTATGATAAAAGATAAGTTAGATATGAAACCTTAGACTCACAAATATAGGCTAGATAGAATATCTTCTTTAATTTTGCCAAATACAAATAGACTGCATATTATAGCTGTAATTCTTGCTTGATAATTGTTTTGTTATATGTAATTTTACTATGTTAAAGTTAAAACCTTCCTTTTTGAAAAAAAAAAAAAAACAAGAAAAATGGGAAGTGCTGTGGATATCGCTCTGTGTGCTGTAAATGTGTTGCTTTCATCGGTTAAAAAATAAAGTGATGATTGGCCAGTAGCCAAGCAGGAAGTATAGGCAGGACAAAGGGGGAGGTGAATGCTGGGAACAGAAAGGCTGAGTCAGGAGTTGCCAGCCAGACACAGAGGAAGAAAGATGTAAAAGTACCAGTAAGCTACAAGCCACATGGCATGATGTATGGACTGCACATGCTGGATCCATAGGAAGTTGACCACTGAACTTTGCAAGGTGAAATGGTCCATAGAAATGGGTTAATTTAATATATAAGAACTAGATAACAAGAAGCCTCTCACGGCCATACAGTTTATAAGTAATATAAGTCTCTGTGTGCTTACTTGGGACTGAGCAGCTACAGGAGCTGGGTGGATACAGGAAAACTTCAGCTACAATAAAGTATACATCTGCCATTGGGTAAAGACTTGTTTGTATATCCCTTATATCTTCTAGGTTGATTGTGTTAATTTCCTTATTTTTCTTTCTTCCTAGTTGATATCCATTGGAGATGATAGAATTAATGATGTTCTCACCTGCCATGGAAGACTGTGATTGTTGATTTTTGAGTGTGTGTGTGTGTGTGTGTGTGTGTGTGTGTGTGCATATGTGTTTATTTATAATTCTGTGCCTTCTTGATATCTGCACCAGACATTTTATTAATATGTAATTGTCATCATCAGATGCTTCATTACTTACAGTTGATTTTGTTTGATATTATGATAACTTCTGCTTTTGTTGGGTGTGAGATCCTTATCTTCTCTTTTACCTTCAAATTCTTTTCTTGTGTCTTTCATTCTGAGATGAGCCTATATTTTGGTAAATAGAGTTATTTAAAATGACTTAAAATCCAGTCAGCTGAACTCCAATTTTTGATTGGCAGCACTAATCTATGTATATATAATTATCCATAGGTCAGTTGCAATGCTTTTTGACTTTATGTGCCTTGTCATCTTTTCTGCTTCTTTCACTGCATTTCCCCTTCTTTTATGTTTAGTTGGTTTATTGAAAATTATTTTTATGTGATGTGTATGGATATTTTGCTTTCATGTATGTTTGGATCCCACACCCATGCCTGGTGTCCATAGAACTCAGAAGAGGCAATTAGATCACCTAGTACTGGAGTTACAGATAGTTGTGAGCCACCATGTAGATGCCAGAAATTGAACCTGAGTCTTCTGAAAGAGCAACCAGTGCTCTTAATTGCTAACATATCACTTTAATTGCATAGTTGATTTTTAAAATGAAGTCTTTAAACTTCTTTCTCATTTCCTTTTCTGTATATTCTTTTTGTTTTCTATTTTTGTGGTTTCCATGGTAATTACATTTTAATATGATATAGTTGCAAGTTACAGTTTAATTGGAATGAATACCAGCAAGACTATACTACTATAAAGAAAATTTGTTTTTTTCCTTTAAAAGCTTCATTCCTATCCTTTTCAGTTGTCCACACTACAAAATTGTGTTTTTGTATATTTTATGTCCCAAAATAACAACTGATAATTTTTCTATATCTAATTTTTAAATTATGTAGAAAAAACAAAATGTGATATTACAATCTATGTTTATATGAACAAATATGTTTTAATATTTTAGTCTTATATTACATAGAATACAGAACACAGAGTTACATAAAGCTACAGTAATGTTGGCTTTTAGATTGTTCATTGCTTCCCCTTTATCTTAATCTCATTTTCTTCTTATGGCTTTGAGTTAAAATCTAACACACATTTCAACAAGGGGAAATCAGGTGGTAACAAAATCCTCCATTTTGTTTATTTGCCAATGTCTTCCTTTTCCTGACTTTGAAGAACAATTATACAGGATATAGTATTTTTGTTTGACAACATTTTTCAGCACTGTCTGTGCCTTATGATTCTGATGTGAATACTGGACTTCTGAGTCTAATAATGTGGCTGTAGAAGTCAGACTAACCCCTTTATTTGCAGTTTGTGGCTTTGTCTTCAATTTTTGCCTTTTAATTTGGAAAAGTGTAGACCATCTTGGTGCCTAATATTAGTTTTAGCCTGGTAGGTGACACTTATTTACCCTACATTTTTAGTTTACATCTTCCTTTTATATGTGCAGGTAACTTTCTAACTATTCCTTTGTAAATAGATGCCCTTCAAAGGTTTTGTCTTCAGCATCTGTCTTCAAGAATGTAAATTGAAAAAAATGAAAAGGGGAGAAAAAAGTAGATGAGCAAATTTTAAATGTCCTAGAAATCCTCTCAGCCAGCAGTTAGGGGTCTGTGCCAGTGAGGAAGATATGATGGCATATGCTTCCTCTATCTGTGGTCAAATGTATCAGTTAGTACCTGAATACAAATCTCAGATACTTTAAATACTTAGGGACTAATGTGCTTCCTCTATCCTAGCTCCTGTGTTCTGTGTAGTACTTCCTTCAGGGATAAGTGCTCAGTTCCATGCCCAACAGTTATTAGAGAAGACATATGGGTAGCTTCTACTTTGATTAAATCTTGTGTTGACCAAAATCAAATCAAGTCTACGATCGATCCAAGTATGCTGAAATTTGTGCTTGGAAATGTTTCACAGGATCTTTCCCTCAGTAGACTCCAGAGTTGCTAAAGAGTTACATCTGGGAGGTTCTACCTGTGGTTATCTGAGTGTGGAAATGGCTTTCTATTATTACCAATTGTGCTCTTTTCCCAGAACATTGTTTCAAATTTTCATGTCTTTATATGGGACCATAGCATAATGGTCCATAATGGTTATATCTCTATATAACACTTTGTCTACTCTAAGTTTTCAAGCTACAGTTAGCTGCCTCTGTCCTTGGCAAACATGGAAGGAATGAGAATACATATGCTTCAAAGTATAGCTAGCTCTCCTGTCATTCATCTTCCAAGAAAACACAAGTGAGCATAAAGAGGTTGTTGCACTTTGGCTGTTACGAGATGTGAATGAAGGTACTTGAGACTGCTTTCAAAGGAGAGATTAGAAAATGTATAGTGTGTAACATTTTCTTAAGGGTTACTACCAATATGATTGTGCAAATTTTTGTGTCACAATGACATTTACAAAGGCTGAGTAGTCACAACAACCTAAACATTTATTTGGGAAAAATATGGTGTAGATCATACATCTTCACACGTTCTGAATTTACATTACATGAATTATGAGTATTGTATACACACACACACACACACACACACACACACACACAGAGAGAGAGAGAGAGAGAGAGAGAGAGAGAGAGAGAGAGAGAGAGAGTATTTAATTTTTACCGACTTTCAAGTTATCATCCCCAATGAATTTGTAGAATCTCTTAGCAAGGATGAGATTTTTTTCCCCTCAGAGATTTATCAGCCCTGTTCTCTGACTCCCTGATCTTCTTGTTTCAGATCATCTTACATGGGGATGATCTCTTCCTTGCATTAGCATCAATATCATTATTTTCAGAAACTCACAATTTTTCCATTGGCAAGTGCTCAAATAAAACTTTATAACAAATTCTTTACAATGCTGCTGCCAATTTAGCTTCTTTCCATACAGTGTAATTGCTATAGGGCAATTGTACAGCAGGATGCATGTCCATATGAATGTGAAAAATGACATTTTAAATGCTTTGTGGGGAAGAGTAACCATTCTGGATTGAATTGAATACTAAGTTGGCTTTCTGTTTGGAAAAAAAATTTACATGCTAGAGTAGTTCTTGTATAAGAACATTAAACATCTCATCCTAAATTATGCACCTCGGGGGATCTTATGATAGCTGTAATTGTTTATGGGGGAAATATTCACTCTTAGAAAACTTAGGTACTGACAAGAACTTGGAAAGTAGAGCAATAAATATCCAACTGTGTCTCAGCAGGGAGATACAGTTATGTTATTGGGTCATTGGACTCTTGTTGTGACTGGAACAATCCAAATGATTTAGAGTGATAGATAATAAGCAAGATAAGCATGATGAATTCAGCTTATAAAACACAAATATGCCTGATATCAAATAAATGTTGTGGCTATGAACCTTGACCTTAACTAACATTTTGCATACCATTTTTGCTGCAGTTAATGGAAATAGCCACTGGTGAATTCTTAATCCAATTCTCTCATATGCATATAATTTTTATTTTATATCTGTGATTGTTGTATCTCTTTTACTGATTTCCTGAAGTCCTAAAATTGCACCTGTAGAGCTGCCCATGGCTCTAACAGCAGCTCAGTGTCCTGCATATATTGGTCCTGAGTAAACGACACAATATGTCTTACCCCAAATTGGTGATCCCTGTAAAGATCAGGGCACAATTTGTAAGAATTGGTTTTCTCTTTCCACTATATTAGCTCCAGAAACAGAATTCAGGTAGTTGGACTTAGTGGCAAGGCAACTTTACCCACTGACCAACTTTGTGGTGATATTTTATTTTGCTGAAATACGGTGATATTTTATTTGTACATTAATAAATAAAGTTTGTCTGGAGATCAGAGGTAATAGCAAACCATTAACACAAAAGTCAGGCAGTGGTAGCACATGCCTTTAATCCAATCACTTGGCAGGCAGGGTCTCTGTGTGTTCAAGGACACACTAGGAAACAGCCAATTGTGGTGACACATGCCTTTAATCCCAGTACCAACCATAGAGACCTGAAGGTCTGTACAGACAGGCAGTAACAAGGAAATGAGGTAGCTGGTCTAAGAGCCAATGAGAGGGAAGAACAGCAAGGCAATAAAAGCCTGGGTAGACTGGAAGTATTTGTCTCAGGGGAAGCTATGGCAGCATGGTGAGTTAAGGTTAGTTGGTGTCTCTCACTATTTCCTTGATCTATAAAGGCTTTCACCCCTATATTTTGCTTTGTGTTTCTTATTTAATAAGACCATTTAGAAATTCATCTATTCAACTTTACTTGCCCCAAACATTCATTACAGAAAATTAAGCATTTGTTTCAAGAATATGTAAAACAAAATGCAATTTAAGTAACATCTCTGAACTCAAAAACACAAAATGTCATCAAGTAATTCAAAGTCAGTCAAGGTTCAAGCATATGAATAGCTCTACTTCTTTCTAGTGAGTATAGATGATGAGGCACATACATACAAGTGGCCCAGCATAGATGCTCAACTAAGCTGGATTCTTCCAAACCAGACAGGGCAATGCAAACTCTTAAATATGCAGAAGCAATACTGGATCATTCTCAAATAAACTTGTCTAATTCCTTTATATGATGACTAATTGACAACTTTACATGTAGAAATGATGAATTTATTCTTTAGTGTTCCATGATTATTTTCCCAAGTTGGATCATATTTCCTTGTTGAGGTGGAAATAGTGCTTTAAAGCAGAAGAGAGGTGAATGGTATTAATTTTGAACATCACTAACTCTAAAACTCAGGGAAATGTAGATACTATAAACTAATGATATCCAGGTATTGTTTTCTGTATCAGAATTGTATCTTTTATGAGAAAATGAAGCTGAATGTTTATTAGCACAAAAGATATAAAAGAACAGACATCAAGATCAAGCCAGTTCTGCAATGGCTTGATTCATTTTAACACAGAAGCTCTGTGAAGTGGTTACTATACAGGGCCCAAATCCATTTTCTTTTGACACGCATGCTTGCTCACTAAGAACAGAAATGAAAAAAGTGTGGTGAGTAGAGGCAAATCTTTCTTCAAGAAGATAGTCTTTGATGGCTCAACATCTTGAAGAAGTTATTGTTAGATTGATCTTGACCTAAATCTGCAATTCTTGACATTCATGTTTGAGAATATGTCATCTTTTCTCCTGCTGTTAGCCTCTAGAATTGTAACCCGGAATCTTCTAGAAAACCTAGCAAATAAATGGGCAAGTGACATGTGCTGTGAGATGAACAGGTGAGAAAGTGACTTCCTAATATAGCATTACATATGTGCTTGGTTGACATGACACTCATCTTGGATGATGTCCATCTTCAGTAGAATGTCACCCTAACTTTCCTTCTAAGTGGTGTGAGACTGAAGAGATCTCAGCCAAACTCAGAGAAAGTCTCTGTGAGGATATAAGTTGACACCTCCCTTAAATCCACAGTCTTACATTTTTACCCTTAGCAATCTGTGAAGAGAGCACACCCAACCTCACATTGTGATTAGAGCTTTTCAGGATTTGTGCCTGGATGAGCAAAACTAATCTGTGTGAGTGAAGAAAGAGCAAATGTTGCTCTTTTAGTGACTCATATTTGTATTTTAGAAGTGGAAATGACAAGCTTCCTGCTATATTTATGGTATGGAAACCATATAAAATCAAAAAGGAAGCATAAATTTTGAATCAAATGGAACAAATCAATGTCCCCCATAAGACAGTGACCACTGCGAGACAGTATATGTGAGAAAGAATAGCAGGAATGATACTGCTCAACCAAAAAGAACCCCACACAGGCTTACTGGTACTCTTGTTAAATAAAAGTCAAATCTACAGAATAAATACATTTCATTTTTTTCTTACTTATTTATTTTGCACAATTTTTTAAAATTATACTTGTGTTTTCATTTTACATATCAGCCATGGGTTCCCCTGTCCCTGCCCCTTCCTGCCCCCGCCCCTGCCTTCCCCCCAGCCCTTCCTCTCCATTCCCATCTCCTCCAGGGCAAAGACTCCCCTGGGGATTCAGCTCGACCTGGTAGATTCAGTACAGGCAGGTCCAGTCCCCTCCTTCCAGGCTGAGCAAAGTGTCCCCGCATATGCCCCAGGTTCCAAACAGCCAGCTCATGCACTAAGGACAGGTCCTGGTCCCACTTCCTGGATGTTTCCCGAACAATTCAAGCTATTCAATTGTCTCACTTATCCAGAGGGCCTGATCCAGTTGGGGGCTCCACAGCTTTTGGTTCATAATTCATGTGTTTCCATTAGTTTGGCTATTTGTCTCTGTGCTTTTTCCAATCTTGGTCTCAACAATTCACACTCTTATAATCCCTCCTCTTTCTCAACAATTGGACTCCTGGAGCTCCACCCAGGGCCTGGCCAAAGATCCCTGCATCCACTTCCATCAGTTATTGGATGAGAGTTCTAGCATGACTGTTAGGGTGTTTGGTCATCTGATCACCAGACTAGGTCATTTCTGGCCTATATACAATAGACAAACAGGCTGAGAAGGAAATCAGAGATATATCACCCTTTACAATAGCCACAAATGATATAAAATAACTTGGGTTTACTCCAACTAAGCATGTGAAGGACCTATATGACAAGAACTTTAAGTCCCTGAAAAAAGAAATTGAAGATGTCAGAAAATGGAAAGATCTCCAATGTTCATGGATAGGCAGGATTAACATAGTAAAAATGGTGATCTTACCATTTCATTTTTAAATACCATGAAGATATTTACAATTAAAAATAAAGAGGTTGGCTAAAAGATTTAGCTTACAGCAGTGCCACTGTATGAGTTATGAAATGGACGTTGGTATCTTTCTAAATATTTAATCATCATCACAGGGTTCATTATAATAGGAATGATACTGAACACACTGTTGTCACGGAAGTCTTCAACCCAGGATATATTTTATAATCAATATTCATTTCAGTTAGGAGACAATTGCATTTGTTTTCTGTTTGAAATCAGTGTTCATGTGCATTTAACAGCTAATAGTTCTGGCCATGAAACCATATTAGACAGTTTATAATTATAAGCCCACTGCTATTTTGTCACCTCTTTATAGACATGCTTTTGAATTTGATACAGGGACTCATGCAGCCCAGACTGGGCTCAGTAACTAGAATACCAAGAATGGACTTGAGCTTTGGTCCTCTTACCTCCAGCTTCTGAATGGTAGGATTATAATCATGCACTACAGTGCTTGGTTTTATGGTGTGCTGGGGATCAACCCAGGGCTATATGAATTCTAGGCAAGCACTCTACCAACTCAATTAAAACCCCAATCCATGGACATGTATTTTCACCTAAAGTATATACATTCATGGATCACATCAAGGCACATTTATAAAGAGGAATTCACCCCAGAGATCTGAATAAATTCATATCTCAAATATACAAATTGAGTGAAAATTATCAGACCATACAAGATTGCCAAAAATTTAAGTGTACTTAAGTTTCTGTACAGGCCATGTCCTCCAGCATTCTTCAATATGTTTTTTTTTACATGTTTTATTCTTCAAAGTAAGTAGCAATGAGCTTGGAAACATTGCTGATAAAAGTAGCTACTGATCTTTGCCTGGGGGGTGGCTTAAGCAATAACATTTGCCAAAATAAGATGGAGAGACAGACTGCAGTTGAACTATGATGGGGTCACTATTGCTGCTGGATACTCTATAGGACAGCATTACCCCAGGAGCCTATGTAGAAGCCGGGATGATGAGTGTCTATTCAAGGACGAAGACCTCAGGACAGATTGTGTGAAGGTAAGTGTCAGGCCATAGGTCTGTGTCTCCAAGGAGAAAGGACAATATTGAAGGGAAATTTAATACGGTAACATTCCAGATACTATAACCATGGCAGAGTAAATATGAGGATTCTAAAAGCTCTTAATATGTTCAGTACCCTTAAAAAGGGGAAGAAACAGTCCTACCTTTCTACACACAATAGCAAATTGCCTTTATATTGGTGGCTAAATCATCACAAATTTGTAAGTGTATGGTAGATTAGAACACTTAAAGATCAAGGTGTCACCATGGAGAACTGTTTTTCTTGAGAGCCTCTGGGTAGGTGAACCACTTTCTTTTTCTGCTTGTAGACTCTATAATCTAGAGACTCCTGTATACCCCTGTTCCTGGCTTCTCCTTCCTCTTAAAGCCTTTATAAACATTGCTCTGTCTTCCACATTTCTGCCTCCATCAAGTAAGGAAACCTGACTACATTCTCAGCCTTAAACATCATACAAAGTAATTACTGGTTTGGAATCGGAATTTTTGCATGTTCGAGGGGACCAGGCAGTAACTGAGGACAATGAACTGTCTGCTACAATAACCATAAAAAGAACAATAGACACTTGCATAAATAATTAGATGGCTATAAGAAAAATGAAGTAACAATATCAAAATTGAGAGATCATAAAGTGTTTCATAAATTATTTCTGGACTAGAAACAATCAGAAAAGATTTATTTACAGGTAGCAGTGAACTGCACACATGTGCACACAAACACAGGAAGACACACATGTACTACTACATAGACACAGACACACATAGATACAACACACATACAGACAGAGACACAGGCACACACACAGAGAGACACAAACACATGCACACACACAATGTATAAAAGAATGGTTCACAGATATAAAGGGCAGACTTAATGACTCCAATATCTCTCAGTGAAGCTTGCAGTAAAGAGGATAAAGAGAATAAAGGAGAACTGTTAATTGAAAGGAGGGAAATGTTCTGTAGTTGAAGGAAAGAATGAGGTCCAGATTGAATGAGATTCCTAGTTCTGAGAAACATGAATGAGAATTAACTCAGACAAAGCCACAACATAATACAATTACAGAAACTTCAGAAATCCACATTCTTTTGCACTTAGGCAGGAGGCAAAGCTCAGGAGATCGACTTCACAGCACAGTGACAACAGGCAACAGCTATGTGTTCTCCCCTGGGAACTGCTAAGAGCAGGTCCTAATGGCTCTCGTTAGAATCATGTTCAGCCTGGAATATAATACATGCACGGTTCCACTCTAGCAACCATTTCACCATATACAGATATTTCAAACCAGGCACATGGCAATACATACAACTTTGTCAGATTAATAAATATTTTTGCTCCTTAAAAATAAATACGTATTTTTAATTGAAAAAAGCTAACAAAAACAACATTTTTTTCTACAAAAACATAAAGATTACACTTCTCGTTGCCAACATAATTCTTTAAAAAATAATAGGGAAAATACAGCAGAAGCTTTGACAAAATAAAAACTTAGAAAGTGACTACGAACTTACAAGTCACTGTTTTGATGAAGTATCAATCAAGATGGAGTATATAAAGATCACTGTCTCTTTCTCCTACCTTCCCATGTATACTTTTTTTGTTAATGTTATATTATTGTTAAGTACTTTTTTCCAGTAGTCTTCTGCCATGGAATGTCTGATAATAACATTTCACTTCTGTAACAACTGTGTTGAGGTCAAACAGCTAGGGAAATGTTGCTAATGAACTTGAGGACAGTGGAAGAGATAGATCCCTCACTTTCCAATGAGTTCTTGGATTTGTATGAGGATATGTGCTACCAAGAGAACTCTACTTTGAAGTGCCATGAACTTAGGGAACTAGGTAGCATCAAACATCTATAGTCTAGAAAATTTCTACTTTAATGAAAGGACTATCATGGAACTGTACCTACTAGACATCTAAATGGGACTAAATGGTGTTGTTCATGCAAGCTGATTCTTTTAAGATATAAATATTGTTGTGTTCTTCATTTAATCATATTTCTATATGTGTTCTAGAGAAAATGGCAATAAAGTTTGTTTTAGATCAGGTATATGGATCTTAACATTATCCCACTGACAATCTGCAATATTTAAATATGTCATCAGTGTTGCAAATAATATTGATGGCACATATATCAACTAAGTTTTTATGCAGAATCCAACTGCAATCACCCATAGGTGAGAACTTTGAACTTTAATTGGAAAAGATTTTCATATGGAAACTCATATCAGAGTTCCACATATCCCACAGTTATTTATTAATGACCTACCTCATATAACAGGAATGAGAGTGATAGCCACAGGCATCTGATGAATCTGTGGCTCAGGCAGTGGTCATCAGACATATAGCTCAAAGTAGGGGAAAGCCTATGCAATGGAGCATTTTCTTGTTTCTCTTAAAAATAAGTCCATGCATGGCTAAGCACAGTTGTTTGACTCCAGTTAGCGTGAACAGGTACTAGTAGTTGTCTGTTTGTCTCCTGTTAGTGTGAATTGGCCATTATGGACTGGTGACTGACTCCTAAGATTCAGTTTCTTCAGTAAATATTTGGTCACCCAAAATTTCTTAAAGTATGGATAGACAAAGATTTAGTTTAGAATGTAAAGTATTTAGAAGAATATTTATAAAAGAAGCAATGAAACAGTTTTTGCTTTGGATATCCAGATTATATGAGTGTGTGAAGAAAAAGCTGAATTGAACCCCAGAGAGGCTAAAGGTTGAGTTCACAACCTTTGTGTTCAGAGAGTTTTAGGTTTTTTTTTTTTTTTTTTTTTTCATTTAGAAGGAATGACTTTTTAGCTAGTAAGCATCCTGCAAAGTTAAATCAAGATAAACATAAGCTTAAATAGCCACTTTTTACAGCTGTGTTAGTTTCTTTTCTTATTGCTGTGATAAAATACTCAAGAGTACCTGACTTATGGGAGAGGGGTCTAAGTTGGTTCATTATTTGAGAGCATAGCCCATACTGATAGGTGAATGAGGAAACAGGGGATTGAAGCAGCTGATTACATGTCATCTGCAGTCAGGAGCAGTGCTGTGAATGCCTGCTGTTGCCCAACTACATGTGACACAGTCCATGTCAGAGAACAGTGGACATGTTAGTGGGAGTCTTTCCACAGCAGTTAACCTATCAAGACATCCCAGCCATGCAGGTGTGTCCAGAAGTCTGTCTTCCAGCTTGTTCTACAGTCTATATTCCAGCAAATCACCCAGTGCTTATACATTGCTTCAAAAGTGATTTTGGAAAAATAAAATCCATTTTTGTTTTCCAAAACAAATAAGGTTGCTTTTAGGTTGGTCAGCTCAAACAGTCTTAACAGTTCAAGTCTGGCTAGCCTTTTCTATAAAGGAGGTTAAGGCACTAAGGATAAGGAAGGTCTTGGGGGAAAACATCTCTGGGCAAATAAGAAGAGCTTATAGCTAATAGATCGTAAGAATTCTTTTTTACTAAGAGATTATAAATGTGACTGGAATTGAAAATTTCTGTAATACTTGGTGTTAATCATTCTGAATACTTTTTATAAAATGTATTTTATTTTGTTGAAAAAGACACTAGATTCTTTTGAAGAAGACCTTGCTCTTCTGTAAAATTACATTTATCTAATCTCAAAAACAATAATAAATATTAATATAAGTATAATATAAATAATATAAAGGTAAAAAATGATGATGAATTAATTTCATTTATTATTTATTACTCCATTTATTGATTCAGCCTTTTGCAAAGTAATTTTTATAAAGTAGGTATGTGAGGATTCAATGAGAAAGAAAGGAATAGTCAATAATGTCTTCATATGTTCTGGGTACAATACACACACACACACACACACACACACACACACACATATACACACAGTATTCAGACAAGAATTTAAACAAATATATACCCTTTGTCAGATCCCAAATCTAATGCCAATTTAATCTATTTATTTATAGTCAAGAATTTAACGTGCAGTAGCAATCTGAACCCAGTTCTTAGGCTCTGGTCTTCACTCTGATACACTGTGCATTCATGATAGGAGCTATAACATGAGGATGAGGCAAGTACTTCTTGCTTTCAAAAATGTTATTGTAGATGGAAAAGGGACACATTCAACCACCAATGTTGATTCAAGACATTGTATTTGGTCAAAAACATATAAATATTAAAAACTTGGTAACCAAACTTGTATTTGACTTAAAATATAAATATTAAGTATATGGTGAAAACAATGTTCCTTGTGTTGAGGGAAAGGAGAGATCCATTTTAAGGTGAGGAATACTATTTCTACTTTCTTTACTAACTACACACAATGGAACAGGAAAGGATGCACCTATCTAGCTATGTATCCAATACTTATTTCATATTATATTCTGCATTCATTGACTAAAAATATATTTCCTAAGGAGAAGGATGCATTTGTCTACATTCAGACAGAGTTGTCTTGAAGCTAAAATACAGTTTTACTTTAAAATTTGTCTCAACATTTCCCTCTCCAGGTCTCTCCAAACCATACATTTTTAAGCCTCATACTAATTCAAATAGCAAAATGTCTAAAGACCAAATCTAGCCCATGGCAAATGAAAGCATACCACTACACTTTCCTGGGCATACCGAGGAAACAGCCATGAGGGAAAGAAATGGGCTGAGAACTCTTGGGTGACAGTGTTTTCGAATATCATATCATCTCAGTGTCTACAGTTGCCAAATGTCACCAAATGTATACTTGAAATGCCTTTTTATTATAAAATGTCTCAAGCTGGCTTTTAAAAAGGTACATTTTAAGGTCATATTTATGTCACTCATACACACAAAGAGAGAAAAAAACCCAAATGCTTAGAAATGTTAATGAAAGAATTGCAGGAAGTCTGCTGTGAAAAACTTGTACAAATAGCTACATACACAAGAGCTGAACAATGGCGGGTATCAGTAGATGTGCTAACACTGAAAGGGGGAAGGCGTTACATATCCTGTGCCTGGACCAGGAACTTTAAGTAGCTGAGGACTGCTGAGACAAGGGAGAGTTAGCTTCTCCTAGGGACAAGACTTCTAATTACTTGTCCAATACAAAGTGGTCAGTTCTGAACCTACATAAACACAAACAACACAACCTGCCTCAATAGGTGGCATTCATCCGTTTGTCCATGTGTATACTTACACACATGCAACAATAATAATTGGGAAGAAGAGGCTATAGACTTGAGGGGTGGGCACGGAAGGTCTCAGAGGGAGGAAGGGGAAAATGATTTAATTATATTTTAATAAAAATGTATAAAAATAAAATTTAAAAAATATTTTTAAAAGGAAAGCACAACAAAAGACCAACTCGCATTTCAATAACAAAATTACTATTTTTATGTTTTCACATGGCATACACACAAATGAGTATTGTCCACACACTGTCCCCGCTGGCTTTTAGAACTCTTTCAGAGGTGCTGGCTGTCTTCCACAAGTTGTCCTGTGTGACTCTAGGGCTGCCAGCTGTGGCACTTCTTCTAACTCATGCCTTAGAATCCAGCTTAAATTAGACTGTGACTCCATATCAGGGTGGTTAGTGAGTAAAAGTTGTGGGAAAAAATGGCAAGAGTCAAAGCTTTCTGAATGCACAATGACCCAAAGTTGATTGAAAATCAAATCCATAATGGATTGTATATAATGGCTCTGAGATGTTTCTGGTAGTTCTTGCCTGTGTTGCGTGACAACTTTACTACAGTCTTTGTTCAGAATTCATGACATGGACACTTCACATGGGACATATTCTCATCCCAAGCAATACAACGCAGACCACTTGAAACATGTCCATGCATGCTTGACACACCTGTATGTTATTAACTCTACTTCCCCCATATACATTGTTTTCTGTTCTTTTAATAAGCACAGAGTAGTTTATTTCCACAAAATAAAGATTTTTTAATATTTCCTACAACTGTTATCAGCATGTAGATGTCAAATTAGTGTATTTTTAGACTACACCATATTAGGCTGTTTGATTTTTAAAATTGCTGTTTTAATTACTGACTTGAGTTTTATTTAAAAACCGTTGAACATATACAACTTGGGATTAGAAAAGAATTTCTAATAATTTCTGAAATGGCCATAACTTTACTTATGCCAGCTTGTACTATACATGTATGTGAAATGACACTATTGTAAATTCCAAATATTGGTCAATTCTAAAAAATTGTGAAGGTTCTCTCTGTTCATCAGTTTAAATTTTCAGTCCAGATTCAATTCTCTATAAAAAAATTTACAAGCACATCATCACTTTAGCATGAAAAATGGCTTTTATTTTAATAAACAGAGAAATTGCATATATACATTAAATAATTGTTTAAATTTTCTTTATGGTTTCTTATCAGTAAATATTTGCTTTTTATACCTATTTTATTTACCTATAAGCCCAAGGTCACATAAAATTTTCTTTGGTATAAAGGAATTTTGGATAGAAAAAAGTTAAGAAGCTGTATTTTAAAATAGAGAGGGGGGTTTGGATAATTGAGTGGTCTTCAAATATACCTCCTAGCCAGATGGTGGTGGCACACACCTTTAATCCCAGCACTCGGGAGGCAGAGGCAGGTGGATCTCTGTGAGTTCAGGCCAGCCTGGTCTACAGAGTGAATTCCAGGATAGGCACCAAAACTGTACAGAGAAACCATGTCTTGAAAAACCAAATAAAACAAACAGACAAACAAACAAACAAATAAATTAATAAATGAGTGAGTGAATGAATAAATAGACCTCCTAAATGAGATGGTGCATAGCAATCAAGATGTTTCAATTTTATTGTTTTCTTTTGCCCATAATAAGATCATGACTCATTTTAAACACAAGAAAGGTGTTAGACATTTGCCCATTTATCCAGGCAATATGAGGCCAAAATATTAGTGTATAGTAGTAATATGCTTGTGCCATATATTCTGAAATTTAACATACATAAATTTATCAGGATAAAATATTTAATATACAGAAAGAAGACTTAAGAAATACTTCAGATCCCATGAGAATGAAATAAGCCTTTCCTTGCTAGTCCTTTCTGACTGGCGATATAGAATACTGTAGACTGTGGCTCAAAGAAACATTTATGTCCTTGTTTATCAGGCTTAAGTGAGGGTCTGGGTGCAGATGCCACTGGCTTCTAGGTGTCTCTTTTTCCTGGGTGGCCAACAGCCAACCTCTCTTCACTATATCTCTTTAGGTGGATAAAGCTCTCTAGGCTTCTGAGGGCAGGAATCTCATTTGTGGAACCTCTGTCCTCAGACCCATATCACTTCCTGAATTCTCCTCTTCCTGATACCATCAAATTCCAGGCTTGTATTTCACAATGATATTTGAGAATGATATTGATATTCAACCCACAGAAACTTCAGGATAAACTTTGCTTCTCCTAAAGCTAGCATCAATAGCTTATGTTGCTGTTTTTTTATCCAAGGTTTAGATTTCTATCTTGAAAAAATAGCCAAACAAATACTACATCACATGCATCCACATACGTAATGCACATTTACAAGTATTCATGCTTACTTGCACATGTGCTTATATGTGAACAGGGCAATTATGTACAATAAAGTTAGTACTGGCAGATAATCTTCATGTCAGTGCAGATTTATTTATTACAGCTTTCTATTTCAGACTGAAGTCATGTTAAAGAAACTGTTAATATTGTATCTTTTGCAATAGTACTAGACTTCCCCATTTTTCTTCGTTGCAAATGAAGTATAGAAAGATTTTACTGTTGACAATTGTGCCCTCAAGTGTTAACAATATTCACACGTGTTTAAGGGAATAATTAGGCACATTCCATTCTATCCTGCTTATATTATAATTATAAAATGACCTTTGTTCTATTTATACATACAAGTAGTATATTCTGATGTGTTCTTTTTCGATAGTAACCTAATTCCTTAACAGAATTATACAATAACTCCTAACTGACTTAACCTTGGGAAAGAAATTAAATGAAAGACACCTGCACCAAAGATTAACTTCCTGGTATTTTGTCTAAATTCTTCGTGCTGAACGTAGCCAAGGACACCTTTCTTGTCCATTTGATGGAAATGACTTCCATGTGTCTGTTGGTCGATGCCTATTCTGCTTTGACAATATAGGAACTTCAAACCTTTCAACTTTGCTATTGACAAGCTTCCTATGCTTACAAAGCTCGCTCTCTCTCTCTCTCTCTCTCTCTCTCTCTCTCTCTCTCTCTCTGTCTGTCTCTGTCTGTCTCTCTCTGGTAACGTGTTCTATATTTTAAATAAGAAGTGGAAAATACATTTCAGGCAAGAATGGAAGCCCCCACATTAGAGTGATTCTGCATTTTGATATAATTTACAAGTATATGACATCAAACGTTAGAGGATTTACTCCATTCTATGTCAGAGGGAATCTAAATATGTTGTGACAACCTTGACTCTGACTTTCCTTGTTTTGTCAGTTTCACCGAAATCTTTGCTATGCTGTTTCGAACATTGCCATGCTTTTAACTCTCAAACAAGTAACGGGTGGTTAAACACTCACATATGACCCTATTCTTTGCATGTGATAATCTATATTAACTAAATATTATCTTTTGTCATTGTCAATATACACATCTCTTTTTTTCTTTATCCTTTCCCCCAAGACTGCACTAATAAACAATTAAATAAATCAATATTAACAAGACCTCAATCCCCTGACCTGTTCTTTTGAAGGAAGAGAACATTCATTTCTGTTACTGAGTCTATATTGCTCGTGTTCTGGGGACACCAAGAAGGTAACTTTCAGGATGCTTTAAGAATCATTGTTCCTGGACACACTGAAGTTTGTCCTGAGATCATGAATGCATGTTCCAGAATTAGGAAAGTTTTTTTCAATATTAGGGTTTGAATGCCATCATGCTTGCTTGGCATTAACTCTTTGCAGCTCCAGGATACTGACTGGCTTTTTCAGATATCAATAAGATTGCTGTAGCTGCCCCTCTGGGGATGACTCATGGCTTCCAAAGACTATTTGCACAGTGTGTCCCCACATCACAGGCTCTCTGAGTCCAGGTCGTTTACAATTGCAGCACTTGGAGGTAGAATGTAAATGGTTTTTAAAAGAAAACCAGCCTCCATGGCAGGGTGGTAATTGGAAGCCACAGAGGAAGCCACAGCATGAACAGCTTCCCTTCTCCAGCTCCACAGTTGATATTTGTGTCCTGACTACAGCTTGGGAGGGTGCTCATAAAGCCCACAGCATCAGTGAAGTGTAAGTTTCTTTATCTTTGGTCTCCTCTGATCCTCCTCTGCACCTATATAATGAGTGGCCTTTCTAGACAGTTCAAATAGAAAGAGCAGAAAAAGACATAGGGAACTTTGTGTGAGTCAGACAGTATCAGTGAAGTTGGAATGGAGGGGCAGAGGGCCAAGATGAAAGAGGCCGAGAGAATTCTGGAGCAGAGGGGTCAAGCTCTGCATGGATTATCTCCTGCTGTGCTTAACATCAGAACTCTTCCCTCTCTTTGAATCAGAAAACATAGAGATGGACATTAATACATCAGCTTTGTTGCTGATAGTGGAGAGCCAGATGACCTCTGTGGTGTATGAGTAGACACCTGTTCCCCTTCTCCACTTGAATTAAACATTTTGGTACATTTGCAGCCTGTTCCATTTCTTCACGTCTGTGAAGCACTGGCTTTTGGATGCTTATTATAGAACAGGAGAGACTGTGAGCTTTTGTTCACGAGAAGGCTCAAGATTTAACCAAACCAAGTTGAGGTTGCTTTTACTTTTATACAGAGGGAGAAGACCAGCAGGGTAAGGGGTTGTGAGTGGAGTTCCAGAAGCTGCTTTTTTCCTGAGCAGGAGACTCTCTGCCACTTTAAGGATTCTGATTGTATCCTCAAGCCTTGAAGGAAGGAGTTTTATAGACATTTCCATTTAGGCTTGAGTGTTCCAAAATCTACTGCAAGAAACATCTCTTCTGATGAGGTTTGGGCAATGCCTTGATCTATGGGTATAACAATATGTCATTAGGAATCACTTTATTGCTTTGTTGCTTTAGCAGAATAATAGTAATAGATTTTCTCTTAGGATCCATGACCTATCTAGTTTCAGATACTTATCAGTATCATATATTGGTTCTATGTCATGGAGGGGACTGACCTTAAATCCAATTGTAAAATTGGTTGATTACTCCAGTAACACTTGTGCCATTATTATATTGGTATATTTTTCAAGCAGGCTGCTGTTGTAGGAGCAGGGTTTGTAGCTTAGTAATAGTGATAGTTACTTTTGAGCCAGAAGTATTAGATGACTGAATGGAAACATCATCTTCCAGACACAACATGACAGATACCCCTAACAACTCACAGAGACTGTCAGCACACACAAAACCTATACACGTCCAAACCAGGCAGAACCCCAGCACTGAGAACAGGAAGTGGACACAAAGTTATGTCTTCAACAAAGAAGCTATTTGCAAATGATGGAAAATGAAAATTAGTTTTATTCAGTGGACGAACACTGGATATATAATCACACTCTAGAGAAGACCCATGACCAACACAAAATGATCTCTATGTTTTGTGTTGTGAGTAGTTTTGTTTTGTTTTGATATTCTTTTTTTTGTCTTATTGTTTTTCTTTGTCTGTTGATCTTGATATTTGTTTTTTAGATTTTGTTTGTTTTTAAAAGAGAGAGCATAGAGTTAGGTGGATAGGTGTATGGGGAGGATCTGGGAATAGTTGAGGGAAGGGAAAACATGATATTGCATGAAAAAACATTTAAATGTTAAATTTGGCTCCTGTAGGTGGTTATCTATTGGCTCATTTACAAACACTCTTAACATTCTTTAGTGATTAGTATATTTTTGACATTGAGAAGTCAATCAGCATTGTCTTCTTTATTTTGAATTTAAATACCCTCTGACATGGAGGCTCAGGTTCTCACTGCTTATTTTCAGAAACCCCATTAAAAGTTCTGCCTCACTTAAGTGATTCAGGTGGGACCTTCAACTTCCATCCTTGTGTTTTTTAGTTGGTTTATTGTCAATATCATTCACTTTTGTTTATCTTCATTTTCTCTTTGTGATATCAACTTTTACATATAGTTTATTTAAAAGTAATTATTTGCTTTATAATATTGGAAGTATTTTAGATAATGTTATCAAGTCTATTATATCATTGTAACATATTCCAAATTCCTTTAATGCTTTGCCATTTATCAGGACTTATTTTAGGAGTGAAAGTGATCTACATGGATTAGTGTTCTGTGTATTGCTATATATAGTTATATGTAATAGTGTATATTCTACTATTTCTGGACGTTCTATAGGGCATATGGGAGTTATATTAACATTTCCAATACTTTTCAAACTTTCTAAAGCCCTATCAAGTTTTAGTATCTAATTGTTGTATAAATGCCCAATAAAGAGCATGTGGAACATCTGACTATAATCACAATTTACTCTGTAATTTCTCTCCTACAGCTTTTTAAGTTCTTGATACATGTATTTGTAACTTTTGTTACATTTATGCACACATTTAACTAAAATTCCTAGTTCTTTTAAGAATACCCAATGTTAAGAGCTGAGGGCAAAATGTTCCCCTCATGTGTTTGGATACCTTGCCTTCAGATGGTGGTACTGTGTTGGGATATGTAGAACTTTTTGGGACAAGGCCACTAACTGAAAGAAGTTGGTAACTAGGGACAGATGAAAAAAGCTGTGCTTGCCTCTGGTTTGATCTCAGTTCTCTCTGCTTCCTGTGATCTATCTCATGTAAGGAAGAATTAACAAACATGATGTCACCACTACATAGCTACTCTGTCCACCTTCCCTGCCATCATGGGCTGAAATGTCTCTAAAACTGTGAGTCATGCAAACTTTTCTTTCTATAATGCTTCTATTAGGGAATGGGAGACATAGCTCATTGGTTAGGAACCCATAATGCCCTAGCAGATGCTGCCAAGTGTTATTTCCATAGCACTTGGCTTACAATTGTCTGTACCTCTAGTGTCAGGGATTCTGATGCCCTCTTCTGGCCTATGGGGGTACTGCACCTATGTGTGCATATACCCACAGATAAACACATATACCCACAATTAATTAAAAAATAATCTTCAAAATACTCTGTTATTGTACTCTTAAAATCTCCTATCATTTTTGTTTGCATTATCCCCTATTCAGTTAAAAAAAGCTTTATGCATTTCCTAATGACAAACACAAGTGTTTGAATGTAGCAAAACCACCAGTGTTCTTTTCTTGATTCAGTACTCACTTTTCTTCCCTGTATTTTAATACACAGATGAGAGAAACTAGTACTGTTAAAACCTCAAAGGAAACACTAAAGTCAGTCACCTCACATCTACACTGTGAGTCCATTCAAATCTTTACATCCTACAAACTGCCTGTTTTACTGGAATATAGTGCATTAAGTACAAAATGACTAGGCTGTAAATATGACACTTTTTGTTCCTGGAGAGAACCCAAGATAGACTCCTAAAGTCTACATGGTAGCCTACAAATATCCCTAGCTCTAGTTCTAGGAGATCTGAAGACTTCTAGCCTTTGCAGTCACCAGACACATACATGGTGTCCCTATATACATTCAAGCAAAATGCTCATAAATACAAAGCAATACCATTTTTATTATAAAAATGAGAAAAATTATCTTTAATAAAGTTTCAGAAAGTGACAATCTTATGGTGGCAACACATGATTAAATAATGGAAGTATTAAAATTTATGAGCCCATTCTTTAGACAAACATCCAAAGGCAAGCATGCTTTTGTTATTAAGGGGTTATTTTCCACTTAACTGTATATATGTAAATAATAAAAATTTGACTTTTATTAAGATTAAACTCAAGAATTTTATTCTTCTGTGCAAACATATACAAAATGTGTAAGTTCATGTGGACACACTGGTTTGAAAATTCTGGCATAATTTAAAAAGCAACTTCCATCTGGGTGCTGCTAAGTAAATGCACTTAGAGAAGCTGATCTGTTCTTTTTTGTGAATCATTAGTAGAGGAGTGTCTTTGGGATGCCTACATTACTGTTTTAGTATTTTGGTATTTCAATACAAGTCATGCACTCAGGGGACATTTCTGTTATGGTGTGGCTTAGGAGTAAAATAAGAAGATATATATTTGGGGTTCATGCATGTTTTAGAACCTATTGGTTATCTTCTCTCGACTTCCTCTGTCTTCTTGACAGTCTCCACAGAGTAACTATGTAGAATGTCCTACTCTCCGTCAGGTGTCAGGTAAATCCACAAATCCCAAAGCCAGCTGTGATCATCGTAGTAGCTTATGCAAGGACTGTGACTGATGGCATGCCAGGAAAGCTTCCTTTTTAAAATACAGAGACAGGGACACATTGCCTGGATGAAGTAGAGTCCTGTAGGAACCCGAGGACAGCTTACCTTTAACAGTGAAAGCACACCCTGGAATCCATACACCGGTCCTTCTTGGTGATGAGGTAAGGCACATTCACTTCACTTTACCTGTGACTGAGTGTCTGTCAACCAACAAAAACAGCCACATTTAAGTATCACTGAAGCTCGTGTCCATTCAAATCACATGCAGGGTTTGCTTGTGGTTAAAATGTAGGAGCCTACACTGGGTGTAGCTCAGTGGAAGATCATCTGATGCTCACGTGTGTGAGGGCCCAGAGTTGATCAGCCACAACAGCTGCAGCACCTCAAAGATTATCCTGTGCATGAGTTTTCTAATGTTGACTTTACATAGGAGAATGTTGCATGGTATCTTAATGATAATATGCTCGTGTCATTTTGAGAAAGAATTTCATATTGTAATAAATGCAAGAATACATCCATTGTGATAGTAACTGTATGTAGTTTCTATAACATGAGTATGAATGATATTTCACATAGTTTTGATAACTTCTTTTATAGATTTTGGGGGGTTTTAAGCATGGAGAAAATAATCAAATAGTCAACTCTTGAAAGGGATTTTATATATTATTACTTGCTATTGTGTTTCATATCTTGTAATCATCAATTTTTAGTGATTATTAAGTATTCACTATCTTAATATGGAGTCATCTGCTGACATAACCTGAAAGTATTCTCTAACAATATACTTGTATAATTTCACAATAATTGATTTTTTTCTCTTAAATATTTCCAGAGTAAAATTATGAAAAATTGCAAGCAAAACCACTATTTAAATTACTAATCATTATAATTTAACTCCATATGGAAGTTTGGTTGGGGAGATCAATGGCTTCATTATGACGCATCACTGTCTACTATGTACATACGAATTCAATAAATGGTACAATTCATAACATATGGTCAGTATTGAGCTGAAGTCAAAGAAACATGAGAGCATGAGATCACCTTCTAGTGAATCTTTGCTGATAATACCAAGTTTTGGGTAACTTCTAACAAAGGAAAAATAGGAATTATGGTTCTAGACTTCTAGAGTTCAGGAGACAGTACTAGGCTCTCTAGAAATCCCTATGTTTAAGCCACATAGCTACAACTTGTCTTAAAGAGAGGCTAGACTGATGTTGTGGGGAAGACCGGAAGAGAAATGGAATGCAGGTGTGGTCCTCTTCCTTATGGCAGGGTTCTCTTCCATTTTTTGGTAGAGTGATACTTGGGAAAGCGAACTGACTTCATTTCCGGCTTGTGTTTGCCCTTGGTTTTGACGTAGCCTTGGTTTTAGGAAATTCTTCCCTCACTGCCTCAATCTCCCATGATCAAATTTAAACATACTTCCTTTTCTGTAATCAGTGAGGGAAGCAGCTGGTCACCATCTTCTATGCACTATACTTTAGAGCTGCTGTTTCAGAATAAATGATCCTACTTCATAGAATCTTGAAATTAGAAGGGACCTTGATGTCATCCTGGGCTTCCTCTGCCTTAGAGAAGGTGACCCTTTAACCATCCTGAACAGATGAGCAAATCCAGCCTGTTTTTAAGTGATCAAGAGAAGAAGTAATCAAAAGCCTCCAACAACCACACATTCCTCTGATGAGGGACCCTTGCTCTCAGGAAATCATCACCATTATCATCAATAGCATTTACTAAACACCCACACGTGCAAAACGCGTTTGTGTTTTCAGAATTTAGAGTGGGCCCTAGGGGGAATACAACTGCAAAGGAGCATTAGCCCTGCTTGTTTTTGGGTAGGACACAGAGAGCTTAGCCTATATCATGCTCAGAGCTGCAGTGAGCTAATTGAAAGCAAATTATTGTCAAAGACCTTCCCGAAGAGCTAGGGGATTTATTTTATTCTTTTTTCTTAATTTAGAAAAATGGCATTGTAATTAAAGGTTATCATCATTTCACTTTCTTCCATTTAGACATTAAGATTAAATCAAAATCATTTAATGCCCAAAGACTGAAGGAAAGGAAACTGCAATGTATTAATCATGAAACAAATCTGGGTTCAAGACTACACTTGTCATTCAATTTTAATTTGGGCTTCAAAAACCCAACAGCCAATGCCCTACAGTGTTACCAAACTCTCTCCTATTCTCTTTTACATGGTTAGAAGGTACCCGTCACCAAGACTTTATCATAAATGTAGTGTATATGAAAGCACAGTATTGGCATAGTTGTTTGATCTTGTTCTGACCTCTCTCTCTCTCTCTCTCTCTCTCTCTCTCTCTCTCTCTGTGTGTGTGTGTGTGTGTGTGTGTGTGTGTGTGTGTGTGTGTGTGTGTGTGTGTGTGTGTGTGTGTGTTCTGTTTTCTAAGCTTCTTGGGTATATTTCAAGGCAAAGATACTTATTCTCATTTTTTTCCCCTGATAACAAAGCTGAGCCTCATAGAATACTTTTCACTAAACTAAATTCAAATGCAGGGTTATCTGATCTCAACATGCATATATGTATAATTAGATAATGCATTTGATGTAATAAACAGCAATACAAAATAAGTGATACATTTCTAGAAGTTACTAGGCAATCCTAATGACCACTATTTATTGCTTATTTGGTTTACCTTTACTAAGACAGGGGATAGATGAAAATCTGTTTGCAGTGAGTAGTGTAATGTAGGGCCTCTGCAAAATAAAGGTGACAAAGTGTTCAACAGAGAGTTATCAATGTAAGGGTCAGGGAGCTCCATAGAATAGGAAACAGAAAACCGGTAAGGATGGGAATGAGGGGACTGACCACAGAGGCCCCACCACTAGAGAAAAATACATTGTCAGTTGATGGCTGCCAAGGAAAGGAGAATCACTCTTCCTGGGAGACTTGGCAACTGGTAGGTTATTTATGACCAAATAAATACACACATACACACACACACACACACACACACACACACACACGTGTGTGTGTCTGTGTGTGTCTGTGTGTGCGTGCACGTGGGTAGTGTTAATTTATAAATGGGGAATGAATGGGGAATATTAAAAAAACTAAAAAGGACATGAAGTTGAGAGGGAAATGGGATGTGGAAACAGGAACTGAAGTAGACAGCATGGATGAAAGCCGCTAGCTGTCCTGATTTCCTCTGGCTTACTCAATTATTTTTCTTTTACAGCACAGGTCCACCTGCTCAAGAATGGCACCACCCACAGTGAGCCGGTTCTCCCTATAGCAATTAACAATAAATAAAACCTTATAGATATGCCCATAGGATGAACTGATGGAGGGAATTCTTTAGAGGTTTCTTCTTCCCAAGTGACTCTGGGTTTTGTCAAGTTGACAGCTCAAGGTAATTATGAAAAATATACATTGTATAAACATGAAACTTCCAAAGAATAAAACATTATTTTCAGAAAGAAGCTTCTTATAGTAGTTTCAACATAAGGTAAAGGATAAAGTTGATATGTTCCTCCACATTTTATCATGTTCTTTGACAAAAGCTCACCTATCACGGAAGCACTTAATTTATAACCTGTGGACTGTAAATGATCCCCACTATTTATATCTTCTATGGATGTCTCTACTTTATTAGTCTTTTGTGCTCAATGCTGTAGTGATGGAACAGCAGCATGAGAAGTGCTACTTCCTTCTTCTCTCTGTGCCAAAACCGAGCTCTGAGTACTCTCCTTTGCTTGCAGTGTCTCAAAAACACCCAGATATCATAAATGCTTCTTCTAGTGTTTGAATAGAGTCATGCTCATGGATCTTACTATGCCCAGGCCTCAGGGTGGTACCCTTGGTTGTGCTAGCCAGTTTTATAGAACTGTGGCAAAGTATCTAAGGGGTCTGCCTGGCCCATGTTATCAGAGATATTTTCTGTCCCATTGGGTCTGTGACATCACAATGCCTCATAATGGAGACACATGGAGCATACTTATCAACACACGAAATGAGAGACAGACAGACAAAGAGGGGGAGAGAGAGGGAAAGGGAGGGACAGATGGAAAGGGAGTGACAGACAGACAAGAGAGAGGGAAAGAAGAGAGAGAGAGACAGAGAGAGAGAGACAGAGAGAGAGAGACAGAGAGAGAGAGACAGAGAGAGAGAGAGAGAGAGAGAGAGTGAGCTCTGAGGCCATATTTCTAGAAGTTTTGCTGGTTTCTCACATTATCCATGTAAGAAACAGCGCAATGAAGATGAAGAGGCTGGGCCCTCTTTTGGGATTAATGCTCCTGAATTAACCACATATCTATCTAGACAATAGACAAGCTTTTGTTTTCTTTTTGATCCCGATTTTTTTTTTCAGAAATTGCAGACCTGCCTATAAAAATAAAGCAAAACAATCTATTTTTTACCTATTTAAGGTACAAAAGGGACTGGAGAGGTGGCTCAGTAGGTAAAGGTGCTTTCCACCAAGCTGATGACTGAGCTTAATCTCTAAGCCTACATGGTAAGAAGAGAGGACTACTTCCTCCCCAACTCAAAACTCTCTGACTTTCACAAGTATACTTTAGCATTTGTGCATACATGCTCAAGTGCACACACACACACACACACACACACACACACACACGTCACAGAACATTAAGTGTATATGAACCTATGAATAATAGTTATTAAAAACAGTGTCAACATAAGACATTTGGAAATAAAAGTCACCCTTCTGTAGCTAGTACATTTTTTATGTATTAATGAAACATTTGACCTGAAATCGTAGAACTTACCTCTGGAAGAAAAAATATGACATTGTGGGAAGGACAATTCAAACCCAGTGGAACTTTTCCAAGGTGAAGTAATATAATTCTACAAGAATAGTGTTGAACTTTGTCTTTAATATTTTTATTATTTTTTGGAATATTATCAGTTAATATTTGGATTCATTTAGATTCCATTATTCAAAGTGTATTGGCCAATTCAGAGTCAACTGTTTTTAACTTGACTCAATACAAGTACTATAAACTCATGACGAGATGATATGCGAAAGGCATCTACACCTTCTAGAACTGTTTCTTTCTGTTCTATAATTCTAGAAATATTCTCAATTAATTGCTAAGTACCCAGAAGTCTAAATAAATGTGTTCTGTAGTTGATGAAAATGAAGTTCTTGATTCAAAATGTCTTATTGTAGTCTGAGATTTGGGGAAATTCGATTCCTATATTGGGAAATTATAATCTCTTGCTGTGGTGTTTTATATTTACATTTAGTTACTTTTGCAAGGGCCCTCCATTGAGTAAACAATGGGATAGGAGCTATTCTTGAAATAAATTGGATGAGTGGATTCTTTGGTAAGTACTTCTAAAAACTGAACCCTCTAATCCTTTTAGACACTTGTAAAATTTGTGTGATAACCTGGCATAAGTCACACAGACATATGTCACAAGCCAATAGACTCTTCTCTTGCAAGCTTGAACAGGAATCATGTATTTAGACCAAAGAAAGTCCACTGAGCATCTGGAATCTCACCTAAGAGAGCTCAGGTAGGTTTCACAGCATTCAGTCCTGTGCTTCCACCCTTTACTTAGTGTTTCAGCCATGACCTTAAAGTCACCTTTGAAAGGATTTACCATTATTTCTTGTAAACATCTGATTGGAGCAAGATCCACTTCATTAATCAAATCAAGGAATGCTCAGGATGCTGCTTCTGTCTGAATGCAAGGGAAAGAATGATTTCATAAGCAGATGAAAATGACATATATACCTCTGTTTCTCCAAGCAGGCTTCAGTGCATGTTTAATCTTAAAATTTCCAGTTTTGAAAAGCTTGCCAAGTCACCACTCAGAAGTGTCATGAACATGATGCAGTGAAGATATATCAAACACAGTTCAGGTTTTGACATTTGTGCTTCCCCATACCTGGCCTTCAAAATATGGTGAGCTAAAGCTCACTGGAGAAGAATTAAAAAAGAGTACCAATTAAAACCCTTGAGGACTTCAAAAATCAATAACCTGACAGAGGAGAATAGGCCATTTATCATTACTGTCTCTTTGATACCAGGGGGGAAAAAAAGAAAGAATGCAGAAAACATTGCCCTTCATTTCCAAGCTGAATTACTTGCTTTGGATCCTAAACAGTATATTTTATCAGCCTATTATGTCAATTAGCTGTCATAACATCATTAAGGAACCAATGTTAACATCACATGTTATAATCATACCATTCGAAAGCCTAGAGAGTCAGGGTCAGATCATTTAGTCGTTTTCATCTCTGCTGTGATGCTACCAAGAGGAAGCTCTAGATTTTTTCTCCCAAAGATATAGAGAAAAATCTATTTTAGTCTTTCTGAAACATGCATTTTATTGACAGGGTCTCCAAATGTGAATTGAGTGATACCCTGCATTTAAATTAGTACAATAGGAACATATAAAATATTTCTGAACTTATATAAAAATAATGTTTTGATTAAATTGAGGAATAATGTAGAGTTTTGTTTCCTCTCTGGAAACCAGTGTGAGACCTCCGAGTCAACACTTTTGCAGTGGTCATATAAACAAAACTATTCCAGATTAGTGGATATCAGGTAAAGCTACAGATATCAGGTAAATATTTGAAGATTTCTTAATCTTTGTACCACTGACTTTAGAATTTTTTTTTTTTATTATTTTAGGAGGATGTGATCTGCACTGTAGGATGTTGGGGGTTCATTTCTTCACATACTATGGATCAGTAGCACCCCATTGCAAGAATGTTTAATATCTTCAGACAGTGCCACAATACATTTGGCTGAGAGTCATTTAATTTACTTTCTAAGAGAGGTGGTATCCCCACATTGATCAGTCGAAAATACTATCAGTTAATAGAACTATTTGTCATGAATGAGACTGCTGTGGGTTATTAACTTGCTGCATAATTTTCAAACATGTTTGTATATACTCAGTCAATTAAAGCAGTTACTATCCTCACCACCCCTTTGATTTTCCTTTTCCTGTTCTTTCCCTGCATGAAGTTTGTCTCCAGCTTTCTGTATTTGACATAAGCACTTCCCTTTAGGGAGAAAATCGGTCCCTTACAGTTTTGTACAACTTACATCAGATGGCTTGCTGTTGGGGTCTGTCTTCGGCAGGACATTTATGCCGCAAACAGCACTATAAATCAGAGATCACACCTCTGGTGGAACGACACACAGAGATGCCCTTTTGCCTTCATAGGCTGGTAAGATTATCTGGTCTCTGGGTTCTTTCTTGGAATCCAGACCTCTTGAATGCTGGTTTCATCTGAGGCTGTTTGCCATGTAGGAAAGTTTAAGAACATGATCTCTGACAAATTTTTAATTTTAAGAGACTGAATTCTCCAATTCTTCAAAGTTTTTGAAATCCCAGCCTCTGATATAGATACAATATTAAGATTGTTTATTTTTCAATATGTTAACTTATTATACTCATTTCATTTTGTTGTTGTTGGGAAAGAATTCTTAAAAATGTTGTCCATTGTATCTCATACCTTTCCCGTGTGTATAAACATATCAGCATTATAAAGGAAAAGCTATTCTTAAAATCAAAAGTAGCTCTCTTTCACTACACCACAAAACTTATGATTTGCTATAAGAGTAGCTTTTTTTTTTTCTTTCTAGGAAATGAAGTCTTCCTTTTCTTAGGGCAGTTCCAGCAGCTGTACAGCATCATTCAGTAATAATGTTTGGTGTTAACTCTACCATTGATTTATTGTTTTTCTACTTTTAAATAATTGGACATATTGAGAAACATAATTTATGAAAAATACTGCAACTTCTTAAAAGGTTCACCTAACAAGTCACCTTTGAACACCTTTTTAGTATTATTATGCCAGGAGAATCATGGGAGCAATGTCCTCTAAAAGGAGCCTGGAATAACAAAGATCCAAAGAACTTTTCCTACTTTTGTGTATGTATTATGTGTATACTGTGTGTGTAGTGTGTATGTGGTGTCTCTGTGTATGTGTGTGTCTGTGTGTGTGTCCATGTGTGTGTGATGTTTGTCCTTGCATGCATTTTGTATGTGTGTGTGTGGTCTGTTTGTTGTGTGATGTATGTGTGTGTGGTGTGTGTGTAGTGTGTGGTGTGTGTATGGTGTGTGTGTGTGTGTGTGTGTGGTGTGTAGTATGTGTACTGTGTATGTGCATGCATATGTATGTATGCTGTGTGTGTGGTGTACATGTTTGCGCGCGTGTGTTTGTGTGTGTGTGTGTGTGTGTGTGTGTGTGTGTGTGTGCATGTACGTTTGTTGATGTTAGGATCTCAGACACCAGAGAGTGTTGGGGAAGAAAATGATTGAGATCCCAAGACAAAGTATGGAAAGTACTGGAAACACATCCAGCAAAGTATATTGAGAGTAGGTCTGGCCTCAGGCTAAGGAGCACACATTCTCCCTGAGTACATTGCAAGGGTAGAACCTAATTCTAGCTCTCACCACAATTTTCAGGAGCCCAGGGAAAGACATAACTTAATGATAGCACTCTCTTCCTTTGGAGAGGTCTAAGCACCTCCCACTTGACAAGCTAGCTTTCATTGTGAAGAGATACTTAGGTCTCTGGATGTAAATTTAAAGACTTTCAATCACTGAATTGAGGTATAGCACATTTTTTTTTCTATGCCACGGAGGCAGAGTAGTCAAGGGTTGTCAGAAGACTGTATGTATGAAAGACTCCTGTGCAGTATAGGAAGGCCCTACTACAGCAAGTAAAGGCCACATTCTACTCTCTTGAAGAAGACTCGGGTTGTTGGGTATTGTGAGTTTTGTTTGCTGAGTTGAGAGTCAAATGAAAGCAAGTAGGAATCACATGAGCTCAGTGGCTGGGCTGACTAATAGTACAAATTCCCACAGGGCTCAGCGACTTTTATATTTTTTTATATTTCTGTCCTGTCCTCTCATCTATCCGATCTGTTTGTTTGTTTGTTTGTTTGTTCATTCATTTATTTATTTGTTTGTTCATTCATTCATTCATTCATTTGTTTGTTTGTTTGTTCATTCGTTCATTGATTTGTTCATTTGTTCGTTCGTTCGTCTGTCTGTTTATTCATACACTTATTCCTAGTGCTGAAGCCTTAATCCAAAATCTTACACATCCTCAGCAAGAATTCTACAGCTAAGCTCCACCTTAGCCCTTTTCTACATTTTTCTCTGTGAGTTTTCTAAAATACTCAAGATTCTGCAGTTGATGTTTATGTTATGATATAAATCTCTGATTTGTTATGCTACTGTATTTTACATATTTGAAATTATATGCATTTTGTATTTCTTTTTTTATTTGTGAACATAATTACATTTATTGATACCATATTTTTAGATTATAATTACATTTCTCCTTTCACCTTCTTCCCTCCAAGCCCTCTCTTACATTCCTCCTGACTCCCTTTCAAATTCATGTACCCTTTTTAAGTAAATGGTTATTGTATGCACATGTGTATATGTATGTAGATATACATTCCTAAATATAACTTGCTAAGCCCCCACACATAGGACTCAGGGAACATTGTAGAAGATGAGGTGGAAAGACTGTAAGAGCCAGAGGATCAGGGAGTTTACTATGAAGTTGTATGTGCTAGCAATATCAGAAGCTATACTGATATACTTACCACTAGGACTGTCCAAACACGACTTGAACAAAGATCATACCAATGTCCATGCTAAACTGGACTGTAAAAAGCCCACGAGACCTCAACTCCCCACAAAGACTCATAGACAACTAAGGAAATTGGAGAGTGGGAGAAGTAGGGAGTAGGGAATAGCATGCCAGTTAGTTGCCAAATGATCAATATTAAAAAAGCATACTTACTGATAGAATTATACAGAGTGTGTGTGTATGTGACTCTAGCTACTGTAGGAATGTATAGTGTCTACATTTTAACTGGGAATAATGAAATTTATGAATTCATTGTTATTACACTGAGGTATCTCAACAAAGAAAATGGGGATAGCAATGTTTACTCTGTTTTCAGAATAGATTTCTCTCTTAGAAGCACACTCATGGACCATGATCTCAGAGTTGGGCAATAGTTCTAAATACATTGAAGAAAACTAGTCAATATTGCCAGTGATTAATGAATCCCAGTAAAGTAAAATACCTAGATAAAATAAAGAATTAAAAATGACCCCGCTTAATTGGTACTTCTGGGAAATCCAGGTATATGTCTGATGTCACTGAAGGACCAGTGCCAATTGCTAGATGGTCTCATCTATGTCTTTTTCATTTCTGTAAGCCAGAAATATATAGTATTTTTAATGCTCTCTTTGTATATGACATTAAATCAGAAAGCAGTTTCTTGGCTTGCTGTTTGAGAGAAAGAGCAAAGGACATTCTGCTTTGGGGTTCTGATGCTAATGCTGATGCTGATAAATTGAGTATCCATGGCATTCTGATACTGTGTCTGGAGAATACACAGGAAAGGTCCATTTCAATAGATGAAGCTTTGTTTTGAGAAACTTTTGCTTGTTCTTTGATTTTCATTGATAATTTGTCATTTATATTTATTTTATGAGGCCTCAACTCATAACTACTCTTGGTAAGGAATTTTCAGCAACAATGGGCAACTTACATTAAGAATAAACAACCTTTGCTAATCAACTTGTATAATTCTAATAAACAAAACAACAAGAAAGATAAATGAGATTCAAGAAGGCCTAAGTGTTTGGATCTGACCCAAAATGACCATTAAAATTGTAAATTTCCCCATTAACTTGATAACAATATAAGCCACTTTGTATATCGATGGAACTGTCAACATAATTCTAAGGAATAACATCCTTTGCAAATGGCCTTTGCTATCTTGATTTCAACTTTTATGGGCTTGAGCATATTTTTAATTTGGGGCAATGAGTTGAAAGATGGTGCTGAATTGATGGATAATCCAAGCTCAGAGATTCTTCCACACCTACAATGGCTAAAACACTTCCTTTCTTCAGCATATTTTGCTCCTGTAAAATAATAAATACTCCCAGTAGCTGCATAGTTTAAGTCAGCCTTTGTTATGTTGACACAGTTAGGGATACATGACTTCCTCTGTTGTACTTTTTGACCATTCTGGCATAGTGACCTTTCAACACACTACTGAAGAAGGTTGGTGTGAACATTTGGCTTGGTATCAGTTGACTCTAATGAGTTAACCTGATTCTCCATAAGAGATACTCGTTTCAATACTGTCAATATCTTCTATATACCAATTGGCAGTTCCATTGTCCATGTGGAGGTGCTGAAGGTACACTATGAAAAGTCACTTTGCTTTCTGAAGTCTCCACTCTAACCCCAAGTTCAATTCTTCCTATTGCATGTGCTCACTTTATCATCCACAGATGCAGACAGCTTCTGGTAAAGCACTTGTTACCTTGTTAACTGTGTTTCTTCTTCAAGAAAATATAAATATGGTGTGTCTTGAAGGCACTTAGAAAAATACCAGGTTTGAGTCCATTTATCTTTCCATTTGGATATATCATTTTTGTTTTCTCTCAGTTTATTGTAAAAGAAAAAGATAGTGGTATAACTTGCACAACATTTTTGTTTTGAAAAATTTCAAATCTATTGACAAGTTGAAACAAATATACACTAAACCCATCATATAAATTCATCAGTTGTGATTTTAGTGCATTTACTTTTCTTTCTTGCAGTATCTTTATAGTTTTATTTCTATTACCAGCCCATCTTCTATCTAGTATATATGTATGTATGTATGTATGTATGTATGTATGTATGTATGTATGCATGTATCCATCCATCCATCAGTGTATCTCTATCTGTATTATACATACAGGCACTGCACATACAGAGTTGTTTTATGGCACCCAATGTGGGCCATAAACCCACAACCCTGAGATTAAGAGTCGGAGTTGGTGAGGTAAGAGGTGGTGGCTGTGGCTTGCTCTGCTTCTCTGATCTTTCAGCTTTCACGCAAGTATCTGATTCCAGATTTTTTATTAAAAGACCTAGTAGAATTCATATTACAGTTTTATCTTGTGTGTGTCTTAGTCTTTTGCCTGATCTTGAGACTCTTTTCCTCCCATTGGGTAGCCTTATCCAGCCTCAACATGAGGCTTTTGTCTTATATCATTGTGTCATTGTATCTTGCTTTGTCATGCTTGGATGTTGTCTCTTAGAAGCCTGCTCCTTTTTGAAACTCAATCTGGGGGAGAGTGGAAATTGGTTGGGGGAGGCCTGGGAGGAAAGGAGTGAGAGGAAACTGTGGTTGAAATGTATTATATGAGAGAAGACTATTTTCAATTACATAAAAAAATCATGACATTAAAAAAATTCATATCTAAGAAAATTTGCACTAATTTATTTACATTTCCTCATATATACAATTATTCAAATGTATTTTCCAACATTTTTATTCTTTTCTTTGTGTGTGTGTGTGTGTGTGTGTGTGTGTGTGTCTGTGTGTCTGTGTGTCTGTGTGTGCATATGTGCATGTTAGCACTTGTTGATGGGGAATGGTTTTGTTTGTTTATATGGTGACATAATTTGGTTTATTTTAAACCTAATAATGAAGCTTTGAACAACTCAGAATACCTTCCATTCTGCATTCCTTCACTGTAACTTTGTATTTAGAGGAAAATAAAAATGTTTCTGGTAAACATGGCACATATGTGATACTGTGTGTTTATTAGGTCAGGGCAGTAGGGGCCCAGGGCCCCATGTTGTTCCATAAATGACAATGGCAAAGTTACCTTCCATGGCTTGGTTATATTGACTGCCACATATGCCCACAGTAAAGACATGCAGTTTAGTGTGATATAATATAGAGGCATGCGTGTGCATTTGTGTGTGCATCTGTGTGTATTGGACAAATTTGGAGAGTTATTGACTTGCAGCAATGCTAGCACACTATTTTTGAAAACTTAACAAACACATTTTCTAATTAGTCTTTGTGAAAATCAGCTGTCATTAGGAGTTGCCAAATGGCAGTATGTCCTCTATTTCTTATTTATTAGCTTTCTTTCTTCTGAAATATATGCTTTTCATCTATTTTTATTAATTTATTTACTTCTTGAGAATTTCATACAGTGTATTTGACCTTAATTATGCCCCCCTCCCCTTGTCTGGGACCTGAATCCTATCCTCCCCCACCTTCCTAATATGTAAGTCATATATTATGGTGTTATAAGTAGTCTAAGAACTTAAACTTTTAGACATATAAAATCTGAGGTATATAAATTTTTAGAAACACCTAATCATGTGCTGGTACAAATCAGATATATTATGTGGAAACATTACACTCATTTCAACTTATACAAATACAACTTTTCTTTGTTTCATTTCAAAGCAACATTTTTTTAAAACTAGATACAAATAAACTTGACTGTACCTTGATTTCCAATTTGTTGTTTGATGTAAGATGTATACCTGCAAAAGTGAGTCACTCATTCCCTTGGTCTAATTTTACCAAGGCATTGTGTGAGCTCTGAAACATTCCTGCAACCCTTTATGGAACAGAAAAATCTCTCTCTCTCTCTCTCTCTCTCTCTCTCTCTCTCTCTCTCTCTCTCTCTCTCACTCACACACACACACACACACACACACACAAAACAAACAAACAAATTCTCCCCTCACACATATACACAGACACACCTACTTTTCCCAAACAGTGGCATGGGCTGAAGGACAAACATGAATTTCTCCTGGATGCAGGTGATCTCATTACTTTCATTTATTAGAATACATTCTTGACAGGTGTGTAGCTTGGTTTCTTCATAAGGCTCCCAGCAGTGAGATCAGGACCTGTCCCTGGCACTTACAGAGACTGAGGGGCAAGGAGGGTAGATATAGGAGAGGGGGTCCAGGGGGAGTGACTAGGAGTAGAGGAGGGAGGGGAAACTCCAGTAGGTTTGTAAAATAAATGGAAAAAAATTATTTAAATAAAATAAAATAAAAGTGAAATCTTGTTTATGGAATGTAAATGAAGTTGTAACATTAGAAGTACCCGTGGAGGCCTAGGTGAGTTAAGTTGGTACATAAACACATGTCTCAAGTCTAGTGTACACATGTGAAAGAGGACAGTTGGCATTTGCCGTTCTGGGTTTGAGTTGCCTTACACTGAAGGATTGTTTCTGGCTCTATCCATTTACCCAAGAGTTTCAGATTCTTTAGCAAGCAGTCAACTGGACAAAGACTTCCATTGCTCATCACACTTTCAGTCATTTTTTCCTTTATTGAAAAGACGTATTTTTCATATAGTATATTCTGATAACATTTTCCTTTCTCCCAGCTTCCCCAGATTCCACAAAACCTTGTTTCTTTGATATTTCTATCTAAACAGATTTATTTAGGCAAGAGATGCTGCTGGCTCCTGAAAACCTATAGCCAACTAGTTAAATGCCATGTGACCTTGACTATACAGAAGAGGGAAACTCCCATACTCTAAATTAGCACTTTTGCCAGAAACTCTTAAATATCTACTGTGAAAATTATGACTGAAAACTTTCAAGTCAGCTCTTCTCTCAACTGGTGGTTGAAAGTTTGCAAGGAAGGCCACCAACCAATTCCACCACTGTGATAGCTCTCTTCTGAGTTGAACAGAACTTTTCTTTGTCTGCAAATCAATCAAAACTAAAGTCAATATACATGGAGTTTTTCTCCTGGGTCTAACTGAATAACATTAGAGATGAGTCTTCTCACCTCCCCCAGGATGATCCCTAAAATCCTGTTGATCTCTACTGATGCAGTGTACCAATGACTTTTTTCATTTCACAAAAGCCAAAGTGCATCTGTTTCCTGTGTTAAAGTACCATTACAAAAATGTAAGTTAGTAAAAAAAATGGTGTATTTCATCTTAAAGTCCATATTGGAGGGTATGACACGTTTACCAGAAACAGAAGATGGCTGGTAGCATTTCATCTGCACACAGGAAGTAGTAGAGAGAAAACAGGAAGTGAAGAAAGGCTACATACAACCCCTGACAACCATCACCTAGTGGTATACTTCCTTCAGTAAGTCTCCATATCATAAAGATTCAATAACTTCTCCAAACATATCTCTAATTGGGGACCAACTGTTCAATTACAAGATTATATACAGGAGACATTTCCCTTTCAAACCACCATACATTTAAACCTCTCCCCAGTGTCAGAACTTTGGTTTACTTGGAACATTTGGACGATCTGATCTAAAGTCATCAATGTGGCCACAGATACATAGCTTTTAAGAATTAGAGTCTACTTTTCTTCCAAACATTGCCTCATTCTTATGAGGAAAACAATAGACTATCTTCATTTTTTTCCCATCAAATGTTCTTGTTATCATGTTTGCAGCTATGATTAAATTGGCATTGAAAGAGACCCTTTTCTATTTCTTTTTTCTTTTTTGAGAAGACTACACCAGTAATCCTGGCTGGCATTACAGGCTCATGTTTTTGAGCACATTCATCTATCACAGAGTGACTCACTTTGCTGTTTTTGTTTCCACTTGATTCTGAAAAGCACCGGCAGAAACATTACAAGAATGCAGGTTTGCAGCAAATAAATTCTCAGGCCAGGTCTGTTCTGTGTTTCCACAGCCAATCTATCCTACACAACATCATCTTTGAACAATACAGAATCATAGCTAGAGATAAAAGAATGAGTTCAGATAAAGCACAACTTTCCACCATTCCAAATATTCACTGCACATGTAATCTGAAGCCAAACAATTCTAAAAGAAATTT
This sequence comes from Onychomys torridus, assembly GCF_903995425.1. NCBI lineage: Eukaryota > Metazoa > Chordata > Mammalia > Rodentia > Cricetidae > Onychomys > Onychomys torridus. Next base: position 4,858,542 of record NC_050459.1, on the reverse strand, counting down.
ATTGAAAGCCTTTACTCAGGTTCTGCAATGGGGAAGTCTAAAAACCTGGTACTTTGGTCTTTGTTTGTTTGCTTTTCCCACTTCCTTTATTTAAATTCTTAAGCCTCTGGGTATTTTGTTTATAAAAAAGGGTTTTTTACTTTCCATTTTTTATGTGCTTTCTTAACCATTTGTGGTTTTACATGGAGAACAGATGGTTTTTTAAACAAGTTTGCAGGAAAAGCAGATCTTTGTGTAGCACTCTATGAACTGTAATAAAATGAGAACTTGCTGTTGGTACATTTGAAGCAGATTGACCACTGATATTCACTCTTTTGACACACTGGAGAAACGAAGCCCATGGCAAACAGAAAACTTCTGCAAGTGATGACAGAAGACGGGCTTTGTGAGCAAAGGGTGTCTTTATGGGAAGCTGAGTGTTCTCAGTCTTAGAGGACCTGCATAATTTCTTTCAGTCATAGGTTCTCTTGAACCCTAACATATAAACACTATGTACAAAAAAGGGAATTTTTCTACTTAAAATGTGAAAATAAGAGATTTGGGTGGCAGGTTCTCCAACACAGAGCTCCCTCCAGATGTGGAGCTCCCATAGTTGAGTCCCTAATACTGTCTTCCAGAAGTTCAGCCTCAAATTTTTCCTACCAGAAGACAGGGTGTAGAAGACATGAATAGAGACACAGGCAGGAAAATCACTTTTCCATTTTTGTCTATATTCCTTGCCAAAAGTCTGTTCCTTCAGTCTTTAGAACTGTTTCTTGGACATTTAGTGGCCACACAGCTGGGTGAGAGATGACAAGAATCAAGTACTGACTTGAACTGAGTTTTTCTGGAGCTCTTGGATCCTATTTCAGGTTGGATGCAAGGGTTGTCTCCCCTTTTCCATTATATTTAAAAAAGGTGTCAGTGAACAAGTCTAGATTCTTTTCACCCCACTTAGTTTTCCATACTTTATGGATAATCAAAACTTAAGAAAAACACTAGCCAGTCTTCCATCAAAACTGTTGACTTTTTTCCTGGTAAGGTTAGTTGAAGTGAGAATGTGTACTTAAATTCTAAATGTAGACTTTATTGATCCAGTGGGAATAATGTAGTTTATTCTAATTTCTCATTCTTTATGTGATTGAATAAGGACCATTTAAAATTTCCCTCATATTATCAGAAATAACAGAGCCACAGATTGCTTATTGAAAATTTACAGGCATAATATATTCTCAAATGAGTGACATAATTTTTATTTCTGTGGCATAATAGAAAGGGGATCATAAAACATAATGTTCTTTAATAGTGAACCATATGAGAGAAGACAAGTTGAGTTTCACATCATTGATTGTAAAGAGCCAGTAGACTTGGACCACTGACGTTATGTGTGTGCCTGTGTCTGTAATGAGCCAATAGACATGGATCAATGATACAATATATGTAGTCGTATGTGTGTGTATTCACCTGTGTATGTGTATGCACATGTGTGCTATTTCCTAATTTTAAAGGATGCAAGGCAGTAGATTTTTGAGCCTGTCCTCAGAATATTTGAATGATTTTTAAAAATGTTTTTTGAGAACTTCATACATGTATACAATGTTTGTTTTTTTTTTAATGAAATACATCTTCTACTACCCCCACACCCAACTTCATGTGCTCACATACTCGCTGAGTCCACTAGTGCTTCTGGTGAATGGATGGGTGTAGGGCCATCTGCTGGAGTATGGGTAGAGTGTCCAAGGTGGCATTCCTCTTCTTATTGTCAATTTAATATATGAACCCTAGTCAATGCAGTTGGCAAATTAAACCCATTCATTTCATGGCATGCCATGAAATAAACACTGTGGAACTTCCATCTGAATTAAACAGCTGTAAAAAGCAGAACATCAACTTCAACGATTCCACATACACCTGCAGTGATTCAGCATAATCATCATGCTAATTCCTGAGCTTTGTCACACACATAGAATAAAATAGAAAATCCCAGAACTTCCTTCAATAACTTTTAGGGAAAATAAATCTCATTTTGTAAAAATGGAAGCTAATTGAACAGAGCTTTGTGTGCACTTCATGTTCAGTGTGTAAGCATGATGTTGAAAACTTACAGTCATTGGATTGTTCTTGATATAAATGTGGTAGGCACACCTACTCCCTAACAAGGCACTCCTGTCTTGATATCTCTCCAATTTTGGGTTGCTTTGGTTTTATATTATGCCACTTGAAGACCATTTAATTAGTTACTGATACCTAAGCTCGCACCAAAATCAAGTGGTTTTCCATGAAATTTATTTATAGTTGAGAACCAAAAGATGTCACTTAATAAATAATTGTTGATATTTTTAAACAAACAAATTAGCAGAGAGATTTTTAAAGCCCTTCAAATATTTTCAGTTTTCTGATTTGGTTACATGAAATTTTCAATATTATTTCCAAAATAGATTTAATCACGAACAGACATTTGATTCTTCAAAAAGACTGTGCTAACATGTGCAAAAGTCCATTTAGTAAAACATATTTTAACTGGAATTGCAATTAGTCATAAGGGGACCATCATTTTAGTGGAAAATATAATCCAACAAAGCTAAGCATTAAGTGCTGAAGTTGTTCTTACCCTTTGCAAATTCTTACTGCATGATCTCACTCTACATATATTTTGAATGCATATTTCCAGGGAAATTATTTTGTGCTTGATATAAAATTCTAGGCAATTAGATGCAAAAAACATTAAAGTTGCCAGTGTAAACACAGTAAAGAAAACTAGTGGGAGAGTTAGTGTTCTGAAAAGCCATCTTAAGTAGCACACATGGCTAATATTAGCCTGCTAGGCGCACTGGCAAATGCCCACCCATTCCCAGTGAGGAGCCAGGAATGGAGACTGAAACATGGCGTATATTAACCTTGTGGTGAAATAATGTAATTCTAAGATACAGTTCTCAGCCTTCATAATGGGGAAAGGTTTGCCAAAATTATGAGGAAGATCAATGTTCTCAGATAATCTTCTAAGATGTGAGTATCATGGAGTTGATCCAAGGTTTGTTTCAGGCACTCATATTATTCAGGACTGAAAATTGATAGTTGCCATTTCCAGGTCTACAGAAATTTTAAATTTATTTTCTTATTACAAATATGTAAGCTGATAATGAAAGGAATTTAACACACACACACACACACACACACACACACACACACACACACACACACACTGGATAAAATGCTAATTCCACTGCACACCTTTTCTTCTTTTGACTACTTGTGCATGCCGTATATTGAAGCCTAGAAGGATGTGAAATAGAATTTGTATGACTGGTTATCTTACTGTAACATCTGATTTCCTCTCACCTTCAGATTCTGAGTTGTTCTTTAGATGTGCATACTGAACTGAAATCCTCACAGCTGGATACCATTGTGCAAGATTCTCAGGTGCTAAGTCTTTCTTCAAGAAGTTGGAGTGAAGGTAATAGGCGAACACAATGTGTTTTATGTGAGGCTAGATAGAATAATTCTAAACGAGAGGCATTGTAAATATCATTTTATTACCTAATAATTTTCCATAGAATTTTTTAATTGAAATTTTAAATTTTTTGAGAATTTAGTGTATGAGTACTGTATTTACATCATTTTCACTCCTTCCTCTCCCCTGTAACTTCCGTGGGCTTCCTCCACCCCCTCACAAATTTAAGGCCTCTTCTAGAAGAATTATTGTCACACATGCATTCACACACACCCTATTGAATCCATTCACTGTTGCTTATATAAACATCTATTTGAGTTGACTATTTTAGATTGTATGACCTATCTGGTGGCTCATCCATGGTGACAATTGATGCTCTCTCTCCTAGCAACCCTTGATTGTCTATAGTTCTTCATCTAGGTGTGGGACCTTGTAAAATTTCCCCATGCACATTAACATGTTGACTGGTGTGGTCATTCTGTAGGTTGTTTGTGGGCACACAGTCATATTGCTGAGCTATCATGGGTAGAGCTTTCCTGTCATATCTAGAAGATGTTAGCTCAAAGCTGGTATCCTGGTCTTCTGGCTCTTATAAAACCACCTCCCCAACTTCCACAAAGCTCCTTGAGATGTCGATATGTCAGTTGGGGTTGGCAAACTCAGGGTCCAATATTCTCTTCATTTTTACCAGTTGTAGGTCTCTGTAGGAGCCTCTATTTGCTGAAAGAGGCAATGTCTTCATACTTCATATTTATATTTTTTCATTTATTTTAAATACCTACCACAACTTCTCCTCCCTCCTCTCCTCCTGTTCCCTACCCATTCAGAAAGGGGCAGGCCTCCAATGGGTGTCAACAAAGCATGACATATCAAGTTGAGGCAGGAACAACATCCTCCCCATGCTTCAAGGCTGGGAAAGGCATTCTAGCATGAGGAATAGGTTCCCAAAAGCCAGCTCAAGCACCAGGGCCAGGTCCTTATCCCACTTCTAGGAGCTACACAAACACATCAAGCTACACAACTGTCAACCACATGTAGAAGGCCTATGTTGGTCCCATGCAGTCTCCCTTGCTGTTGTTCCAGAGTCTGTGAGCTCCCAGAAGCTAAGGTCAGCTGTCTCTGTGGGTTCCCCTCATTGTGATCTTGACCCTCTCTGCCCCGACTCATACAATACATCCTTCCTCTCTTCAAAAGGACTCCCATAACTTGACCCAGTGCTTGGCTGTGGATCTCTGCATCTGCTTCCATCAGTTACTGGATGAAAGTTATCTGATAACAATTAGGGCAGTCACCAATCTGATTATAGGAGAAGGCCAGTTCAGGTACCTTGTCCATTATTGCTAGGAGTCTTAGCTGGGGTCATCCTTGTATATTCCTGAGAGTTTCCTTGGCAATAGGTTTCTCCCTAACTCCCAAATACCCCCCATCAAGATATCTCTTTCATTACCCTCCACCTCCATATCACTCCCAACCAGTCCAACCCAATACCTCATGTTCCCATTCCCCCATCCTTATCCCTCTTTGCCCCCAATTTACAGAGGAGATCTCATCTATTTTACCTTCCCATGGAAATCCATGCATCCCTCTTTGAGCCTTCCATGTTACCTAGCTTCTCTGGAGCTCTGGATTGTAGCCTGGTTATCCTCTACTTTACAGCTAATATTCACTTATGAGTTTGTATTCCTGGGTCTGGGTTATCTCACTCAGGTTGATATTTTCTGGTTTCATCCATTTGCCTACAAATTTCGTAATGTCTTTTTTTAAAAACTGCTGAGTAATACACCATTGTGTAAATGTACCACATTTTCTTTATCCATTCTTTGTTTGAGCATCATCTAGTTAGTTTCTAGGTTCTGGCTATTATGAATAAGACTACTATGAACATAGTTGAGCAAGTGTCTTTGTGGTATGATTGAGCATCCTTTGGGTGTATGCTCAAAATTGGTATAGTTGGATCTTGAGGTAGATTGATTCTCAGCTTTCTGAGAAATCACCTTACTGATTTCCAAAGTGGATGTACAAGTTTGTACTTCCAGCAGCAGAAGAGTGTTCCCCTTACTCCACATCTTCTCCAACATAGGCTGTTATTAGTCTTTTTGATCTTAGTCATTCTCACAGGTATAAGATGATACCTCAGAGTCCTTTTGATTTGCATTTCCCTAGTGGTTAAGGATATTGAACAATTCTTTAAGTGTATCTTGGCCATTGAGATTCTTCTATTGAGAATTGTCTGTTTAAATATTTACCCTATTTTTTAATTGGATTATTTGGTATTTTGATGTCTAGTTTCCTGATTTCTTTATATATTTTGGAGATCAGCCCTCTGTCAGATGCAGAGGTGGTCAAGATCTCTTCCTATTCTGTAGGCTGCTGTTTTGTCTTATTGACATTGCCCCTTGCCTTACTCTATCTTTTCAGTTTCTGGAGGTCCCATTGATTAATTGTTGCTCTCAGTGTCTGTGCCATTGGTGTTGTATTCAGGAAGGGGTCTCCTGTACCAATGCAGTCAAGAGTACTTCCCACTTTCTTTTCCATCAGGTTTGGTGTAACTGGATCCACAATGAAGTCTTTGATCCACTTGGACTTGAGTTTTGTGTAGGGTGATAAAAATGGATCTAATTGCACTATTCTACATGCTGACATCCAGTTAGGCCAGCACCATTTGTTGAAGGTGCTTTCTTCTTTTTCCATTTTATAATTTTGCCCTCTTTGTCAAAAATCAGGTGTTCATAGATTTGTGGATTTACATCAGGGTCTTTGATTTGATGTCATTGATCCACTTGTCTGTTTTAAAGCCAATACCACACTGTTTTTATTAATATAGCTCTATAGTAGAGCTTGAAGGATGATGATACTTCTGGAAGTTCCTTTATTATACAGGATTATTTTAGCTATTCAGTTGGTTTTTTTGCATACAAAATTGAGTATTGCTTTTTAAGGTCTATAAAAAATTGTGTTGGAATTTTGATGAGGATTGCATTAAATTTGTAGATTGCTTTTGCTAAGATTGAGGCAACTTCTTTTATGAGTACTGATGGCTGTACTTACTTGTGAGTATAAGGGTAAGTGTTTAGACTACAATTACACTGGTATAGGAAAAATGGCAGTAGTCAGTTTGCACTAAAGTCTATGGCCTTTCCAACTATAAGAATTCTGTCTCACTGTCTGCTGGTAACAAACATCTAGATGGGGGATAAAGTCCAGACCTTACAAGAAGATATTGGGGTGAGTCTAGAGAGACTTCCATCAACTTCTGCTCACACATAGCTGCTTCCTTTGATATATAAACCTTAATAGCCCTCTTGTGTCGGAGAGGGGAAGGGATCCTACAACATATCTATTGAGATCAGTTCTGCATGGATGACAGGAAGGGAAGAAAAGTAGAGAAAATAAATGTGATCACTTTTCTAGGGGTGTTTGAAAAGAAGGTCAATTCCCCAATCATTTGTCTTTATTTACAATATTTACCTATTGTAAGTTTGTATTTGCAAGATGATCCAGGAGATATTTGCAAAATAACATTTTCTTACCATTTTTATTAGTCACATAATGGTAGTTCAACCTCAGCAAAGTTTTTGCTTTCCTGAGTTTTAGTTACTCATTGTAGGTCATGGTCTGAAAAAAAATATCAATGGAGAATTTGAGAAACAAAGAATCACTCAGTTTCAATTTACATATGATAGAGTCCTACACTATGATGTTACATTTGACTCAGGATCTGATTTGTCCTTTTCTCCATAAGAATAATGTGCATAGGTTACTCTACCATTGCTTGTTTAGAAGCTATCTTACATATTGTGTTGGCTGTTGCTAGCACAGTGATAGAGATCCAATATTTCCTATTGATTCAAAAATAATTACAATTTTTAGAGCTGTGATATTGGCAAGCTTTTTAAAACATAGTGCTCTAGTTGCTCCATTTAATTGTCTAATTTCTGAATGATATTCTGTGTGCAACTTAGAAATTAATCTTTAGAGGTATATATGTGAAAGTGTCATAAAGGGGTTAATATTCCTCTTTTCATATCTAGTGTGTTTCTTCAAATACTTCCTCCATGGATAAGTTTTTATATAAATCAAGGATGTGAGAGTATTGGAGGAGATAATGTAGTAGATATAACAAAAATAATAAACTTACCAAATTTTATAAGCAACACATACAATTTTATATCATTAAGAGATTTCAAAAGGCTAGAATGTATATTTCTACCCATTGGCTTAGGAAATTAGCTATTCTTCATGTTCTGCTTTCTCATATCTTTGCATTTACCATATGTAACTGGTTGTGTTGGACTATTTTACATGGAACTCTGTGTTACCTGTAGAGACTGCTTCTGTCTTTTCTCACCCTGTAATCCTGTTTTTATTTATTTATATATTCATAAGTATTCATGCTATGAAATATGAATGATATTCCACTTTAAATAGTTTAAGGTAGAATGGTATGAAGGAATTATGAGACTAGAATTGAAGGAAATTGAAGATAGAAATTGTCTGGAGGTTAGTTTCTGGCTCAGAAAAAATGAATTTTTATACTGAGTGATTTATCAGACTGAAGGATAGAAGTTATTGCCTAAAGCCCTCTGAATTGAGTAACATAATAGAATACTTTATCTAAGTTAAGCTGAAAATGTAGGAATCTCCCATTCAGGTAAGTTGAACCAGAAGAAAAGCAGAGATTTTTAGCCCAAATGCATATTGCCTTGCGGGATTCAAATCTTCCTTCAATCCTTGACCTTCTGTTGAAGATGATTTCAGTTTGATAATACGCCCCACCCATACATAACAGAGGCAGCATCAGTCACTCGCCAAAAATGGGCAGTTTCATCCTAGTGCTGTGGGATGTTCTGTATGTCAAATGTGTTGCTCAGATTGGTTAAAATAATAAAGTGCTAACTGGCCAGTAGCCAGGCAGGAAGGATAGGGTAGGTGGGACAAGGAGGAGGAGAATTGTGGGAAGTGGAAGGCTGGGTAGAGAGACCGCCAGCCGCCACCATGACTAGGAACATGTAAGGTACTGGTAAGCCACAAGCCATGTGGCAAAGTATAGATTAATAGAAATGGGTTAATTTGAGATAGAAAAAGTAGATAACAAGAAGCCTGCCACGGCCATACAGTTTGTAAACAATGTAAGTTTCTGTGTGTTTACTTGGTTGGGTCTGAGTCTCTATGGGCCTGGTGGGTGAGAGAGAATTGTGCTGACTGTGGGATAGGCAGGGAAACTCTAACTACATCCTAGTCTTAGTTTTCAAGCCTGAGATGCAGCTTGTGTTGCAACTTAACCAGATACAGGTAGACAATTCTTGAATGATTCCTCTGTCAGCAGAAAGCTAGAAAATAATTCAGCAACTTAAACAGCAGAATCAACACAGTCTAGGAACAATCTACTGGGTTTTAGGGAAGAGGAGTCATACGAAAAAAAATAAATAAATAAATAAACCACACACAGGATGATCTGAGATATTTGGAACTGATAGAAAGGAATTTTATTAATAAGATTTTAATAACTAATTCTAAAGATAAACACATAAAAGTAGTAGTACAAGACAATGAGTGAAGACAGAAGTAGTGAGTTAGAAGTCAAAAGAAATTATACATAATGCAGAACAGGAAGTAATTGAGACAAAAGAAAGAGTGAATTGTGATATATATTGAAACAGTTTGCTATTGTTTCAATGTGGGAAAAAGTATAACCAGAGAACTGAAAAGTGTTAGAAAATTATAACTGAAAATGGTAAATATTATAATCACTATTTTCTAATGAGAAGTCATATAAGCCTAAATAGAATGTATTAGTATCTTCAATCACCAAATTGCTGTAATTATGAGCCTATGGCTCTACCCAAAATGGTGATTTGTTTCCAGTTTTTAGAATAAAACTGTAAACTATTCAGTAGAAAAACAATGAATTTATTAGAGTTTTATAAAATAGCTACAAGGGGTGTGTATGACACTAGAACTTGCTGGGAGAGTCTACCATTACTAGAAATTTGTGGTAAAGAGAATTCTGGGAAATTCTGGGGATTATCTTTCAGTGAGTTTTAGCAAAGTCAACACATAAAACTTCATTATGAATACATACTATTTGTAAAGTACCTAAACTATCTCTCTATCTGATTGTCTGTCTATCGTCTATCTCTCAATTAAAAAAAACATTTATTTGACTTATTGCAGTTACCTTACAAAAGAAATAATGCTCCACTCAGAAGCCATACATCACCAAATAAACTCTGTGGGTTACCTCCTTTCCAGTTGTTGGTCAAAGATATCTAGGAACCCTCCCTCCCCTGAATACTACAGGCTTTTACCACCTCTCTTGGTTGCCCCAAAGAACTTGATGGTAAGACCCAGTTGCTGAAGGTACCACATATGTTAGTCATGGAACACAAAGACATCAACTTAATACTGATGAGCAAGCTTCTATCTGCTGGCTAGTTCTCCTTGTACTGGAAGGTGATGTGCAGGCTACTAGGAATAGGGGGAATCTACAATAGTCTTATTCAACTGTGAACCCTATGACCAGCAACAATGATTGAAACAGCCATATATGCAATGAATGCAATCATGGCATAAATATTGTGGTTGTCACCAACGACTTTCTGATTGATGTAAGGACTTCTCCATGGGAAGAAACACATGTCTGGTTCTAAAAATGTTAGTTAGCTCAAGGTTCTCGGAGCTAAACCTATTACTATTATTGTGCTAAATGGACATAGTGTCAAAATGTCCTCAAAATTCTTATCCCTTCACCAGTAAATTATTGCAACTCTCAAACCTGTCAGAGAAGTTTCTTTGCACAATGGGTGACAGTTAATTCAGAAACTCACAACTTGTCAAAGTGCACAGAGTCAATGACTGGGGAGTGTTCCAAATGGAACATTTATACCACACCCACTTTACAGGGCTCAAGGACCATTGAGGAAGAGAGAGGAGAATGAGCCTGATATCCACATGTTTGGGAAGATCTGAATATCAAATGTCTTCTGGAGCTAACAACACTTAGAAAGTCATAGCAGCTGTGGTTACCTGCACAAAAGCTGTACATTATCAATCCAGTCAACATCTTAGCATGGATGGAAGAGGGGTTCATGAGATTTTCCCCATCTCCTAACTGATGTTAGAAATGTGTGGGTGGATCTGGGAAGAGTTAAGGAAGGGATTTGGGTATATAAGCTGTTAGGTGCTATGTCTGATTATCAAAGTTCAATCTGTGGAATCTACATGCTAAAAGGAGAGAACCAACTCCAGCACTCTCTCCTTCAGCCTCCATACCTATCACATGTGTTCAAGCACATTCTCCTATTCCTATGCAGATACAGGAATATAAATAAACAAATTTAATCAAATAACAATAAAATATAAACCTATTAAATCAGAAGACTATAGAACACATAGTAAATATAAGAACAAAGTTTCATGAAATTACAAACTAGAACTTGTACTAGAAAGGACCAATTAAACTGAGAGTTGGCTCCTTGAAAAGACTCAGAATTGGCACAAGAAGGGTGAGTTCGAACAAAGAGAAAGAAATGCACAAATATTTGGAAGTAGAAAACTCAGTACTTAAATGTTGTACACTCAAGAAAGAAAATAAAGATTTTATAAACCTTATGCCAATAAACTTGAAACTTTAGATTAAACTGATGAATTCCTAAATATATGTTACTCAAGACATATTGGAAAACTAGAGTCTCATGCCAATTCAAAAGCTTACATAAGTAGTCAAAATCTTCTCTGGGTAAAATCATCCCTGCATGCCTTCTATAAAGGCTTCTTTCAGACATCATATCTTGCATATGTATATATGCAGATATACTATCTATGTATATGTTATGCACATAATTTGTATTATATACATACTAATGAATAGAGAATTTTGCAGAGTTTTGATGTCTGGCACAATCTTATGCATATTATTTTTTTAGATTTATTTAATTTGTAAGTGTGTTTGTCTTGCTTGTATGTATGGATACCATAAAGAGGTCAAAAGAGGATATCAGACCACTTAGAATTGGACATCCAGATCATTGTGAGTCACCTTGCATGTATTGGGAATTGAACCCAGGTCTTCTTCAAGAACAGCAAATGCTCTTAACCTCTGGAGCTACTGCTTCGGCCTTGTTATGTCAATTGTTTATAAAGATAGTAGAAGAAAGAAAATCTATTATCAATATTAGTCTTACTATGTATCCAAAGTGAGAAAACCTAGACCTAATAAATCAAATCATTTGTGCATCATTAACAGGACAAGAACATTGGCAAATTTGCTTATGCTCAATATTGTAAGACAGTAAATACAAAAAGAAAATGTATGAAATTTATGAAGAAATGTCATTTTCCTTGTTTACAAAGGCAAAGTTATTTTGGTAGAAAATGCAGGCAAACCTATAATAAATTATGAGGAAAAAGACACAGAAAGATTCTAAGTGCCAGAAGCAGAGGAGTACTGCTACAGAGGAACATTGTTTCCTGGATAGGGATTTTGCGTTTGTGGTCAGAAAACAGAAATGTTTGCATGAACAGACATGCCCAAGGCTAAGCCAGTCAACTTTCAGCTTGGATCAGGGAGTGATAATGGGGTCCCACCTAAACCTGAGGAGCTATTGGCAAAATAAAGAGAACAAAAAGTAGGGAGTTTGTAGTAGAATATTATTTTCAGGTGTGTCACTTTTGTTTATGTTGCATTTGTTTAACTCTGTGAAGCTGTGATTCTATGCCTGTCTAAAACACCTTATGGTCTAATAAAGAACTGGCCAATAGTAAGGCAGGAGAAAGGATAGGCAGGGCTGGTAGGCAGAGAGAATATATAAAGGGAAAAATCTGGGAGAAGAAAAAAAATCTAGCAGTCAGAGGAGGAGGACTCTAGGGGCCAGCCACCCAGCTACACAGCAAACTGTGGAGTAAGAGTAAGATTTAAGGAAGTAAGAGAACAGGAAAAGTCCAGAGGCAAAAAGTAAATGTGATCATTTAAGTTAAGGAAAAAATGCCTAGAAACTAAGCCAAGCTAAGACTGGGCATTTATAAGTAAGAATAAGCCTCTGTGTGAGATTTATTGGGGAGCTGGGTGGCAGACTCCTCAAAAGAGTAAAATACCAAATATAACAGGAGCAAGCTGGTGAAGCAAGGAAGTGTTGGATGGATGATGGGCTGAGATGATCAAAATATACTGAAAGCATGCATGAAATTCTCAAATGATGTAATATAAATAATATTATAATATTGTTGTATAAATGATGTTATATAAAAATATTGTATTTTAAATAATGAATTTTCAAAAAAAAGTTGAGGAACTAAATAAGGAAAATATCCCCAGCTACATTCTAGAAAATGGAGCATCCTATTAAAGAAATTACCTCAATCGTGTTCAAGTGCATTAATATACAAGAAGTAAAGCTATACATACATAAAATCCAAATTTGTACTTGAATACAGAGTAATTTATTAATAGCTAATTGTAACATTTGAAAAATCAAAAAGTTGTTCAAGAAATCATAAATATAGGCTATGGAAGATAAAATGTATTTTATATCCGACCTCATGCTTTATAGTTAATATAATCTCTAATTATCGAATATCAATAGTAATAAATACACAAGAGGAAAATTCACTCTTTGATTTTGTTTGTCTTATTTATAAGATAAGAGGACAGATAGTAATTTTGAATAAATTATATAATATAAAAATAAATTTGAAAAGAATAATGTTATTTCACTATCTGAAACACTGATCATGTTCCAGTGAGGAAAAAAATTAAAAATTAAATATAAGATGCAAAAGAGAACTGTCTCACTATGCAGAGGGACATCCAGGCCTATTCAGGCTCCACAGCTGCTGATCTAAATTTCGTGAATTCCCACTAGTTTGGTTGGTTTGGTTGCCTCTGTAGGTTCTCCATTATGATTTTGATGCCCTTGCTCATAGAATCCCTTTTCTCTCTCTTCAAGTGGATTCCTGGAGCTTGGCCTGGTGCTTGGCTGTGGATCTCTGCATCTGCTTCCATCAGTTACTGGATAAAGGCTCTGGGATGACAGTTAGGGTAAGCCACCCCCACCCCACCCCCGGCAGTAGGATCAGAATCCATCCCTGGTACATGAGCAGGCTTTTTGGAGCCCACTACCTATGATGAGACACCTGACACAGCCTTGAAGCAGGGAAAGGGCTTGGACCTGCTTTTACTAAATGTACCTCCTCCTCGTGGGAGGCCATACCTTCTTATAAGAGGGAATGGAGAGTGGGTGGGGAGGGGGAGGCTGGAGGAGCAGGAGAAGGGAAGAGGGGGACCTTTGTTATGTAAAATGAATAAAATACTTTTCTTAGTAAAAGAATAAGATTCAAAACAGGAGCTGCACAATCTTGATTCAAAAGCAGCTCCAAGTGCCAAAAATACAACTAAAATTCAGGTAGTGAAATGCAATGACCATGGTAATTAGGAGATTGGGATTGGGCGAAGGTGATTGGATGATAAAGAGGTAGTACTTTTCATGTGGCTGGAGCCTTAAAAGAGTTAAAGACAGAGTTCTCCTCATTCATCCTGAGTTTGCAGTTTACAAGATGGACATTCTTCAGTCTTGAAATCTGCCAACCCCTTTGTGGCATGAATCTTAAAAGTTCTTATTAATAAAATCAAACCTGAAGTCAGGTATTGTGGTGAATGTTAGAAGATCAGAGAAGCTGAACAAGCCACAGCCACTTCATCTGGCCAACTTCTCAGCTGATCCTGTTTCCTCAGACTGGAAGCCTCTGAGTCCTCATCTGAATGGGTCTCAGCTGAACTGCTGCTAGAAGCCTAAAAGCTGAACCAGCCAAATGCTTCTAGTTTCTGGTCTTCACGCCTTATATATCTTTCTACTTTCTGCCATCAATCCCTGGGATTAAAGGCTGGATTTCTGGGATTAAAAGCATGTGTCACCATGCCTGTCTGTTTCCAATGTGGCCTTGAACTCACAGAGACCCAGAGGTATTTCTTTCTCTGGAATGCTAGGATTAAAGGTGTGAGTGCCACTGCCTAACCTCTATGCTTAATATTGTGGCTTTTTTGTTTTCTGACCCCAGATAAGTTTATTAGGGTGCACAATATTTTGGGGAACACAATACCACCACATTCCCTTGATTTTGGACTCTGCTGCTTCCAAAACAAGAATAAAACATCTAGTTTGTGTATTTATTGACCATAGCCTAAAAGTAGTAAAATAATCCCCCAAACTAAAAAATGGTGCCTCGTCTATGGACTCTGGTTGGTATTTTATTTCATTCTAAACTTTTTTTTTTTTCTAGATTTTAACTTGTTTTATTTTGCCTGTGATTGTTTTGGCTGCATGGATGCATCTGCATCACATACATGCTATGTCCTTGGAGGCAAGAGAGGGACATCGGATCCCCTGTAACTAGAGTTATAGGAGGCTAAGAGTTGCAGTGTAGGTGCTGAGAACCAATGCTGTGTCTTCTGCAAAAGCAGTAAGTGGTCATAGCACTGCAGACTCAGGCTGGTAATTTTCTAAATGAGTGGATGAATGCACAAAGGAATTACTATGCATATTGTCCTTGGAGGTTTTTGTTCTGCCATAGGATAATGAACACACTGAGAAATTATTTTTATGTGGCTGTACAGAATTATACCTGATAGTGCAGCATCTTCCAGTTCATTGGAATTTGATAGAAAGTGTTTGTTTTATGAAAATTTCCAAAATGTAATCTTCTTTTCAATGCTTATGCAATCTAATGGAAGCCTCTATCTCAAGTTCTAGTCATGCTCAACTATCTTGGGATATGTTGGAACTCCAAGACAGATGAAACAGTTGAACTTTTCCAATATGTCTTATTGTTGAAGTTTTCAATGATTTTTTTTCCTGCAAAGGTGTGGCTATATGACAATACCTTCAAGCTTCAAAGCAGCAACTGCATGTCATGGAGCCAAAAGCAACCCCAAGTGCCAAGAATACAGCTAATATACATGGGAAATGTTCCAAGAGCCCCATATGGCAATGTGAGTTGAACATCTTTTACAACAGCAATTCCTTTCTAACCCAAGTTCTTTCCTTTAAATAGCACCTTTTTTATTTCCTGTAGTGGAACTGGCTACACAGGCCTGGCGCTTGCCAAGCCCATGTCTGGGATGTGAATCTCCAGGAACCAAAGTGCTAAACCTTGCTTTTCCCTCGCCTGCTCTGCCAAAATCCATCTTACCACACCTTAAATTGCATGAGATCAAAGGCTGAAAATTATATGCCATCAAAAGTGGAGAGATAAAATGTTTATCTAGTGCATAAGAGGTGCAGGGTATTTTGGAAGCACTTGGTGTTAGAATGAAGCTCCTCTGACTGCTATTGGTTTGGCCCCACCTGCTTCCTCTTCCCACTGGATAGATATGCTGTAAGACGCCGGTGGCAAACTTGAAGTGGTGTAGTCATTATGTGATGAAGACCTTGTGTTGTGTTCACTCTAATTAGAAATTAGTTTTCTATGGTGAGAACAGCCAAGAAGAATGAAGCCACACTACAAAAGTCAGTCTCGCTGCTGCCATGCCATTTCTTTGAATGGATTTCTACATATTTGGGAAGTGTTCTAATTTCTCCTTTAAAAAATTAAACCCATTAATGTCAGGGAAAATATGTTTTTATGTTTTTGTTTTTGTTTTTGTTTTTTGTTTCTTCTTGATGTAGTTTCTGAGCCAAGATGACTTTGTAGAAGATTCTGTAGGTGGGCTCTGGGAAAAACCAGATCAATTGAAGGGAATTTTAAAAAATATTTCCCTTTTTGAGAAATATTTCTAATTTGATATAAACAAGGTACCGTGTACCTAGGTTTCAAATTGGTTAACAATTAATTCTGCCCTCAAACGTGTACTCAATGAAACTTTAGTGAAAATCACTGATATGTGTAATCAAGTCTTCCCTCACTTATGGGTTGCATGGAATACCCCCACCCCTGCTCCCACAATAGACACAGGTACTTTCCAGCTTAGAGGCTGTTTGAGGAGGTTGTGGAACTTAGAAGAGGTGAAACAAGGCTGATAGACACAGGCACCTGGGAAAAGAAAGGGAGCTTTGAGGGTACCAAGCTGCTTGTCTGCTTCCTCTTGCAGTACTGTGAACAACCCTTCAGCATCCCATCACTGCTGCTCCTGTGGTCATGCCTTCTTCATCATGATAGACAGAAACCTCTTGAAACTGTGAGCAAAAATCAAACCTTTTCTCCCTTCAGTTTGAGTAAGGTATTTTGTCAAAGACATAATCAAAGTATTACTACATGCTAAATTGAAAATTTTAAATTATCTGTATGTAACATTGCCAAAATTAAAATTGTCTGGTGAAATGTATTGTTAACACTGTTGGTATTTTTAGACTTTATACTTCCTGATTATTTTGTAGTTTAGAGACATATGAAAGCTTAGAATATTTTATTTCTGTTACTTTAAAAAGTACATTTATTGCAGCACATACCTTTAATCCCAAGACTTCAGAGGCAGAAGTAGTGGAATTTCTATGAGTTTGAGGCCAGTCTAGTCTACATAGCAAGTTCCAGATGAGCCAGGGATATATGATGAGACCCTGTCTTCAAAGAGAACAAGGGTATATTTTAAGAATAATCATATAACATTCTACATTCATGCTTACATATTAAATAAAGTTACAAGCCTTGTTTAGTGTAATTAGATTAAGTTTCAAAAAGTAAGAGCTCATTCTAATACAAAAGACTTTGAATAATTGTCATTAATTTAAGCTGTGAATAGAGAAACCTTCAAAGTTTGTGTTAACCTTTGTTTCTAAAATTATTTGTTTACCTAACATTTTTAGGATGAAACATACCCTCCAAGTTTACTAGAAACATATATTTAATTGGAAAATCAACTTTTCATAATATTTTAAATTCAGTTTCTTTCTTTAGTATATATACAGCTACGGGCTTCATTGTGACATTTTCATACATAGCTGCCTACGGACTTTACACTGTTTCATCTCCCCAATCCCTGCTTTCTCTGCAGCCCCGTCTCTTTCCTTGATTCCCTTCCTACCATCAAACAGCCTCCCCTGCTCTTGCTGAAATCTGCTTATGGTTGCAGAACTCTCTCCAACCAAAATGAAATCTATGCCTCCTCTACTAGCTTTGGCTTTCCCAACCCTCCTTCTTGCTCAAAAGTCATGTGTAGTGGGTAGCCATCCCAGCCTTGCCCTGGAAGTTCCAACCCCCATTGAGGCTTCG
Source organism: Onychomys torridus (assembly GCF_903995425.1). NCBI lineage: Eukaryota > Metazoa > Chordata > Mammalia > Rodentia > Cricetidae > Onychomys > Onychomys torridus. Next base: position 4,840,913 of record NC_050459.1, on the reverse strand, counting down.
GTAATGGTCATGCCCACAAGGCGGGGTGAGGGAGGAAGCTGAAGACCCAGGATTGAGAAGAGAATTCTCTCTTGGTTCTGGGACCCTGGACGCTGGAGGTAAACCGAGCAGAGTTCTCCAGAGAACACTGCTGGACTGTGCCATATCTTTGCCAGACCCTGCAACCTATCCCTTCATTTGTAAGTTACCCCACAAAATAAACCTCCCTTTTAACTTCGTGGAGTGGCCTTAAAAATTTCACCAATATCTGGTGCCCAACGTGGGGCATGAACCCAATACCCTGAGATTAAGAGTCTCACCAATAGTCATATTTATTTCTTGTGTGTGTGTGTGTGTGTGTGTGTAATGCAAGTGCAAAATCATGAGACTCTGACCCCACTCTGTACTCATCCTTAATCCTTCTCTCTCCTAAAACATGAGTCCAGTTACCATTTTCCAAATATTACACTCTGCCAACCTCAAATTAGCTTCTGTGCTTTGACTCAAGTTAGTACTTTACTAAAACAGCATGTCAAGATCTAAGTGTGTTGTCATCCTTAAGCCCTTCCTGGTATGGCTCATGTCACTGAGGCCAGATTTGTTGGATATCATTGAGGAATAAGAGATTTTTCCAATGAAAGGAAAAGATGAATATCTGGGAAGTAGTATCATTAGCCAAAATGTGATATATTATTCTGATTGGACTCACTCAGTGAAATTCCAATGGAACAGTCCCTCTGAAAATTCAATTAGACAATGATGTTTTCAGTAAAAAAGCTTGAAGAACTTTTAAATATGGATAAAAAACTAGGGGTTTATCATACCTCTGATTTTACCTGAAGAAACTTGGTTAAACAAGCAAAAAAAAGTGTATGTGTGCTTTTTTATTGTTTTCAAATTAGATTATGTGATTTAATGTGAATAATTTATCTCACTGATAGTCCTACAATCTTTGGTATTTTTCCTGTCTTATTTATTCAACAATGTGTTAATTTTTGTTTGGATGACAGAGTAAGTGGTTTTGTTGGCTGACCAGAGACAAAACTAAAGACATATCATCAGAAACTCCTGGATGAGATGGGAGCTGGCCAAGTTGGTTTTCAGGCTACCAGTGGCCATAAGAATGGTAAGAACAGTGAGTCCCTCAAAGCTTTATTCCAGTGTGCCTACTGGGATGCTAACAGTCATACCAGCAAGACAAATGGGGGCTGGAAATAAATCCCAAAGGCAGATCATAGAAACAGTAAAGTACATAAACAAATTGTCCTGGCCCTGCATCTATCATAAAACTGACATTGATGTGGAGATAGGTGGGAGCTGGTGTTTTCCTGTGGCAAGTGCTGTACCTAATTACCTTACTTGAGCCTTCCCATGGCCTGAAGAGTCAACCTTGCTTTGTTGTGCCTTGCCAAGGGTGTGATCAAAACTGGCGAAAGATGATAAGAGATGGGTGGTGCTTTGTATTACCTTTGTAGTTAACCTCCTGAAAAATCGCTCTTGATATTTGGACCAAGTAATATGAAGGAGCTTGATACTTTGCCCCAGAACTGGAGGCCACAGTCTCACCCTTACCAGGGAACTGTCTTCTGGGCTTTTCCTGAGAAAGTGATCATTGCAGAGTCATGGACAACCTTTTCTTTATGCTTGACAATGCTTCTGAGACTTTGTTTTTTATTGTGCTTATGTTTTCTTTTCCTTTTGTTTGTGTTTTGTAGCAAGACATATTGAAATATTTCAATTCTTATATGATTTTGTTTTGTTTTGTTTTGTTTGAGGATCGAACCCAGGGCCTTGCACTTACTAGGCAAGTGCTCACCACTGAGCTAAAGCCCCAACCCTATATTTGTGTTTTAATTTTACACATCAGCCATGGGTTTCCCTGTCTTCCCCCCTCCCGTCCCTACCCCCACCTTCCTTTCTGCCCCTCCTCTCCATTCCCATGTACTCCAGGGCCAAGACTCCCCTGGGGATTCAATTCAACCTGGTGGATTCACTACAGGCAGGTCCAGTCCCCTCCTTCCAGGCTGAGCAAAGTGTCCCTGTATAAGCCAAGGTTCCAAACAGCCAGCTCATGCACTAAGAATAGGTCTGGGTCCCACAGCCTGGGTGCCTCCCAAACAGTTCAAGCTATTCAATTGTCTCACTTGTCCAGAGGGCCTGATCCAGCTGGGGGCTCCACAGCCTTTGGTTCATAATTCATGTGTTTCCATTTGATTGGCTATTTGTCCCTGTGCTTTTTACAATCTTGGTCTCAACAATTCACACTCTTTCAGTCCCTCCTCTTTCTCAACAATTAGACTCCTGGAGCTCCACCTGGGACCTGACTGAGGTTCTCTGCATCCACTTCCATCAGTTATTGGATGAGAGTTCCAGCACAACAGTTAGGATGTTTGGCCATCTGATCACCAGACTAGGTCAGATCAGGCTTTCTCTCAACCATTGCCAGTAGTCTACAGTGAATGTATCATTGTGGATTTCTGAGAACCTCTCTAGCACTTTGCTTCTTCCTGTTCTCATGTGGTCTTCATTTATCATGGTCTGTTATTCCTTGTTCTCCCTTTCTGTTCTTGATCCAGCTGGGATCTCTTATATGATTTTATCCCACTTATATTTCTCCTCTGAACTCTCCCTGCAATTTTCCTGTGCCTCTGGATTTGAGGGCTAGTCCCTGGAAAATGCCTTAGCTGTAATCACAATCCACAGAAAAACAGAAGAGAATATGTCTAATGAGGTCCAATTTCATTAAGCTCCAAGAATCAAGTCTTCTTCTTTGACTTTCTGGTGAAAATTAGTTCAATAGAAGCTTAACACCTCTGCTAACTGCCTGGTGTGTCTTGATTTAGAACCAACCTACCCACTGCAGGGCTGCCTGTGAGATGAATCCCCTTTAAAGAGTCCCCAGAGAGAGGGAGCTCTATCTCTGTTCCATTATAATGTTCAAGAACTGGTCTTTAGGGTTACTCCATGATTTCAAATATCAGTCTCCCAAAGTTTCTGCTTTATAAACACTGTCAATTTCTTTCCTCTGAAATTTCTTAGTAATTCTTCTTCCAATTCTGATACTCCATTGGTATTTACATGTCTTATATTTCTTTCAGGATATTGTCTTGATATGTTAACTCTTCTGAAGTTTGCTCATGATTGCTGTGGGTATTGCTCTGTATACTGTGAATGTGTTGCTCTGATTGGTTGATAAATAAAGCTGTTTGGCCAATGGTGAGGCAAAACAGGGTTAGCTAGGATATTCTAACTAGAGAGAAGAAAGTTGAAATGCAGAACATAGCGGCCACTGCCAGCTGCTGCCTTGAGAAGCAAGATGTAAAGGTACCAGTAAGTCATGAGCCATGTGGCAAAGTATAGATTTATAGAAATGGGTTAATTTAAGATGTAAGATATAGCTATTGAGAAGCCTGAGCCAATAGGCCATACAGTTTTAATTAATATAAGCTTCTGAGTGATTATTTTATAAGTGGCTGTGGGGTCTGTGGGACTAGGCAGGACCAGAAAAAACTTCAGGTACACATGATGATACTTGTTTCCAATTCATGACATTGTTGTACATTTTCTTGAATTTAGTATGCTGGTATCAGAGAAGAAAAGGTATCCTTCTGTGAAGAAGAAGGATTTGAGTCTATTTCTCTATTGGTGAAGGAATTATCTATAATTATTCTTCTATCTTCCATTTATAATCAGTGGCTTGAAACACCAACCTTGCAACTTTTCTTTGTTCACAGGTAAGGAGTTGGCAAAACTGACTTGTGTGACTGTTCAGGTACATGGACATTTGTAGAGATCTCTCCAAAATACGCCAGTGAAGAGAAGACTGACCTAGATGAGCCAAATTATTGCAATGACAATTCAGCCACAGGCAAGGATGCTAGTAGGCTTATATAGAAGATCAGGGACAAGTCTATTCAAACATGGTCTCTCAAGCATGGCAGATATAAGTTAGTGTCTTTTTATGCCTATACTAAGGACCTTCAATAAAGGTAAACCAAGAAAATCCAGGCAGAATTCCTTATGGTTGAAAGTCAGAAAGCGACTCCAGTGCATATCATTAAATAAACAAATTACTTAGGCTAGTCAAGAATCTGTGCTTTCTCTAATCTTAAACACATGGGTAATTTTTTTTTTTTTTATTATTTCCCCAAGTTCGTTTTGATGCTTTTTAAACTGAGATTAAAATAATAAGTGTCAACCTCACAAAGTTGTTATGGAGATTAAATACACTTCATGAAGTGACTTGTTTAATTGTTGTTTATATGCCTTACTAATTTGTTCACATTGAAATTAATTCATTTCTGGCCCCATTTTAAATTATTCATTATTCTGAATTTGGATCCTATTCTCAAATTGTCATCACTTCAGTCTTTAAAAATACTTCTCCTATACCTCAGTTTTATTTTTAAAGTGATATCTTATTAGTTATATGATAATTTTATACAACATATTTTGTTTATATTCAAATCCCCCCTCTCAACTCTTAGATTCACCTCATCTCTGTGCCCAACCGACTTCATGTTTTATTCTTTTGTGTGCTTTTTATTTTTGTTAAAGCCAAATTTATGTTTCCCAAACATGCTTGGGTATGGGACAATCCAGAGTTTCATAGATTTACAAGAATAACACATTTTTTAAAAATGACGCTTGACAATAACTCCCCTATTATGGAATGAGATTTTGTGCCCACCTCCAGTCTTCTTGATGGGATTTGTCTGGCTTGAGCTTACACAGGTCCTATGCATTCCATCACAGTAGCTATGAGTTCATATTGCAACACCCCAGAATGAGTTAGCTATTTTTAAGTTGTTTGTCCGTGGGATTCAATAGACACTCACACATGAAAAGCTATTGCCTTTGCTCATTTTTTTTTTAACCAGAAATTTATGGTTAGCTCCTATTAGTGAAGAGGTCTTATACTTGAATCATAAAACATAGAAAAGTTAACATGGTAGTGATCTGAAAAGCTTCATTCCAACTGGCTAGTTTTCACGGTACTGGAAACTGCTATGCACACTGCTATAGGATAAAAGTAATCATCGCATCAGTCTTACCAGTCTGTGCCCACTGCAAGCTATAATGATCTGCCTGTGAAGATATGCCCACTGTTACAAGAGTAATATGAGTGTTATGGAAGGAACCAACTACCTTCTGAGTTGATTTAATGCCATTTCCACAGGATGAACCTCATTTTATAGGCCATTATAAGGCCAAGAACTTGTGGCTAGACATCTCATAGGTCCTAAGGGACAACTTGAAACTATTATTGTTCTATATGAACTTAATATTAAACCAATTTCCAATGACACATCACTAAATCCACAGATTAATACTTCTCTTAGCACTCATCAGAGAAGCTTATTCTTGTAGTAGATGACAATTATCAGAGATACAGAAAAGTGTTGTGAGGCTCTGCTGGTCAGAGGTAACAGTCTGCCATGGCCTGGCATTTCTCTCTGAGTTGTTCAATATGGAAACACCCCTTACCTCATTGGAGGCTTACTGCTCTCTACCTGACTTTATTTGGAGGATGCTTGACTTGTCTCAAGTGTGTCCCTTAACAGTTTCACAGTCCCCTGAAAAAGCTTTCCCCTGCTGCCCATATGGTAATTAGACATTGTGCTAGGGGCCTTATGTTAGGAACGTGCTTCCGCATATGATAACAAAGACTTTTGCTAGGAGCTTCAAGGTAGGAGCTTGCTGTTTAACGCAGATTAGGTTGAGCCCCAGCCACTGCCCTCACCCTATATATCTACCCTTACTCTTGAAAACGTTGAGTTATAACACTAAGGCAGTATCCTGGAAGGCTGTTTCTGTCTTATCCCAGGCTGGACATGCCAATGGACCATGAAGAAGTAGTTAAGGTGAAGAAATAAGACAATGTGGAGTTCTCAATCCTTAATGGGGTATCTATATCATATTCCTTCCTCTCAAGACCTAGGGATCAACAATAAAGAGGGATAGAAAGATTGTAAGGCCCAGGCATGGTAGATGAGTATAAAGAAACAATGTTTTACAGATACTACATCCTAATTTTAATAAAACCTTTTTGTTGTGTTTTTAACTCTACGATAATCTATATTAAACCATGATGGGTAATTTGGGTTTTTCTCTAGTTATAAATATTTTTATTTATTTTATTTCTTTCTGAAGATTAAAAATAGATTGCCTTCTTATTTGTAGTAGAGGGAGGCTACTGCAGAGGTCTAAACTGGTAAACATGCAGAGAATAAATGACTCCGAATGGGGCATCTGCAATGCAACCTCTACACATAAGGGGGGAAAGGCACATGGTGAAAAGGGTGCAGAAATATTGTAAGAACTGGAAGACCAAGACCACAATTGTGGTATAGTTTCATCTAAGCCTTATGCAAAAGCTGCATCCATAAAATCTCAATAGTGTGACTGCCTGCATGGAATCTGCACAGTGATCACACCCAAGCCTACATATCAACCTGGGTGAGGGAGAATTTCATAAGACCTCATTGTTAGAGATAGACCTATGGGCAATAAAAGGATCCTGAGGAAAGGAGATTCAGTTTTCTCCAGCAATGAGCCCATTGGTAGGTTTCTCAATCCTAAATTATCAGACCTAAATACAGGTATGCATGAGCAACAGTGATTGGACTCAAAATATGTGTGTGTGTATGCGTGTTCATGCATACACATACACACACACACACACACACACACACACATATATATATATATATATATATATATATATATATATATATATACATACACATGTATCTATATGTAACACTAATAATTATAGAAGAAGTTATGAGCTCTACAGAAGAAGAGAGGAGCTGCTTTGGGGGCATCAGAGGAATTGGAGAAAGAAAGTGCAAAGTGATATAAATATAGTGTATTAATTGATAGGATTTTCAAAAAATTAAAAAAAAAACTTATTTAAAAAAAAAGCCATCTAATCAAAGAGGTCTTTCTCCAGTCCTTCATCTCAACAAGCATTGATTACCATGCAGTGTGGAGTTTCATGCTTTGTCCTCTTTTTTTCTTTTTTTTCTTTTCTTCAAAAATGGATTAACACCTGGAATAACATGGTAACATGTGTATGTTTGTTTAAGGTGTACCTTCCCTAAATGAACAGAAACTTCTTCATGACAATGGTAATGAAGTAGATCCAGGTACTGAGTAGGTGTTTAATGTGTGAAATAAATAGACTACTGAAATTTCAAAAGCATAAGAATTCAATTAATTTGCTGCAAAATTATTTGTTTATTCCAATTAGTGTTCTAGGGCTGCTTATAAATCTTAATGTCACTAAATTTAATGAAATTCTAACGTAACTTTTTTGTCTACAAGTACAGGCTGTAATGAAGATGGTTTTACCTCTTATTTCCTTTCTAATTTTGGTTCTAAATTCCTGTCCCACCCCACTGGTCCAATGCATAGAACAAGGTGTGTCATAAACTGTTCCCTAGGATTGGCAAATTTTGTAGTTGTTTGGTTGATGTAGGACATAGTGTCAATAGACTCTTGAGTGCTGAAGGGAAATCTTGCATGTACCTAATGATGGTTCCTCAAGTGTAACTCCAACTCCAGGTGGTTTGTCATGGTCCAAATCTGGAGTGTCCCTCATTGGGTTTGTCAAGTAGCATGAAAGCTGTCATTCTGCTCTAGCGCAAAATCCAGTCGACTGAGTGGGGAAACTCTGGTGACCTTCACTCCCTTAAAGTAGATTTGAATCTTCTACTAATGTGCAAAATAAGTGAATGGGAAAAGCAAATCCAGTGAATTTAACAGAGATATGTGTATGGTTAGTGTCCTTTAATAGCAACTGTTTCAAATATTCACCTGTTTTCATTATGTTTTATTTGTTTTCTTTTTTGTTTTTGGAAAGAAATACTTAGCCATAAAGGAAAAGAATGAGATTTTCTCACACATTCTTCCCAATGTTAAGGACTTTGAGAGGTTCTCTATGCAGCAATCTGACAATCTAGCCGTGTGAAAGCAAAGAAACTGAGGATTTTAGAGCTTTTGTTTATTTTTTATTTCTTTGGAAAAGTGAGCAGCAGAATTTTAAAGCAGAGGCATGAAAAAGCGTGTGATTGTGAATCTTGGTGAAACAGCAAATAACTGATATTTGTTTTCTTAGTGCTTTTGATCTGTTGCACCTACCAAGGCTGTGTGTGGGAGCTCTTGACTGAGTTGTTGCATTATGCAGAGGATGAAAGGAGACGGTCACCTTGTTTTCAATAGTCCTGTAAATAGAATCAGGCCCAGTGAAGCTTGCCAATTGTTATACATTGGAAAGTTTTATTAAAAATAAAAAGTGCAAGTATTCATTGCAGTGTGTCACTGGTCTGTTTTAAGTCCCCTGGCTTCTGCTGGGCCTCACTGGGACTCCTTTTGGATATTCTATTGTTGTCATGGGGATCCTGTAGCTTTGGATCTACAGGACAGGCCCATGCATGTGCTCTAGCAGACTGTAGATGGTGTGGTCTGGAAGAAAATGGCTCCCAAAGGGAGTGGCACTATTAGGAGGTGTGGCTTTGTTAGAGTGGAGCAAGTGTGTCACTGTGGAAGTGGCTTTGAGGTCCCATATATGCTCAAACCACCCTCAGCATCTCAGAGCACTCCCTGTTGCCTCCAAGATGTAGAACTCTCGGCTCCTTCTTTAGCACCGTGTTTGCCTGCATGCCACCATGTCCAGTAATGGACTAAACCTCTGAAATCATAAGCCATGCATTTAAATGTTTTCCTTTCTAAGAGTTGCTGTGGTCATGGTGTCTCTTCACAGCAATAGAAATCCTAAGTCAGATGGTGTGGATGTTGGTGTGGGCCATCTCACAGCCCTGGTTCTGGGCTGGTCAGCCCACCAGTTCTCCCTCATTGTCCTCACAAGAGTGAGCTTGCCAGCACAGCCCTGGCTAGCTTACCCTATGTAGCTAGCAGCAAGGGGCAGGACCAGTTCTCCTGCTCTCAAGGCCTAGCTAGGTTCCAGCTCACCTGCACTCACGTCAGGAGCTCTACTGCGTTGACCAGAGGAGATGCAGGGGACACTTTCCAGAGTATTGCAGCTGGTAAGGGTCAGGGCCAGTTCTTCCACTCTCATGCACCCCAGGCCAGCTCCCCCACTTGCAGTAGGTGGCAAGGGGCGAGGTGGGGGAGGGGCTACACTATGTGACTCACCATGTCACACTATGAGATTTTTGTTCTTTTCTCTTAAATTTTATTTTATTTTATTTTTTGGAGGGGGGATTGCAAAGACAGAGGTTGGATATGAAGGGACAGAAGGATGAATGTGATCAGGATGCATGATGTGAAATCCACAAAGAACCAATAAAAAGTTATGAAAAAAAATGAAAAAAACAGTGCATGGTGGGGCAGCAGAATGTGGGATTTCTGCTGAGATATCCACAACTGTTTCAAATACTCCATTAAAACAGGCAAGAGAACTCCAGGTGTTAGGAGTGAACTCTCATCATGGAAACTAAGGTCTGATAGAGCTTTCCTAATGGGCTCATACAGGGGACTGTGTTTGAAAATATCTAATGTGATAATGTGAATTTATCACCCTCCTCTTATTTTCTTTATTTTGACACATATGGAAGATTCTATTTTGTTTTGACACTTGATAGAGATGTTCTTTTCATTAAAAACCATTCAACAGTAATGCAATTTGAAGAAACTATCTTAGCAGATCTCCACAACAGAGACGAGATCCTGATAACTCACAGTTCCCTGAGATAAGTAGACTGTAGGCCTATGCAGTATGTCCAAATGTGGTAAAAAATCCACTCATCTTTATTTGTTTCATGTAATCTGGGTTGAGTAGTTCTTGTTTAGACACCAAATACCCAGAACTAAGAGGAAGCCCAGAACAACAGACCAGCAAGGAGGGGCTCGAGACTGTGACACCAGTAGTGCTCTGTCTTCTTAGCTAAAGACCATGGATGTTACCACACTCCAGAACAGGCCAGTATTCCTCCAGTAAGGCCAGATAGAGCAATGTCATAGCAAGGCATGCAGGTGAATTCAAAAGGACATGAGAGGAGCATGGAGGATCCAGAATTCAAGCCTAGTCAGAGGATTTGTCCACAACTGCTGTACCCAACACCAGGAAAACATGTTCTAGAAGTAAAATGAAAACATTCTTCAGAATGAACAGAAAGGATCTCTTCATCTTTAATTTCATCACCTTCTCTCTCAGACTTAATTATAATCATTTCATTTCTGTACCCATGCAGCCTTATGGGATTCTGTAGCAATTGTGTGTGTGTGTGTGTGTGTGTGTGTGTGTGTGTGTGTGTGTGTGTGTGTGTGTGTGTTTTGTTGTTGTCATTTTTAAAATGGAGATAAAAATACCACCTACCTCTTTGAAATATGAGAACTGAAAGAAAATGGTTAGCATAAGAGAGAATCAACAAACATGTATTACTTTTACTTTCTTGAAAAATTAGAAAGTGGGCACATCTACCCTTGGTGATAATGATGTCAGTGTCAGAAAAAAAATTAAAAAAATAAAACTCTTTCACTATCTACTGTTCCATTCTGCCTAGATGTTGCACCAGAATGCTACACAAGTGGAACAACTTATACGATAAAAACTAACTTTTCTCACAGTTATGGAATCCAAAATTCTAAGATCAAAGTGGGCTCAAGGTTGTTCATGAGAACTATTCCTGCGGGAGACAGTGAGCTTCTTACTCTCTCTGACTTTCTTACTGTGGTCTCTCTTCTTCCTCATCTCTTGAGGTCAGCAATTTTCACACACTTGGCTCCACCCATCTGACCCTAAATAACCTTAAATAATGCTTCAAGGGCTCTACTGAAGGTAGAGCTTCTGTATATGAATCCTGGGAGAAGGGGCACAGTTATATCTACAATTGTAATGTACAAAATGTAGCACCTATCTCTCTAACAGTTTTCATTGCATATGGAAAGATGGATAATGTCTTCATTTGAATATACTTTGGAATTACAGTGGAATGAGTAGAGGCTGGGATAAAGCTTTCAACATTTTTTATTTGAATTGATGGTGTGTTAGCATGAGACTGAAGTCTGATATTCTTTAATGATTTTTCTAGAAATGTATGTGTAGTTTTGTTTCTTTTTTTCTCAGTCATGTCAGTTTTCATTAAACTTCATATTTATCTGGTAACATACAGTTTATATCTAAAAAAGAAGATGCATAGACAATAAATAAGACCTTCTTTTCCAGTAGCAGCACTAGAGATTTCTGTAATGTCATTCAAAATGTAAATGAGAAGTTTTGGCCTATTAACACAGAAAACTTATACATTATTAGGTCAATGTACGTTTCCGTTTTGGTGTATGTTGAGTCAGAAATATCATGAGACTTTAAAAGATTTCTGGAGGGTATTAGAATTTCCAGTGAGAAGACTGAATTCTTGAAAGAGAAATGTGAGTTTCAGACAGACAGAGATCCTCTCTGGAAAGACAGTACTGGGGGCAAAAATATGGATTGCTACCATAGACTGCACTTAGGAGATGAGAAAAAGTCCACCCACCTTGGGGGCCTTAAAGCCATTTGTAAGGGTCCCAATCCTTTTAACTGCCTACAATTATATTTTAATTTATTTTACAGTTAAAAGAGAATAATGATATTTCTAAGCTGAGAGTTTTTAATTGATTTCTTAATTGAATAAAGTAAACATTTTAATAGTAACAAGTGTCTACTAAAATTATACTAAAGCAGCGAAAAGTAAATGTTTTAAATGTTTAAAAAGAATTTAAATATTAATATATTAACATTTTTAGAATACCAGGTCACAATGAAGGTAGAAGTTCTTAACAGCCACAAAAGTTACATGCAACCATGGTTTGATATAACACGGATAGCCTTGAAAAGTTCTAGAAAGAAAGAAATAACTACTCAAGTATTGAGAAAGGACCCAAAAGTCAAATGGAATTTAATTTCCCAAGTACTTTACTTTTTTCATCAGATGACTGGGATCCAGGAAGGTGACAGGAAGGAAGTCTCTCTGCTCTGAGAGTGCTATTTTCCTATTATACCTCAATTACATTTATAAAGTTTTTTCCTTTCATGCCAGCTTAAATGGTTGTCGGAGTTATTAATTTTAATGTTTAATAAACCAGTTGCCATGGCAACAATCATATCACAGATGTTTTGTTAAAGACTCTCCAAAGCATACACCTTTGTCAATACGTTATTTTGAACATTTCAAAGAATAAATACCGGAAAAAGGCAGCATAGCTCTCAGGTTGGAAGCTCAAAATTTGCATGACTAATTGTCCATGCAAAAGAATTTTAAACATACTCGTACAGAGAAGGGTGATGAGCTAATACCCAGAGTATAATGCCGAGAGAGGTCAGAATGAGACATCACTCTTGCAAAGAAAACATAAGGTTAAGAATGAGACCAGAACAGGAGTGATGGAATGCATATGTGACACTCAGTGAGAGCAATTTTTAGCCACAATGATAAAAATATTCGGCAATATCTTTAAGGATATGTGCATTTTTCTCCAGTGAGTGACACCAATTTTTAACTCCACTACAGCACAATCTCCAGGTATGTACAAGGCTCTAACATGGAAATTTGTGATGTTAATTTGCTGTCTCTATCCTTTGCCACATTTCAGCTGATATTAAAGTAAAGACCCTCAAACTTTTGGATAGCCTTTAGTGTTTTTTCCTAAATTAAGATTGCCATATTTCATAGCTCCATATTTTGATAATTAAATGCTTTTGGCTCTGGTTAGTTTTTTTTTTTTTTTACATTATTTCTTAAAGTTGATTTTTAAATATGTGAAATGAAATTTTCTAAGAACCACCATGGGAAGCAAATATTTTATGGTTGTTATTTTATGCTCCTTTGATCTTTTCCCCACTAAAACCCGCTTCTTTGGGAAATCAAGAAGTTGGAGGTGTCAATGGTAAATACACCAAACACATGCTGAACTTTCCAGTAACACATGCTATCAGGAGAAGTCACTCACTTTGCCTATGTGCCTCGGCTCTTCCCTTAGATGTTGCATGTGTTAAGTTGACACAGAATTTTTGGTTTGTACCACAAGATCCATGTATGAAAAAGAGACCTGAAGTCCCTCTCTGGAAGAATGCAGTTTTCCCTTTGTGGGACAAAAAGATACCAAGACTACAATCACAGTGCAGTTTCCCTGGGTGCTGTACTCAGGGGCACAGGGAGAAAAGGGCACTTCTATGGAGAGTTTCATGGCATATGTGAGTTATAGCAACTTCTTTCTCTGCCACTGTGACACAGACCTGGACAAGTCACGTCTTATGCTTCCCAAGAGCTGGAACCTTTGACTCCTTCCAAATACCAGCCTGGTTTATGCTAACACCAGATGAATCATTTTCCAAAACAGAAACTCAAAATCCATCTGCTTAAGGATGCATGAAAAATTTCACTTAAAGTAATGGTTTAAGAATCTTATTCAAATGTGAAGGAACAGTGCACACAAGGCTTTCACTTGTTCTTTAAGGAGAAAAAGATACCCTCTTAGTAAGCTTAAATCATGACTCACATTCAGGAAGGAAAATGAATTGCAGTTTGGCCATCCTATGGTCTCTTTGGGACTGTGTTAAGTGAACTTTTATGCTCTCCCTGAAAGACTACAGACTAACTTATTCATCTAAAATCAGAATCTTTTGAATTTGGATAATACAAATAAATGAATTCAAAATAAAAGTTGATAAAAAGAGTGCCCAGTACCTGGAAAGTCGCAATCTATGTGCAAGTACCATAAACAAAGTCTAGCATGCGTTATTTGGAGGAATGTAATTGTTTATCAAATGAATCATTCTAGAGAAAGTAGTTATGGGAGTTGGCCAATATTTCAATAAATTATGAAACAAAATGGGGAAGTTTTGTTTCTTCTATCATGCTTGATAATTAGGTGGTATTATAAATGATAGACTGGTGATGAGGTGTGTTAAGGTGCAAAAAAAAAAAAAAAAAAATGCCTCCCAAGGCATTACTGGCTTGGTATCAGCTGGTAGTACTATGGAGAGGTGGCCTGATTATGATAATATTAACGTTGTGGATGTGTTTTATGATTGATAAGTTCATAGAATAATGGGTTTGATTAGAAGAAGCGTGCTACTTTTTGTTTGTCTTTCAAAGGTATCTTGTCCCAGGCTAACTCTTCCTCTCTCCTTCTCTCTCCATCTCCTTCCTGGACACCATGATGTAACTGGCTTAGTTGCAGCACACATCCTCTGCTATGATGCTTTTCTCTTCCACATGCCCCCAAACAACAACACTAAGTGCCAAAGAAAGGAGCTATGGTTGGTGATAATGGAATATAGTAGATCTGATTGACCAATTTTGGATTATAAATCCATAATTATAATGTGTATTAACATAAACATGTAGGTAGATATTGCATTTCCTATATAGTCCAAAACTAGGTACATTTATTTATTTGTTTATATATTTATTTGTGTGTGTGTCTGTGTGTGTGTGTGTTATATCTTCTCCAAGGAGCAACATTCTAAGTTTAATAATCTTAGAGTAAAAAGCTGCCATGTTTAGGATTATTTAAGAAAATTTATTTTACTTCTAAAAAAGACTCAGAAGACTATCATTTTCACCTGCTGTAGAAATCTGGGTTATTTTCTTTCCAAAATCAGGAAAACGTTGAATTTTCACTTTTGTAACTATTACTGATATAGTTTAATGTACTTTACTTTTTCATCAGATTTACAAAGACAATCGACAACATAGCTTTTCTCTCTCTTTTCCTTTTACTGTTTAACTGTCATCATGGTTAGTTATGTTTAAGCAATAAATTTCTGCATCTTGGAAAATATAATAAAAGTTTTTCTTTATAACTATAGACTCAAAATAGACAAGTATGCCTTGCTAAGTAGTAGTTTAAAACCAACCATGGTTTTGCTATCATGTACATAGGAAAATATTCAGTCATCAGGCTTATCAGTATTTCCTCCATGCACAGGGGCTGTTTGTTCCATATTACCTCTGAAACTTTCAAAGATCTGGAACTACTGAATAAACAAGAGACTCTGTATTGAGCCTTGGAATGAAGATGTTCCTCATGATGCCTGGGATCCCAGTGTGTGTGTGTGGGGGTATATCTGGTATCTAGCATGTTGTAATGACATTTTAAACTTTTTTTTTTTTTTTTGGCTAAAATTTGTGATGCATATTTTTTCTCCCCCTCCCAGCATCTCTAAATTTCTTGGAAGACTTATTAAAATTGTTCAAGTTTATTCCCACTTTTTAGACCTCATGGTCAAGTCACTTAATCCTTAAATGACAATTTTGATCTGAGGTTGCCTTACCCTACCATCACAGTTTTTCTTGAGGCCCTAACTAGGATCCAAAAACTTTGCTCATAGTATAATTTATTGTCACTGTAAGTAGTACAGTCTATTTTCTTTCCTTTCTTTCTTCTTGGGCAAACCTTAGGGTACTTCTTGGTCTCAGTGTTGGTGCTAGTATCCTGACTATTCTTTATTTTGGCTCATTCCACATCCTTCATCAGAGAGTCTTTTGCATTAATATCTCACTATCATTTTTATATGGAGAAAAGGAAAAGAAGTTGATTATTTATGTAAGCCAGAGATTTGCTCAATTAACATGATTTAGTATGCATATTATTAGATTACATGTATTTCTAACACTTTTAGCTTGTTGTATAAACTTTTGAGAAAATAGAGTCAACCCCAAACCATGAAATAGAATCCAGTTCCCCAACTGAGATGGTGAGTAGGCTTCAGACATCAGTGTTTAATCATTTGAGTTTATAGGCACCAAAGAACAAGCTGATTGGGTAAATCCTTGATATCTACACTGTAGTATATGAATAACTGTATAATACACATCTTTCTTGATATATTGAGACATGCTAAATGCCGATTAATAAGGAGGCACAGGAGCGTGGGAACACACCTTGAGAAGTTCCACTAGGTCTGTGTCATGCTCCCTAGAGATGCAATGTTGTGGATTAAAATCTGTGACACAAAGCCCTCTGAGCTAAAATTCAACCCAAACCCTATGGTTAATTGATTTTTGAGAGTATTTTTCATTTCAAGCTCCATTTGAATGGTACACATTATGAACCTCCCAAGTCCTTAAAAGAAAGGAAGCAGATATTTACTTAGTAAATTAACATACACTTTCTCCACCCACCCACTACCAAACTACTGTTGCTTCAGTTTTTCTTTTCTCTTTTTTCTTTTGTTGTTATTGTTTTCAAGTAACAAGGGAAACACTTTTGTATAAATGGCTACCTAAGTCTCCAAAGCAGAAAAGGGATAATAGCCCAAGGCCTGGAAGTCTTTAAAATAGAGAATGCAGTGACAGTTTCATCTCAGAACCCACTGTGATGTTCCTAAAATTAGCTAACTGCTATTTCAACCTACTATTACTCTACTTAAAAGACAAGTAATCAAATAATCAGGAGAAACCAACAGATGCACAATAATGAATGTATTTTAAGGTCTCTGACCTGCTTAGCACTCACAATCATAGGATGAATTAGACAAGTCAGGAGAGCTGACTTTCTGTCATTTTCCAGGGAAGCACTGATCAATAGCAATTACAGAGTTTGTCTGATGAGGAATATGTTAGGATGCTTTCATTTACAACCAGAGAAACCCCAACTGGAGTGTCTTTAAGCAAACTGAAAGTAAAGAAATACAAATACTTCATTGTTATTTTATCCTTATAATAATTCAGTGGAATAACTTTTGTTTTAATTTCAGAGTTCTCTCTCCTCTCTCTCTCTCTCTCTCTCTCTCTCTCTCTCTCTCTCTCTCTGTGTGTGTGTGTGTGTGTGTGTGTGTGTGTGTGTGTGTGTGTGTGTTTATAGGTGTCCATGGGGGCACAGAAAAGGGTGTTAGATTCCCTGGAGTTAGAGTCGCAGGCCATTGTGGGCTGTCTGATGTGGGAACTGGGAACAGAACTCTGGTCCTTTGCAAAAATAAGTATTTTTGAACTGCTGAGCCATCTCTCCAGATCCCTGAAGTGTAGATCTTTAAAACTGATTTAAGAAAACAAACAAAAACAAATAATTCTGGTCACAGCTAGAATGGTGTTCGTCCTTTGCCACTCACTGACAAAGATTCTCCTGAGCTCTGTGTTTATGTTCCAGGCCCTAATTATGGAAAGGCATCCTTTCCAGGTAGAGTTAGTGGATACTCCAGAACCAAGTCTCAACCGCCTCATGCATTTTAATCATGAGACTGTCTGCCTTAGAACTGCCGCTGAAGGTAAGAGACAAGAACAGTGTTGATTCTTACTGTTTCCCCAGAGTCTGTGACCATTGAGTCCTTCCCTTTGCAGACTGATGCCCTGTCCTGGGAATGAGAAAGAGGCAGATGGAACAGAGAGAAGAAGATGGTTCCTATAGGCACTTTACAGTACTTCTCTTGCTATGGGAGGGGCCGCTGCTGGAGCTAGCAAAGTATCAGCCTTGGTCAAAGATTACAATTAGATAAATATACTCATATTTCTGGCTCTGCTGACCCCAACCAGTTGCCAATTCATAAATGTTAATACAATAGCAGTGTTTTGAACACTGGCCACAAGCTGGATCCCACGTAGAATCATTAAGAGAATTTTTAAAAATGTTATTTCTCATAACCATCCTAGAAATTTTTTATAACTGAAAAGACATTGAAACACACACACACACACACACACACACACACACACACACACACATGCACACACACACACAATTTAACTGGCTGTGTAAATGTCTTTGAATAACATACTTGTAGTGTAGACATGAGGACCTGATCTAGAGCCTTCAGGACACCTGTAAATTTGGACATGGTAACAAATGCACCTCTAAGCCAGAGTTGCTATAATAGGCAGGAAGCACAGACAGAAGCAGAGCTTGTGGGCCATCTACTCTGGCATAATCAGTGATGAAAAGCAAGAAACTTCCTTAAAGTGCAAGGCAGACACAGACACCAGGGTTGTCATCTGAATTCCACTTGAATGTTGTGAACACCCACACACATATAGCATATCCACACCTCCACACAGGGACATGCACACACATGCATTCACACATCTCTCTTAAAGTCAAACTTAATTAATCTGATATGATCCTATAGCTGGTAAAAGGAAAAAGAGGTAGTTAGACCTAACCTTGTCTGACTCCAGAGCCTGTAACCATATTTATAAAAACAGAATCAACCTTTCCTGTTGTAGGACAGGTTCAATCCTGTCCTGCTACTTAGTGACCGTACTTCATCTGTGGTAACTCCTAAAGTCTGAGATATCTTCTCATTAGCTAACAGTTAAACATTTAAAATTACAGTTCTTAAAGGGGCAGGCCCCTTTAAAACTTCATTCCTCTTTCTTCAGTTGCTAGCTGATCTATACTAATTACTTTAAGAGGTTTAAGTGATTTTCTTTTCAGCTGTTTTTGAGGCAAAGTCTAATCCTGGCTGTACTGAAATTCAGATATCACCTGATTCTCTCTACTAAGTGCTGGGATTAAAGCTGTGCAGGACCATGCCTGACCCTGCTCTAAGTGGTGTAATTGAGTCACCTGTCTTCTCCAGGTGATTTTTAACTCTCCTTTGTCGGCTCAGTTTGGACCACAGTCCCTCAGCCTCTAATGAGTAGGCATTTGATGCTGTGTCTTCAGAGTATTTCACACACTGTTTTCTGCTCTTACATTTTGAGCTGATTTCCTGCTGAATTCATCCCTGGGTCAGACTGAGCTCTGCAGTTCTAGCAGCCTGGTCAAATAGAGGGATCCGCACAAAACCAATTTCTATAGACTCGGAACTCTCTTAAGGACACCATGGGAGTGAATGTCTGCCCTTTCCCTGTTTGTTAGTTCAGTGAGAGGAGTGGAGGGAGCCTGAGAGCATATGCATATAGGATGAGAGAAGGTTAGCCTCATGCAGACGTGGGCTCACATTCTCTCCTTTGTGTGCAGGCACAAGTGCTCCCAGACTTGATTTCTTCTTGAAGGTGGAGCCAACTAAAATATTTCATCTAGTTCAGATTGCTAATTACCCAATTTACACATAGTTATGATGTCATTAGGATGGTGAAAAAATCCCCAGCTGGCGTCAGATGGATTTTCTTCCTGAAAGCATTACACTTTAATTTGATTCTGGAAGGATCCTCTTACGTGCATAGTCTAAGGTATTCTTGTTTGTGGTAACCATCCTTGAAGATGTGTATTTTTTCAATATTATACATTTCCTCTCTTACAGATGGATAAAGGACAGTCAACAGAAATCTGTCTGTTGTGACCAAATGTTAGATGAATATATGCAAGGGTGGTAGACACAGGTAAACAGTACTGGGTCTGTCAGTTGTGGCTGATTTAATGAACACCAAATTGCTGAGCATGTTGTATATACTAGATGACTAACAGAAGCATAGTGACAGGATAGAAAGAACCTTCCCTTCATCTCATTGTTTGAACTACAATTATTGCTGTTGTTACAGAGATTTTTAAATGGCAAAGCATACTTAGTGACCCATGAACAATGTCTCAAAGTCCCTCACTTTTCATAATGTTATTAAGATGGGGATCAGTGCTATGACTTACTACATCTATTTATTACAATAATTGCAATAGGGAGTGGTACACGGTCTGTTTAAAAATGAATTCCAAGTTTATTGTGAAAGTCAGGATTTGTAACTGACCTTGATGTAGAGTGGATTCTTCTTGTTAGTTTGCATAACTTCTTGACTTAAGACGATTAGTTCCTAAGCAGTATTAGTTTGAGATACACATTATGCCTCTTTAATAGTCTCATGTTTTGACATTTTGTTCATTATATATTGTAACTGAAGAAAATCAAACGTTTAAAAGTTCGTATTTTTTTCTTACCTGAGCTGTTGAATGAAGAATTTATTAGTCAGTCTTTAGTCATTTCACCCAGAATGTGAGAATACTCTTGCATTGCTTCAAAGACATAACTGAAGGCCAAGTCCTAAGCAGGGTTCCACATTCAGGCAAGGTGCCTTGAGGTTTTAAATAGTATCAATCAATATTTGGTTGTTTGTTAATACTATGTTTCTTAGTGCTATGGAGTGACAATAATTTAAAATATTTAAACATTAGTCTTGTTGATTTAAAGGGATGAAAAGATACAATTTTTAAAAAATTAAGCCAAATAAATATTTTCGTATCTTCTTCCTAATTATATAGTCACCTGATAAGATCAATACTAATCTTTCCTCTCCATCATTGTAAATTACTAGAACTATAGAATTATTGTAGTTTTTTTGTTGTTCTGTTAAAGTTCATTCATGAAGCTCACAATTAATTAAAATTACATTTTCTCATTTATTCCTCCAGTTTTCATACTCTTTGCTGCTGATCTACATTTGGGTCAGAAAAATAATAAAGTTATTATTTAGAAATAATTAAGTGAGGCTTTAGGTTTTAGGAAAGAGGGTCCTCCATAAATTCTCTTATCAATCAAATCATTCTCAATTTCCTGGCATATAAATTCAGTGTGATCAGTACAAACATACAAGCTGGCAATATCTGGGCAGTTGACGCTCATTGCCTTGCAATGTCTTTGTTTAACATCTTTCATAATTCATCCTCAGAAATGGCCCTCTTAGTAATTAGTTACCTTTAATATCTTCATTTTCATTTAAATGTTCAATGATCAGGATAATTAGAATTAATTTGGCATTGTCATCTTATGGTAATGAAGCTTCTGTCACTTATCAGGGGCATCCTGCAGGCACAGTGCTAGAGGAGATGCTACTCCTCACACTTCCACACTGGCTATGGGCTTTGGTAAAAGTTATAACAGTGGGACCTGGCCCGAATCCAGGTTAAATTTATATGACTTCTGTTGAATGATGCTCATGGACAGTCAAGCTGGTGGTCTTGCACTGCTTTTAAGCAGTATGGTTAACAATTCTGTCTCGATTCCTCTGGGTCATACCACTCAATATCAGTTGTACCATAAAAAAGGAAGTGTATTGAATTAAGGTGAAACAAATAAAAGCTGACCAAAACTACATTGAAGACTAGATAGAATCTAGAAAAATCAAAGTTCAAGAAACTTTGAACCAGAACAAACTTAAAGCAAAAAATTGTGCCCACAAATTTTCAAACTGAAACACTTCTCACTTTATCTGGTTTTCATTCTCTAGTTACAAGCAAGATATATATTTTTTTATGCTCTTTGTTAAAAAACATACCTCCACCTCCACAACCAAATAGACAGGTCCTTCATCGTCTTCATCATCTTCTTTACTCCTGGGAAGCATGAGGCTGAGTAGAAGGTTTAACTGACTACAAATCTGGAATAAGAAACCCTAAAGATATCTAGACTTGCTAAATGAAGCAATATGTAAGGCTGCTTCCAGAAAATACACTGGTATCTAAGTCAGAATCCTCATCTTACAGGCAGTGGATCTTCCTCCAATACTGTATACTTTGCTTTGTATGTTTTTTCTCAAAAGAGTAATGCCATATTATTCACATATATATTTATCTAAATTATCATCATTGATAAAATACAATTATTCTTGAAGAGAAATGTTTACTTCCAATTACTGTAATGATAATGACTTTGATCAAATGAAAATATTATACTAAACTTGTCAGCTTATGAAACACTTCCTTTTTCTAATGCTGTTTGGGGTCAGAAAGTTGGAAAGGGCAGAACTTGGCATTTTCCTCTGTTTTATTCTGATGGCTAGAGTGTTCACATTGTCTATGGTTTGGGACTGCAGCTGGGGATCATGTGACACCCCTATCTGGCTGTATAGTGTGATAGTCTCATGGAAGTAGAACCTCAGCCGGTGGATGAGCCCTAAGAGTGTCCTAAGAGATTATAAGGCAAATGTGTGTCTCCCAGTATGAATAGTTTGGGGAGTTATAGAATGTGGTTCATCTGCTCTTTTTTGATCAACAAAGTGATAGGGAAGGCTTCCTGTGCTTCTAGTGGATAGGATATCTATTTCTCCTATTCCTAGGAAGGAGGGAGGGAGGGAGGGAAGGAGGGAGGGAAGGAGGGAGGGAAGGAGGGAGGGAAGGAGGGAGGGAAGGAGGGAGGGAAGCTCAACCCTTTGCAAACTTTTAAAATCACCAGAGAGGCTGGGTGGTGGTGGCGCAGACAGGGAGGCAGAGGCAAGCGGATCTTTGTGAGTTTGAGGCCAGCCTGGTCTATAGCGCAAAATCCAGGAAAGGCACAAAAGCTACACAGAGAAACCCTGTCTCGAAAAACCAAAAAAAAAAAAAAAAAAAAAAAAAAAAAGAAAAAAAAAAAAAAATCACCAGAGAGTGGGCAAAAGCTGAGAGGTTCTATACTCATCACAAATAGAAAAATGCCTTAAAATTCTCCAGGTAGTTAACCATACAGAGTTGATTTAGGGCAATAAGAGGAGGCTAAGGAAGGTAGGCTTGGATGTCCCTTGGTGAAACACAATGAGAAATCCCTTTGATAGTGGGTGTTTGTGCTCTGGGGTCTGTCGGGAAAAGCAAGCATGAGCCTACTATGAATGCAGTGGTATCACACTGATATGTTGAAGGTGACCACAGCGGGGTATTCACATCATAGAAATTCAAAGAAACTAAAGAAAGAAAGGGCTCATTTCCTCAGAGATCCATTTGCTTAATGCGTAACAGTACAGTGTTAGCTATCTAAAGAGGCTCTGGATATGACTAACACAGGTTGTTGTAGGATAAACACATTTAGAAATGGGCCCATTTTAGAACAAATCACAAAAGGATTGCTCCTAATCATGAGAAACTACAGCACTCTCTGGACTTCTAAAGAATTCAAAACTGAGAATCTGAACCAAGTTTGCACATGTCTCCAAGGGATCATGATACCTTCCTGGATACTTGTTTTTGTGTAAATTCTTGTTGTTTCAACTTCTCACTTACATACATCAGTAGGTCTTACATAGATGATAATTAGTATGGGAAGTATTTAAATATTCTTTACAAAAGAAAAGAAATCATTTAGTTTTAATGATCTTTAGATACCACATCTCTAGAAAGTAGCTGAAATAGCATGCAGTGGTGTTATGGGGACAGGACAGTAAGATTAACAAAGAATAGCAGGAGGTTAATAAAAGCCATGCCTTCAGGGGTCCTTGGCCAGATGTGGAACATAGTGTCCATGTTCATTGTAGCTGGGGTGAAAGTGATAATAAATCCACAGGGAGAGGTACTCTGCTCAGTGTGGGGGAAGAAGGCTATCAAAGACATTCTAACCAAGGCTGAAGTGTGGTTGACTCACACCTCCACACTTCTGATTGTTTGGATGCAGTTCATTCTTAATTAAGGTTTATTATAAAAGGCAGCAAGGTGGCCTTTCCAATGTGTTGGAATGTATATATTTTGTGAATTTATAAAAATTTTAATATGGTGATATTTTACTTGTATTGAAATGTGATTTTATTTGTATATTAATAAAGTTGCCTTGGGGTCAGAGCAAGCCATAGCAGAAGCTTGGAGGTAGTGGTGCATGCCTTTAATCCTAGCACTTGGTAGGCAGGGCTAGGGGGATCTCTGTAACCTCCAGGTCTTCTATGGTTGGTATTGAGATTAAAGGCGTGTGTCTCCATGCTGGCTGTATCCTTGAACACAAAGAGATCTGCCTAGCCTCTATTCTCATCCCTTGGGAGGCAGAAGTATGTGGATATCTGTGAGTTCAAGGACAGCATAGTGGACAACCAAGGCTACATAGTGAGACCCTGTCTCATAAAAATCCCTGCCCCCCCCCCCAAAAAAAAGCATATAACCAAGGTGTTCTTCAAAGTGTGTGTGTAAGTCATTATTCATGGCAGGGATGAATACAGATGTTACTCATTCACTGCTAGGCACTTGCTTTTTGGATCACAGCTCAAAGTTGTGGATTTGTTTTCTCACTAAAATCCCACTAGTCAGATTTTTTGGAATAGTTAGGGGATGCAACTTTAACTTTAATACTCTTCCTCAGTGGAAATAAACATCCTGCTTATGACATTCCAGCATGTGTTTAGTTCCAAGTAGCCAAAGCTCAGAAATCAATTGCTTCGATGTTGTTGTTTTTTATATAACTGATAGCTTCAGGTTAGGCTCTCTTCAAAGCTCATTGTTATGACACCCAAGCAGGATATGTAAGATCATATATTATATTTATATTCACTTTCGACATTGACTTCAACTTCAGGCTGGTATATAGGAAACTGCTGCTATTTAAAGAAACAGATTCAGAACAGCCATGAAGGAGGAAATGTAGCAGCTTTGATAGATGAAAGGTGGCTACAAATTCAGCTTCCTCCCACCCTCTGGCTTTCCTCCTTCAGATGTGTTTTCTGTGGTGGCATCAGTTATAATTAAACTCCCCCATACCCCTGGGTATGTCATCTCCCTCCGGTGCTCTGGCCGTGCAGGTTTTTTCTTTACTACTCATTTTGTTCTATCCCCCCACAAGCCATGTGTGTCACAATATCTCCATTAAAAAGGCACTAAAAATGTTATTGGTGTTCATCCATTATTACATGGATTGATGGTTTTTGATGTTTATTTTCCTGGCATACTCTTTTGGATTTGGCCATCGATCTTAAACTGTGTCTTCTTTTCTGCTCTCTTGAACTATCTATTGTTCTTGGGTTTCTTCCAAGCTTAAAACACATCTTCTTATTCATTCTTGGAACATCACATAAATGTTAGTTTTTCCTGAGATGTATCATGATCTTTTATTATTTTCTGTCCTTCAAAAATCCCATTTTCTCTGATATTGAACCACAATTTGAATAATGAAAACTACCATACATCCACGTCCTGTGAACATATTTTTCTTCCATTTAGAAGCTTCTGTAGAATGATTTGCTGTGATCTCTACCTGGTCATACTGGTGTTTCAACTTTAGCTGTCCACAAATTAGACAGATGCTTTCCATTGAAATCTCTTTGTTCTTGGGGGCTGGAGGTATGGCTCAGCAGTTAATATGATATGCTGCCCTTGCAAAAGACCTGAGTTTGTTTCCCAGTAGATTTCCAGTGCCCACATGACACAGCTAACAATTTCCTAAAACTTCCGCTCTAGGGAAGCCAACACCTTCTTTTGACATTCAGGGACACCTACACTCACATGTACATATATATATAATGTATATACATATATACATAATAAAAAGTAGTACTGCTTATTCTTCTGCATTATCTACCTCAATTATGGACATTGATCAATAATGCCATTCCCCATCCTTAGAATAATCTTTGCCCACAGACACCTATGCCTCTCCCTGATGATTGCTTCTTCACTGTTCTGAACTGGAACTCTTGTGCACCCTTGTCCACATTCTGGTGAAGCTAAAGTGCTGTGGGCATCAGAAGGATACATAGATCATAATGAACCACCTGTTCTGTTTCCCTAATACTTTTTAAATGGCAGCCTTGCTCTCTTGAAATGGTAGATTTGATATTTACTAACTTTGCTCAATATGTTTCATTGAATATGTTGTAATTGCAAAGCCTTGTTTTAAAGAAATTTTAATTATTATGTACTTTTAACAATGCCCTGCTATTGTATGGATAGTTATATAACCCACAAGTCCATATCTTGAAATCATAACCTTCAAAGTAATGGTATCAATATGTGGAGACTTTGAGGAGTGAGGTGATTCTTATGTGTTTGGGTTGATGAAATTGGATTATGTGATTCCTAGGGAGTCCAAAAAGACATGTCACTCATTTTACAATGTTAGGACAGAATTAGAAAGTGATGTTGACCAATCAGGACACATTATCAGAATCCCAATGCCAACACCTTATTCTTTGCTTTCCCATCTTTCATATCTGTTACAAAAAAAATTGATTTCATATTTGTCTTTCAATTTAAAGAATTTTGTTATGAGAATACATATGTATTCAGATCTAAATATGATAAAGGGATGTGGGAATACTGTTGTACAAATATACATGTCTAGAAGTAACTTTATACCCAGCTTATTAGAAACTGGAAGAATCTTGTGGTACAAGGTATGAATCATCACATTTCCTAAGGGAAGCCTTAAGAGTATCTACTAGGAAGATTTAGTGTGGACTCAGAAGTAAGAACTGTAGAGAACATGTCACTCTGTCTCACACTTAAATATGCATGGCTGTCAACTGAGCCATGTTTTGAGGCTTAGACAAAAAAAAAGAACATTTTTTCTTCTTTTTTAAAATGGAAAGTAGATGTTTTTATATAATATATTCTAATTTCGGTTTCCCCTCTCCCAACTCCTTCTAGATCCTTCTACCTGCCAACTTACTCATATCCACATTCTTCTCTCTCTCTCTCTCTTTCTCTCTCTCTCTCTCTCTCTCTCCCTCCTTCCCTCCCTCCCTCTCTCTCTCTCATTAAAAAACAAACAGGCATCTAAGAAAAGAAAGAAGAAAAGAAAAATAAAAAAAGAAAGTAAGATAAGATAAAATAAAACAAATATAAGTGAATAGGACAACAGACAGATAAACAGAAAGAAAATAACTGCCCTCCACAAAAAAAAAATCACAAGAAAAATATAGATTCAGGGATACACACATTCATGCACACAGAAATCCCACAAAGATACAAAATCAGAAACCATAACATATAAGCAGAAAACTTGTAGGAAAAAAAAATGCATGGACAAAGCATTTGAGTAGGAAAAAAAATTCATGGACAAAGCATTTGAGTAGGAAAAAAAATTCATGGACAAAGCATTTGAGACAAAAACCTTCCAAAAATAATTCTGAGTTCATTTTATGATAGTCATCTATTGCAGGGCATGGGGCCTGCTGTTTTTACCCAGTAAAACTCCATGAGAGAAAACTAATTTTTCTTTTGCAAGTGGTTATCAATTGGAGATAGCTTCTGGGTTAGGAACGAAGATGTATGTCCACTTCCCCACATAGCACTGAGACTCCATCTGGCTTTGTCCTGTTTAGTCTTTGTGTATACTGACAAAGTCTGTGTAAATTCATATGTACATCAATCATGTTGTATCTAAAGAGCTTGTTTTGTGTTTATTTTTCTTTTTAGTGTCTTTCATCCCCATGGAATCTTACAATCTTTCTGTAACTTCTTCCATGCAGTTCCCCGAGCCCAAGGGGAGGGATTTAATCTAGACAACATATTTAGGACTGAATGTTCCAGGGTCGCTCACTATTTGAACATTTCCCAGATGTGTGTCTCTGTATTTGTTGCCATATCTTACAGAGGAAGCTTCTCTGATTATGGTGGAGAGAGGCACTAATCTATGGATATAAGTGAATGTCCTTAGGAGTAATTTTATTGTTATATTTCTTAAGTGGAACAGTAGTATTTGGTTTTCTCCAAGGTAGATGGCTTATCTAGTCTCAGGTTCTTGGACACCTGAGTACTGTCATGCATGGGTTCCACCTCATGGAGTGGACCTTAAATCCAGTCAGATAGTGGTTGGTGACTTCCACAAGTCTTGTGCCACTGTTGTACAGGCTATCATGTAGGTAGGTCACCACTGTAGATCAAAGGTCTTGTAGCAAGGTTGGTGTTTTCCTTTCTCCTCTAGTGATATTCAGAGTACTTCCCAGTACCATGAACACTAGTCGGTAGGGCGAACTATTTATTGAATGCACTTGAGCTCCTGTATGAAGCTCACACTCACTCACTGTGGGGCTCCCAGATTTGACCTTCGTTGGCTTTTGCTGTGTGAAAATCAATAAGAGCAATTGTAGTTGGAATCTTAAAGATACTTGTTAATAAAACTGAAACCCAAGGCCAGTTATTGGGGTGATTGCTGAAAGATCAGAGAAGCAGAACATGCCACAGCTACCTCACCTTGCTAGTTCCTCAGGTGATCCTGTTTCCTCAGGCTGGAAGCTTCTCAGTCCTCCTCCACATGAATCTCAGCTGAACTGTGTTGCTCCAAAGCTTAACTAACCACTGTAGTGGATAGCCATCCCAGCATTGGCCTGGAAGTTCCAACCCCCATTGAGGCTTCAGTAATGATCACGCCCACAAGGCGGGGAGAGGACGGAGCAGAAGACCGAGGATCAAGAGGAGGTCGCTCTCTTGGTTCGGGGACGCTGGAGGCAGGAGGTGGACCGAGCAGAGTTCTCCAGAGAACACCGCCGGACTGTGCTATACCTTTGCCAGACCCTCCAACCTACCCCTTCATTTGTAACTTACCGTACAAAATAAACCTCCCTTTTAACTACGTGGAGTGGCCTTAATAATTTCAACAATATCTGGTGCTCACGTGGGGCAAATTCCAAAGGCCCAGGCAGCTCCCTCCCTCAGCCTCCTCCCGGCTGGCGGCTGGCGGGCACCTAAACCCGCCTGCAAAGTTCCATTTAACCAGGGGACGCCTACATGGTCCCATTCCTGAGAAAGGGAACAGCTAGTCATGTCTCACTTCCCTAGCTTAGCCCCTAGACCAGCGAAAACCGCTGTGAGTGAGGCATTCCCACTCCTCCCTGAGTGCCGGCTGCCCGCCACCTTGGCTCCTGCCTTCAGCTGCAGCCAAGGTCGCTAGAAGGCCTTCCTTTGGAGCTATACCAACACCTCCTGCTGGGTGAAAAGTACTACTGCACCACCCAAAACCACGGAAAGGTAAGCTTCTTTCAAGTAAAAGTACTTGATAATTTTACACCTTAAAACTGACTAACAAATTTTGAGTAATTCTTGTAATATGGCTGACAACATTACCTCACAAGAATTTAAAAACCTTTTTGCCTGTATGATGAATGACATTTTCTTGGAAATATACGACCTCCCTAAGACATATCTGGCCTGTACCATTTTGACATTCATTGTAATAATTCACACAGTGTTCAAACACTGCTTTAATAGTAAGAACAAAGATGAGTCATTATTGGGACTGATACAGGCTTTAAAAGTTAGCAATGAAGGCTTACAGAAAAAGATTCTGTCTATGGAATCTGCTGACCAGGACTTACATAAAAAGATTCTCTCTCTGGAATCTGCTAACCAAGATTTACAGGTTTTAAGAGATAGCAATGAAGGCTTACAGAAAAAGATTCTCTTTCTGGAATCTGCTAACCAGGATTTACAGGCTTTAAAAGTTAGCAATGAAGGCTTACAGAAAAAGATTCTGTCTATGGAATCTGCTGACCAGGACTTACATAAAAAGATTCTCTCTCTGGAATCTGCTAACCAGAATTTACAAAACAAGCTTGTACCCAAAATTGCTTTTATTGATAATAAATATGAGTATTTAATGGATAGAACACTAACTCTCCAGAGTGAAGTTGTAGCTACTCAGACACTATATAAGGAAGAAAAATTATCATTACTTGATAAGATAAGGTCCATGGAATCATGTATTTCAGAAGAACATAAAAACTTCCATGATTCCATGAAAAATCTGGAATCCCTTACAAGAGAGGAGGTTTACTCCCTGGAACAGACCCTAGGTGCTCGTTTACAAGCCCTGGAGGAAACTCTCAATAAACATGACAAGGGACCTAATAAGCAGAAGGGCAAGACCATACAGGTTGTAACATCTCCAAATGGCTCTCATACAATGGCTTATCCTGTTATCATCCATGAGAAGCCAGCAGATGACACATACCACGAGCCATATATGACATATACATTACAACCAATTTCAACAAAGGACTTTAAAAATATAAAGGAAGCAGTAGTTACATATGGTATACACTCCACATACGTAAAACAGATGTTAAATTCATGGTCTACCTCACATAGAATCATTCCAGATGACTGGCATCAGTTAATTTCAGCTGTTCTAGAATATAGCCAGCAGTTACAGTGGAAAAGCTGGTTGAGAGAAGAGGCAAGAAATTTAGAACAACAAGGTAAACTCAGAGGTTTTGACATCTCCCAAGATCAAATACTTGGTGAGGGATGTTTTGCTGACAGGAATGTACAAGCTGTTTATGATGAGCATACAATATCCCTATGCCGTACAGCAGCTCTAAATGCTTGGGAAAAAATTCCAGAACCTGGGAAAGCAACTGAGGTATACACAAAGATATTTCAGGGACCGCATGAACCCTTCACTGATTTTTTACAAAGGCTGAACACAGCTATAACAAAAGCTGTATCAGATAAAGAATTAAGAAAAGTATTAACTGAGTCCTTGGCATTTGACAATGCTAATGCAGAATGCAAAAGAATACTTACACCATTAAAGATCAGATCAGCTCCTTTGGAAGAATGGATTCAGTATACTAATGGTGTTGAATCTCTTAACTACAGTAATGAGGCTTGGATAGGAGAGACATATCCCAGAGGTGAAGGAAGGCCCTGTGGTACCAAATGTTTTAAATGTGGTACATCAGGTCATATAAGTAAAAACTGTACATGGGGTAATCCTAGAAGTAATACCCCTTCTAGGAATAGCCTAAACAGAAGACCCCAAACACCTCCTGGATTATGTAGAAGATGTGGCAAAGGCCGACATTGGACCAGTGAGTGCAGATCAAAAATAGATATACGAGGCAACCCTTTACTGGCAGGAAACGCCTCAGGGGGCCTCTTGCAGGCCCCCAAATCAAATGTGGTAAGAACGTTCCCAGCCACTGTGGAAGACATTCCTCTCCAGGACAACTGAATAAACCAATGCCTATTGTAAAATCCAATACTGCAATGGATGATAAAACAGCTCTGACAGATGAATCACAGTTTACAAAGAACACAATAAAACAAATATTTTGGCAGACTTCCATAAATGAACAAAGACCAAAGCTTAGAATTCGAATTAATGGCTTGGTTCTGGAGGGCCTGGTAGACACAGGTGCAGATGTGACTATAATTACACCAAAATCATGGCATCCAAATTGGCCTCTTCAAGAGGTAGATGTCCAACTTTTAGGAATTGGCACCCTACCTCAGATAAAACAGAGTCAAGATGGGTTGAATGCATAGGGCCAGAAGGACAGAGAGGAAGGCTAAAGCCATATGTAGCGAATGTAGCAGTAAATCTATGGGGCCGAGATCTGTTACAACAGTGGAATACCCAGATTAAAATTCCTACACTCTCAGAAAAGGAATACAGGTCAATGCATGTTTCTAGGAATAATATCATAACATGCTATAAAAGCCAGTCACCAACCATTCAGGCTGTACACAAACAGAGCACAACTGCTGTTGAACTCTCAGAAGTACCAACTGCCTTACCTTTAAAATGGCTAACTAATAAACCTGTCTGGGTTGGACAGTGGCCTTTGACAAAAGAGAAGCTACAAGCTTTAGAACAGCTGGTTCAAGAGCAGTTAAATGCTCAACACATTGAAGAATCTACCAGCCCTTGGAATTCTCCTGTATTTGTTATTAAAAAAAAGTCTGGTAATTGGAGAATGCTGACAGATCTGAGAGCTATTAATAAAGTAATTCAGCCAATGGGCTCCCTAAAGACTGGGATGCCCTTGCCCTCTCTGCTACCCAAAGAATGGCCTATAATAGTTATTGACTTAAAAGACTGTTTCTTTACCATACCATTACAAGAAAATGATAGAGAAGAATTTGCCTTTACAGTTCCTAATTATAACAATTCTCAGCCAGTCAAGAGATATCAATGGAAGGTCCTCCCACAGGGAATGTTAAACTGCCCTACCTTATGCCAATACTTTGTGCAAAAACCATTGGAGATAATTCGTGTAAAGTTTCCACAATCCATAATTTATCACTATATGGATGATATCCTATTAGCTGATCCAAAGTTAGACACATTAGAAAGCATGTTTGAAGAAGTAAAAAAAGTTTTGCCTCGCTGGGGACTACAAATTGCTCCTGAAAAAATACAAAGAGGAGATTCTATTAATTACTTAGGATATAAGATAGAGTTACAAAAAATTAGACCCGAAAAGGTACAACTGAGGAGAGATCGATTAAAGACTCTTAATGATTTTCAAAAGTTGTTAGGAAGCATTTCCAACTTATTGGGTATCATGGGAATACCCAAAGATGGACTACAAAATTTGGCTAATACTCTAGAAGGGGACAAAGAATTAAATAGTCCTAGAGAATTATCAGCCGAAGCTGAGAAGGAATTGGCTCTAGTAGAAAAGACAATTCGAGAGGCACATGTGGATCGTGTGGATCCTGAACTTAAATGCATTCTAGTCATATTCCCCTCCAGACATTCCCCCACAGGTATTTTGATGCAGAGGGAAGATATTATATTGGAATGGATATTCCTACCACGTAAACCAAATAAGAAATTAAAGACTTATATAGAAAAGATCTCTGATTTGATTCAAAAAGGTAAATTAAGACTTCGTCAGTTGACAGGAATGGACCCAGCAGAAATTGTAGTACCTTTAACTAATGAGGAAATTTCATCACTGTGGAAAGATAATGAATACTGGCAGAGAGCCTGCAGTAACTTTTTGGGAGAGATTAACAACCATTATCCCAAAAGCAAGAGGATAGAATTCATAAAGAAGACTGAATGGGTCCTTCCTCACATTGTACGACACAAGCCAATTTCTGGAGTCCTCACATTCTATACTGATGCAAATAAATCAGGGAAAGCAGGATACAAATCAGGAGACTTAAGTAAAGTGGTACAAAGTCCATACAGCTCTGTACAAAAGGCAGAACTGTATGCCGTTCTTATGGTACTGATGGACTTCACAGAACCCCTCAATATAGTCACTGACTCTCAATATGCAGAGAGAGTTGTTTTATACATTGAAACTGCTGAATTTATTCCTGATAATACAGAATTAACTTCATTATTCATACAATTGCAGGAAATCATCAGAAAAAGGGAACATCCTATATATATAACACATATCAGATCCCATACAGGTCTGCCAGGACCTCTAGCACAAGGTAATGATGAGATTGATCAGTTACTAATAGGTAATGTAAGAGAAGCCTCAGAATTTCATAAGAAACACCATGTAAATAGCAAAGGTTTGAAGAAGGATTTCTCCGTTACTGGGCAACAAGCTAAGGATATTGTGAAAAATGTCCTACTTGTTCCTTCTATAACCAAACTCCATTGCCTGCAGGGAGCAATCCAAAAGGTATACAAAGAAATGAAATTTGGCAGATGGATGTGTTTCATTTTGCAGAATTTGGAAGATTAAAGTATGTACACCATACCATTGACACCTATTCAGGATTTCAGTGGGCAACTCCTATGAGTTCTGAAAAGGCTGATTCTGTGATTACACACCTATTAGAAGTTATGGCCATCATGGGAATACCTGTACAAATTAAGACAGATAATGCCCCAGCATATGTCGCCAATAAAATGAGACAGTTCTTTGCTTATTACAACATAAAGCATGTTACAGGTATACCGCACAATCCCACAGGCTAAGCAGTCATAGAAAGATCCAATCAAACTTTAAAGGATATGCTAAATAAACAGCAACAGGTAACAATGACTCCTAGAAATAGATTGCATAGTGCTTTATTAACCTTGAATTTTCTCAATGCTGATGAGAAAGGAACAACAGCTGCGGAGAGACATTGGACGACAGACAAAACTCCTGAGCTACACCAACCGGTTTATTTCAAAGATGTGTTGACCTCAGAATGGAAACCTGGATATGTCCCACGTTGGGGAAGGGGTTTTGCTTTTGTTTCCACAGGAGAAGAAAAGCTATGGATACCAACAAAATTAATAAAAATTCGATTCGAACAGGAGAAACCCCTTGATGAGGAGAAATAAAAGATCATCCACCAATGTGACATCTCCTCAGGTTGTAAGAAAAAGTTAACAATCAAAGGTTGGGGTAGGCTTCTGTTTTTGTCTTTCCAGGATAATGGAAATACCCATCTTCCAGAAATCATAAGGCCTTGGATATCTGGATGTTTACGGCAGAAAGAAAGAATCTATTGGTACCAATCTACACAGGGTAAGATATCACTGTCTAACATCTATATCTCTATCAATCTATAATAGTTGTGGTTCCAATTTAATTATAAACCACGCTGGCTTTGGAGATGGAACTGGCTCACTCCTTCTCTAAACCCAGGCATATTGATAAAAAAAAAAAAAAAAAAAAAAAAAAAAAAAAAAAAAAAAAAAAGGTTGAGAGATTCTTCAGTCCCATATCAGAAGAGCCCTCTGGTGTGAGACAGAAGGAAACCAATTATAAGGGACCATTATCTTCAAGATTCTAATTCTCTCCATGCTTATTCTTGATTTCTTGGAATCCTTTCTCACATGACATGACATCTTTAAATCCAAACCTTCCATTCTGATAAAAAATAAGTTTTTTTCCAATAGCAATCTCTGAAGTCTCCAGAAGGAAGATGGGGCCCCAACAACAACAACAACTCTACCCAATCCAGAATGATGCCATGGTAATCATCATCATACTACACTTCTTGCCAGAATTTCAGACAATCTTACCCATTACTCTAAGAGTTGCTGCAGAATCTACAGTTAATCTAACTGAGATTTAACTATCTGAGCTTTCTCACAATACCCAACAGAGATACCATCGCCCCCTAAACAGCAGGAAGCAATTCTAAGAACACGACGCCCCTTATCCCTTAGGTTTCATATTTCTCAGGGTTATGGATAATGGTTCTAGGGTTGGGGGTAGAAGAAATGGTCAAACTCAGTACTCTCCTTAAGGAAAGAAAATATGTCTCAAAAAAAAAAAGGGAAAAGAAGAAATGGAATGGATATGTATAACATGTTATGGTAGACTATCACATACATTAGTAAACAAATTTAGTAATATAGCAGCCTTTGTACTGTTATGAATTCTTATATGTTGATACAAATATGAGCTTTTTATATTCCTATTTAAGATAATTTGTATATTGATACAAATGCAGAACTATGTTTGTTATATTGTACACATATTTTTACTCTTATTTGAAATATTTGTATATTGATACAAATGTGAATTTATGTCTGTCATACTGTATGTATGTTCTACTTCTGTTTAAGATATTCTGTATACTGATATATATTTAGGATTATTATCATATTGCATATTGCACTATACATTCCTACCTCTGTTAAAGATATTTTGTGTATTGTCACAATTTGAAGTCATTGTCCTTTTACTGTACATTTGCTTACAGACTGTTTGCCTTATTTATAGGAAGCCTTAGTCCTTAGGTTGTTTAGGTAGATGAGACTTACAGAGTTATTGTCACCTATGCTTGTTATCTCTATAATTATGTTAGTTAGGTTATCCAGATTTATAAACACATAGGCCAGATGGACAGGTAATCTTCAAACACTTCATGGACCTAGAGAATATGGAATTTAAATAATTTAGAATTCTGTTGACGTGAGACACAATTGCTCCTGGCAGCACCAATTTGATCCCGAGAGAATGTTGGGCTTCTAAGACATTTCCATTTGGAAGTTTGTCTTCTTGGCACAAAATGGCTTACTGGGCAAAGTACTGCCCTTGCCTCAACTGCTGACAGTACAAATGCTGTCCTTTCTGGACAAGCGGGACACAAGGAATGCGACCACCATACTTTGCCAAGACAGGGTAAGATGGTCTTTCAGAATTCCTGCTTCTGAAAATGGTCTGTCAGATACTCTAGGCCTGTAGCCAATTTGAATGCACCAACGATACTGAGAAACATTAGCTGACTGTCCAGGCTGCTAGCTGTCTCTGTCTACTCTTGCAAGATTTCCGAAAGTTGCTTGCATCCTTCTCCCATTTCTCAGGTATTATTATATTCCTTCTCATGTCTTTGATGATGTTGGAGATTAACAGTTATAGTTACAACTTAGTATATATACATATATAATATCTTAGATAGAATATATTAAGTATTAGACTCAGGTTCTTTAGGATAGTACACCTTTTGGAATGATCCTTGTAACATGCCACCTACCCATGCCCTAGATTTCCCTGGATTTTAATATGTGTTTTTTGCTTGATATTGTTTGCACTTATTGTAATTTCAACTTATCTAAGTCATTATCCCTCATTACTCCTGGACAATATTTGATAACCATCTCTTTGTATATAGTCTTGTATTAGGTTAGAACTTTCTTATTTAGACAAAAGGGGGAGATGTAGTGGATAGCCATCCCAGCATTGGCCTGGAAGTTCCAACCCCCATTGAGGCTTCAGTAATGATCACGCCCACAAGGCGGGGAGAGGACGGAGCAGAAGACCGAGGATCAAGAGGAGGTCGCTCTCTTGGTTCGGGGACGCTGGAGGCAGGAGGTGGACCGAGCAGAGTTCTCCAGAGAACACCGCCGGACTGTGCTATACCTTTGCCAGACCCTGCAACCTACCCCTTCATTTGTAAGTTACCGTACAAAATAAAACTCCCTTTTAACTACGTGGAGTGGCCTTAATAATTTCACCAATAAACCACATGCTTTTTCCTCCTTAGTTCCTGGTCCTCACGCCTTATATACCTTTTTCTTTCTGCCCCCACTCCCTGGGATTAAAGGCGTGGGTCACCATGCTTAGCTGTTTCTAAAGTGGCCTTGAACTCAGAGATCTGGCTAGCTCTGCCTCCCAAGTGCTGGGATTAAAGGTGTGTACCACCACCACCCAACTTCTGTTATGGCTTACTCTTCCCATTTTCTAGTCACCATTTCTGGCTCTGTTCTAGTGGCTGTCTGTTCTCTGACCCCAGATATGTTTATTTCGGGGAACACACAATATCTCAGGGAACACAATACCCACCACAAGCAATAAACCCTTAGCCAAACTAACTAAAAGGTAAAATGAGAGGATCCAAAGATCCACATTAATAAAATTAGAGGTGAAAATGGATACCAAAAAGTAGGCACTGAGGAAACCCAGGGAATCATAAACACATACTTTAAAGGTGAAACAAAGCAAAGCAAACAAACAACAACAAAAACAACTGTAGTCCAACAAATTGGAAAACCTAAAAGAAAGGAATAAGTTTTTTATATACAAAAAGTAAATGAAGATCAAATAAGCAATCCAAACAAACCTAAAACCTCCAGTGAAGTAGAAGCTGTAATTAAAAGCTCCTCCATTACTGCAAAAATAATTTCAGGGCCAGATTGATTAAGTGCAGAACTCTACCAAATTTTCAAATTAACATCAATATTCATCAAATTATTCTATAAAATAGAAACAGGGTGAGTATTGTGTGATTCTTTTTAAGAGGCCACAATTACGCTGATACCTAAACCACATAAAGACCAGTGGAAGAAAGAGAATTACAGACTTTTCCTATGTGAACATAGATGAAAAAATCCTCAATGAAACACTTACAAACCAAATTCAAGAACACATGAAATAGATCACCACAATGATCAAATAGACTTTATCCAAGGGATGCAGGCATAGTTCAACATGTGTAAATCTATAGCTGTAATTCAGGTTATGAAGAGGCTTAAAGCCAAATCCACATGATCATCTCATTAGATGCATATAAGGCCTTTGAAAAAAAATCAAACACCCCTTCATAATAAAAGTACTGGACAAATTAGGCATACAAGGACCATAATTTCAAATAATATAGTCAGTTTACAGGAAGTTCATAGCCAACATCAACCTAGAAGAAGAGAAACTCAAAGCATTTCTGCTAAAATTAGGAACAAGACAAGGTTGTCCACCTTCTCCATACCTATATAATCAATAGATTAAAATCTATACCAATGTAAGACATTTTAAACAAGTAGTTGTTCTTTAAAAGTAAGTTCATTAATCTACCTTTTATCCTTTTTTTCTTTTATTATTATTATTATATTTGTGTTTTAATTTTACACATCAGCCATGGGTTCCCTTGTCCTCCCCCCTCCCACACCCACCACCACCTTCCCTTCAGGCACTCCCCTCCATTCCCAAATCCTCCAGGTCCAAGACTCTCCTGGGGATTCATATAACCTGGTGGATTCAGTACAGGCAGGTCCAGTCCCCTCCTTCCAGGCTGAGGAAAGTGTCCATGTATAAGCCCAAGGTTCCAAACAGCCAGCTCATGCACTAAGTAGGTCCTGTCCTGGTCCCATAGTCTGGATGCCTCCCAAACAGTTCAAGCTATTCAATTGTCTCACTTATCCAGAGGGCCTGATCTAGCTGGGGAATCCACAGCCTTTGGTTCATAATTCATGTGCTTCCATTCGTTTGGCTATTTGTCCCTGTGCTTTTTGCAATCTTTGTCTCAACAATTCACACTCTTACAGTCCCTCCTCTTTCTCGACAATTGGATACCTGGAGCTCCACCTGGGGTCTGGCTGAGGATCTCTGCATCCACTTCCATCAGTTATTGGATGAGAGTTCCAGCATGATTGCTAGGGTGTTTGGCCATCTGATCACCAGACTAGGTCAGATCAGGCTTTCTCTCGACCATTGCCAGCAGTCTACAGAGGATGTATCATTGTGGATTTCTGAGGACCTCTCCAGCACTCTGCCTATTTCTGTTCTTATGTGGTCTTCATTTATCATGGTCTGTTATTCCTAGTTCTCCCTTTCTGTCCTTGATCCAGCTGGGATGTCCTGCTCCCCTAAGCTTTCTTTCCCTCAAATCTTGCCCTTCATTACTCTCACTGTCATTCAGGTTGTTCATGTAGATCTCATCCATTTCTCTGTCATGGGGTGATCCCTGTGTCTTTCCTAGGTAGCCTCCCTGGAGTTCTGTAGCAGTCTAGTCATCTTTGTTTTACATCTAGTATCCTCCTATGAGTCAGTACATACCATGTTTGTCCTTCTGAGTTGGGGTTACCTCACTCAGGATTATTTTTTCTAGATCCATCCATTTGCCTGCAAACCTCATGATGTCATTGTTTTTCTCTGCTGAGTAGTACTCCATTGTGTAAATGTACCATATTTTCTTTATCCATTCTCCAGTTGAAGGGTATCTAGGTTGTTTCCAGGTTCTGGCTATTACAAATAATGCTGATGTGAACATAGCTGAGCAAATACCCTTGTGGTATGATTGAGCATTCCTTGGGTATATGCCCAAGAGTGCTATAGCTGGGTCTTGGGGGAGATGGATTCCCAATTTTCTAAGGAAGCACCATATTGATTTCCATAGTGGCTGTACAAGCTTGCATTCCCACCAGCAATGTAGGATAGTTCTCCTTGCTCTACATCCTCTCCAGCATACGCTGTCTTCTGTGTTTTTGGTCTTAGCCATTCTGACAGGTGTAAGGTTGTATCTCAGAGTTGTTTTGATTTTCATTTACCGGATACCGGATAATTAGGGATGTTGAGCAATTGCTTAAATGTCTTTTAACCATTTGAACTTCCTCTGTGGAGAATTCTCTGTTTAGTTCTATAGCCCATTTCTTAATTGGACTGTTGGGCATTTTGATGTCTAATTTCTTGAGCTCTTTATATATTCTGGCTATCAGCCCTCTGTCAGATATGGGGTTGGTGAAGACTTTTTCCCATTCTGTAGGCTGTCCCTTTGTCTTGTTGACTGTGTCCTATGCTCTACAAAAGCTTCTCAGTTTCAACAGGTCCCATTGATTGATTGTTTCTCTCAGTGTCTGTGCTACTGGTGTTATATTTAGAAAGTGATCTCTGGTGCCAATGCATTTTAGACTACTTCCTACTTTCTCTTCTATCAGGTTTAGAGTAACTGGATTTATGTTGAGGTCTTTGATCTACTTGGACTTAAGTTGTGTGTACGGTGACAGATATGGATCTATTTGCAGCCTTCTACACATTGACATCCAGTTATGCCAGCACCATTTGTTAAAATGCTTTCTTTTTTCCATTATACATTTTTGGCTTCTTTATCAAAAATTATATGTTCATTGGTGTGTGGGTTAATGTCAGGGTCTTAAATTCGATCCATTGGTCCACATGTTGGTTTTTATGCCAGTACCAAGCTATTTTTATTACAGTAGCTCTGTAGTAGTGCTTGAGATCAGGGATCAAGAGGTTGTTTTATTGTACAGGATACTTTTGGCTATCCTGGGTTTTTTGTTTTTCCATATGAAGTTGAGTATTATTCTTTCCAGACCTGTGAAGAATTGTGTTGGTAATTTGATGGGGATTGTGTTGAATTTGTAGATTGCTTTTGGTAAGATCGCAATTTTTACTATGTTAATCCTGCCTATCCAGGAGCATGGGAGGTCCTTCCATTTTCTGACATCTTCTTCAATTTTTTTTTTTTCAGGGACTTAAAGTTCTTGTCATATAGGTCCTTCACATACTTAGCTAGAGTAACCCCAAGGTATTTTATATCATTTGCGGCTATTGTAAAGGGTGATGTATCTCTGATTTCCTTCTCAGCCTGTTTGTCTATTGTATATAGGAGGGCTACTGATTTTTTTGAGTTGATCTTGTATCCTGCAATGTTGCTGAAGGGTTTTAATAGCTGTATCAGTTCCTTGGTTGAATTTTTGGGGTCACTCATGTATACTATCATGTCATCTGCAAATAGGGAAAGCTTGACTTCTTCCTTTCCAATTTGTATCCCCTTAATCTGCTTATGTTGTCTTATAGCTCTGGCTAGAAATTCAAGTACTATATTGAATAAGCATGGGGAGAGGGGACAGCCTTGCCTTCTTCCTGATTTTAGTGGTATTGCTTTGAGTTTCTCTCCATTTAATTTGGTATTGGCTGTTGGCTTGCTGTAGATTGTCTTTATTATGTTTAGGTATGTTCCCTGTATTCCTGATCGCTCCAAGACGTTTATCATGTATGGGTGTTGGATTTTGTCAAATGCCTTTTCTGCATCTAGTGAGATGATCATGTGGTTTTTTTTTTTTTTTTTTTTTTTTGAGATTGTTTATGTGGTGTATTACATTGATGGACTTTCGTATGTTGAACCACTCTAGCATCCCTGGTATGAAGCCTACTTGATTATGGTGGATAATCATTTTGATGTGTTCTTGGAGTCTGTTTGCCAGTACTTTATTGAATATTTTTGCATCAATGTTCATGAGGGAGATAGGTCTGTAGTTCTCTTTCTTTGTTGCATATTTGTTTGGTTTAGGAATCAGGGTAATTGTAGCCTCATAGAAGGAGTTTTGTAATATACCTTATGCTTCTATTGTGTGGAACAATTTAAATAGTATTGGTATTATGTCTTCTTTGAAGATCTGGTAGAATTCTGCAGTGAAACCATCTGGTCCTGGGCTTTTTTTGGTTGGGAGATTTTAATGACTGATTCTATTTCCTTAGGGGTTATTGGACTATTTAAATGGTTTATCTGGTCTTGATTTAACTTAGGTATGGGGTACCTATCCAGAAAATTATCCATTTCTTTTAGATTTTCCAGTTTTGTCGAGTAGAGGTTTTTGAACTATGACCTGATGATTCTTTGGATTTCCTCTTTGTCTGTTTTCATGTCCCCCTTTTCATTTCTGATTTTGTTAATTTGTCTTTTGGTTAGTTTGGATAAGGGCTTGTCTATCTTGTTGATCTTCTCAAAGAACCAACTCTTTGTTTCATTAATCCTTTGTATTATTCTTTTTATTTCTATTTTATTGATTTCAGCTCTCAATTTGATAATTTCCTGGCATCTGTTCCTCCTGGGAGACTTTGCTTCTTCCTGTTTAAGGGCTTTCAGGTGTGCTGTCAAGTCACTAGTGTGAGATTTCTCCAGCTTCTTTATGTGGGCATGTAGTGCTATGAATTTCCGTCTTAGCACTGCTTTCATAGTGTCCCATAAGTTTGGGTATGTGGTGTATTCATTTTCATTGATCTTTAGGAAGTCTTCAATTTCTTTCTTTATTTCTTCCTTAAGCCATTGGTGATTCATTTGCTCTTTATATTAGTTTATTTTCTGTTTGCTGTGTCAAAATACCTGACAAGCAGAATTTAAGGAAGGAAGAAGCCTCATTGTGGCTCATAGTTGGAGGTTATTATCTATTCCTGTAGGTAAGTCAAGGCAACATGTTGAAAGAACTGATCAAAGTGTATCCTCAGTCAGGAAATAGATAATGATGAATGCCCATACTCTGCTAGTTTTCATCTTTGGTTCAGCTCAAGATCCCATCTTGTGTCATGGTATTTCCCCCAGTTAAGTGGTGTTTTCTAGTTTATTGACCTAATGTAGAGACTCTCACAAAGTCATATCTGGAGATTCATGAAAATTAGAGAATCACTGACCAGCATGCCAGAGGCTCAGATCCTACATAGTTAATTCTAGATCTTGTCAGGTTATTAATATTAATAATTGTATTCTTCTTTATATGAATCTTATTTAAGTAAATTATATGACTCTCACAAACATCATTATGTATATTTAAGTTACAAACTTACATTCTGTATAAAAATTTAGGAATATAAATGCAACAATTAATAAAAAGTAGGATTTGAAAGAGAGCAAGAAGGGGTATATGAGAGAGATTGGAAGGAATACATATAAATGGATATATATTTTTTTTTTTTGTCAAGAAGTGCACACTGGAAAAAAGACAGAATCTTCAACAAATGGTGCTGGTCAAACTGATATCTGCACATAGAAGAATGCAAATAGATACCTGTTTATCACCTGCACAAAACTCAAGTCCAAGTGGATAAAAAACCTCATTATAAAACCAGAAACACTGAACCTTGTATCAGAGAAAGTGGAGCATATACTTGAGCACTTTGACAAAGGAGATGACTTTCTGATCAGAATATTATTAGCACAGACACTAAGATCAGCAATCAATAAATGGGCCCTCATGAAACTTAAAAGCTTCTGTAATGCAAAGGATATTATCTATTGGACATACAGCAGCCTACAAAATGGGAAAATATTTTTTCCAGCTCTACATCTTTTAGAGGACTGGTATCTAAAATATACAAAGAATTCAAGAAAATACTAAATA
The DNA here is from genome assembly GCF_903995425.1 of Onychomys torridus. Taxonomy (NCBI): domain Eukaryota; kingdom Metazoa; phylum Chordata; class Mammalia; order Rodentia; family Cricetidae; genus Onychomys; species Onychomys torridus. Next base: position 4,798,348 of record NC_050459.1, on the reverse strand, counting down.
ACCAACAACAACAAAGAAAAACAAATAATGTGATTTGAAAATGCAGTACAGAAACAGAGAATTCTCAATAGATAATCACAAATGTCTCAGAAAAACTTAAAGAAATGTTCAACATCTTTAGCTGTCTGGGAAGTTCAAATGAAAACTACTTTGAGATTCCATCTTAGAATGTCTAAGATCTTGCCGGGTGGTGGTGGCGCACGCCTTTAATCCCAGCACTTGGGAAGCAGAGGCAGGCAGATCTTTGTGAGTTTGAGGCCAGCCTGGGTGACCAAGTGAGTTCCAGGAAAGGCACAAAGCTACACAGAGAAACCTTGTCTCGAAAAAAAAAAAAAAAAAAAAAAAGAATGTCTAAGATCTCTAAGACAAGTAACAGCATATGCTGGCAAGGATGCAGGACAAGGGAACACTTCTTGATTGCTGGTGGAAGTACAAACTTGCATAGCCATTTTGGAAATAAGTATGGTAGTTTCCTCAGAAAATTAGGAATTGATATACCTCAATAACCATCTCTTGGGCATATACCCAAAGGATGCTCCATCCTATGACAAAGACACTTGCTTAACCACATTCATTGCTGCTCTATTCATAATGGTCAGAACCTAGAAACTACCTAGATGTTCCTCAACAAAAAAATGGATAAAGACAATGTGGTTTATTTACACAATGGAGTATTTATTACTCAGGTGTTTAAAAAACACATCATCATGAAATTTTCAGTCAAATGGATGGAACTAGAAAAACAACATCCTTAGTGAGGTAACTCAGACTCAGAAAGACAAATTTAGTATAAATTCATATAAATGGACATTAGCCATTAAATAAATGAAATAAATCAAGCTATAATTTTTAGACACAGAGAAGTTAGATGAAGAGGAGGGGTCTAGGGGGAGTGCAAGGATCTCCTTGGGAAGGGAAATAGAAAAAATTTTATGGGTGGATGGTGGGAGAGCTGGATGGAGATGAGAATGGAAAGAATGGGGGATGAGATGGATAGAGAGTGCATGGAGGAGACAGCTGAAATTGTGGGTCATTTGGCAGATTGTGTGGAAATCTATGAAAGTGACCTAATGAGTGCTCCTAGTAGTGGGAGATACAGAGTCTCAATAGGCCATCTCTAGTAGCCAGGCAAGGCTTCCAGTGGAAGGAGTGGGTTGCATTCAATTGAGTTGTTGGGCAAGGTGATCCCATGGAAATCTCAAAACAACCCATGCTTTTGCTAAGACAAAAGGTAGCTCTCCATAAACTGACAGCAAGGTTACATTGCCAAGGACAACATCCACACAACTCATTGAAAACATGGAGAAGTTGAACTGGTGCCTACATTTTAGTCTTTGGTGTTGGAGGGCACTCTGCAGACTATTGAAAGAGAAATGTGAACACCAATCCCACCATAAAACTTTTGATGTATAAACTGTCCTACTTATAAAATATGCTAGGGCAATTGTAGGATAGAACTTGTAGAGTAGTCAACCAATGTCTGATTTGACTTAAGGCCCACTCCATGAGAAAGAATCCATACCCTACACTGCTTGGGTAACCAAGAACCAGAGACTAGATAGACCTCATACCTAGTATAAAATCAAACATGAAAGGCATAAAAATAATTAAATAATTCCTAATGATAATTTGCTAATGTCATAGATGAATGTCTTTCCAGTCATCATTAGACAGGCTTCCTCTAGCAGCAGATGCAGAGAGCCACAGCCAAATATTGAGTCTACAGAGATATATAGCCAGAGAGCCTACATTAGAGGTCTCTATTAACCCTCCCCCTTAAAGCTCAGGGGATCCTGCAGAAGAGGAATCAGAAAGATTGTAAGAGTCTGAGGTGATGGAGAACACCAAGAGAACATGGGCCTCTGAATTAACTAAGCAAGGCACATATGAGCTCACACAGACTGAAACAGCAAGTACAGAGCCTACATGGGTCTACACCAGGTCCGCTTCATGTATGTTATAGCTATCGGTATTTTTGTGGGACTCCTGGCTATGAGAATAAGTGTTCCTTGACTCCCGTGCCTGCTCTTGAGACTCTTTCCCTCCTATTGGGTCACTGTGTTCAGCTTCCATGTGAAAGTTTTTGTTTCATCTTATACTTCATTCTGTGATGTTTGGTTGTAGACTGTTATTTTCTAATGATAGACAGAAGAGAGTGGATTTAGACAGGATGTGAATTGAGGAGGAACTGTGAGGAGTAGAGGGAGGGAAAACTATAATTAGGATATATTGTATGAGAAAATAAGCTATTTTCAAAAAATAACAGCAAATTCTATTGTGAAATTATTTTGAACATCAAGACAGTATTGTATTAAATGGAAATATTTTGTATTTATTGTTGCTATTTTCAGCAGTCAAGAATCATTCACACAAATACCTGCTCTGATTGGAACACTTCCCCAAGCTACTTCTCATAGGTGAATACTGACATTGACATGCATTACCACAAAGGTGGCTCCAAATCTGTTCCTTTGTCACTGAGATTGTCAACTGACTACAGGTGTGATCTCAGGTTTTGCAAAATTAGAAATATTTCATAGATCCACAGCCAAACACCAGACTGAGCTCCAGGAGTCCAGAGAGAAAAGAGGGATTCTATGAGCCAGGGGCATCAAGATCATGATGGGGAAACCTACAGAGATAACAAAACTAGTGGGAACTCATGAAATTTAGACCAATACCTGTGGAGCCTGCATGGGAGTGGACTAGGCCCTCTGCATAAGCAAGACAGTTGTGTAACTTGATCTGCTTAAGGGCCCCCCTGGCTGTAGGATCAGGATCCATGTGATACATGAGCTGGCTTTTTGGAGCCCACTACCTATGATGGGACACCTCTCACAGCCTTGAGGCAGGGGGAAGAGCTTGGACCTGCCTCTACTGAATGTACCAGACTTTGCTGACTCCCCATGGGAGGCCTTACCTTCTCCTAGGAAAGAAAGGGGTGGGGAGGAAGGCTCTTGAAGGGGCAGGTGGAGGGAAGAGGGCATCTGTGATTGGTGTGTAAAATGAATAAAAACATTTCTTAATAAAAAATAAATAAAATTAGAAAGAAAAAAAGAAATATTTAATCCCACATTTTAGCTACTTCCTCTTACTAATTCATGTTTTCTTAGTTTGTAAATGCAGACAACAGGAGAAGTAGAAATTATTTATGGCTGAGCATGAATATCCACCATCAGAGTGGTAATGTAGAAATCAGTCTGACTTTTCCCTGGGAAGATGGTTTTTCTGACATGATGATTGGCATAGTGGTGAATTTTTATTTATAACCTTTTGCTTTCACAGAGATCTTCATTATTTCATGGTTGTTTTGTGTCTTTCAAATTTGTCTTTATAGCCTGGAAAAAAAGGGAGAAATCGATTGCACAGACTGTGTTTAGATTCCTAAAATTGTTTGCTAATGTATTCAGAACACAGCATAGCTCCTTATGTCAGTGTTCAGGATCTATACCAGAAAACATCAAGGAGGCACCAACAATTCCATCTTAAAGGTGAGGGGTAGAAACCCGCGGAGAGATGAAGGGAATGATTCTTGGATGAGGTATAAAATAGTTCATGCTTCTGTTGTTTAACTTAGTTTGCAGTAGGGAGACAGTTTGAATTTCAGCCTCAAGTGTTGCTATTTGTAGTTAGAAGACTCCAGATACGAATTTAGTGAGATTTTAATAGTGTTATCCACAATAGCCTTTTGGTAAATGCAAGTGGGTATTCTATTATCCATGGGCTCTGCTCTGGAATGTGATAACATTCATAGGATGTGGTCTTCAAGGAGGTAAAGATTTTGACAGAATTCAGATGTCATTAATATTGCTAATTAAATAACTATAAACTGAAGCAATGAGAGAATTTTCTGGGTGCTATTGGCTAATTGGATAAGTGTTGACAGCAGTCACAAATCATAGGTATGCAACTCTGGAAGTAGCAGAGACCCTTGTTTGAAACAGGCTGCTGTTCTTGACTGTATTCTCCCTGTTGCAACAAAATGCCTAACAAAAACAACTTAAGTAAGGGAAGGATCATTTTTGGCTCACAGTTGGAGTGTATCATCCATTAGGATGGGGAGGCCAAGTCAACAGGAATTTGAGATAGCTGATTGTACCTGTCAGTAGGAAGCTGAGAGTGACTATTGCTGGTATTCAGCTTGCTCTTTTTGTTTACTTAATCTGTGCCCAGAGTAGATGGTCTCACCTCCGTTGACATAACTGAGAATGTTCCTCACAGGCATGTCCATGGGAGAAGACTATATCAGAACATGGAATTTAAAAGGAGTATTGCTTCTCAGTCTGAAAATTATGAACAATGTTTAACAAAAACAAAACAAAACAAAACAAAACAAAACAAAACAACTACTCTGCTCAATACCTTAGCCACAAGGCATGCGGGAAATCATTTCAACAAATCATCTTTTGGTCGCCTCTGCTGTTTTTCCCACCAGCTCCTACCTCCATTTACATCCTATTTTGACATATCATTTAAAATTCTAATTGCAGTTGCAAATATTTTAGTTCATAAACAGGGTCTGAAAATTAACCTGAGACAATTAATTGATATGGAGATTCAATTCTCTTCCTTATATTTCCACATTTGATATTAGTTATAACTTATTTGAGACATTGAGTGCTATTGTAAAATTTATGTGCCACTAATGGAGAAAATTACTTCATAACTATTCAATTCTATCTGAATACTGGTTATATTTTATTCTGTCACTCTTGTTTTGGAACCTATAATTTTCTGTGATTCTCATATAAGAATTTTAAAGGATTAGAAAAATAAAATTAATACAGCAAGAAAAATAATGGAAACCTAGCCAACTACCTAGCATGAGTGAAGTCTTGGGGCTTGAAAGAGAACCTACAACCTCTATGTTCCTAAGCCAGCATAATCACTAACTATATTGTAAAAATTGTGCTTATGTCCAGAGATAAAGGTAGTTCTCACTATGACTCATCAAGAAGTCTTTAAAACAGAGACCACAAACAAAGGAAATACAGAGTTATGCCAGGCGGTGGTGGCACATGCCTTTAATCCCAGCTCTCAGGAGGCAGTGCTAGGTGGATCTCTGTGAGTTCAGTGCCAGCCTGTGCTACAGAGTGAGTTCCAGGACAGGCACCAAAACTACACAGAAAAACCCTGTCTCAAAAGAAAACAAAAAAACAAAAACAAAAACAAATACAGAGTTATAAAGCACAATTCTAGCATATACATCTATAGTACAATTCTCATTCATAAGGCTCAGGATCACTGAAGAAGAAAGGTCAGAAAGATTGTATAAGCCAGAGGAACAAGAAGTTTGCTGTGACATTGACTTATCTAGTAATCTCAGAAGCACATAAATTTTCACTAAGGTGAACACCTAACTATGAGTTGATCAAAGACAATAACAACAGACATGTTATCGTAGACAATAGAAGGCCTAGAATGTCTCAAACCTACTCAAACAACTATAGGCAATTAAGGAATGCTGAGAGTGGGAAAAATATTCTTCCCTAAGCAAGAGCAGACTAGTTAGTTATTCAAAACCAAATGGCTAGCCCTGAATTCATATATTCAGGTAACATTATACAGATTAAATAGGTTGTACCTATGTAGTTAGGAATTAAGAATTTCTATCTTCCTACCTATCTATCATCTATGTGTTTATACATCATATATATGTATATAACAATAATTAGTGAAAACAAAGCCATGAATCTGAAAGAGAGCAAGGAGCAGTATACTACATGGTTGGAGGGAAGGAAAGTGGGAAATGATGCAATTATACTATAATCTCAAATAAAAAAAGAAATGAGTTTTTTAATAAAAGAAAAATCACTCCACTAGAAGAACAAAACTTCGTAGCCACTTAGTGGCATGAAACATATAATGTAGATTTAATGATACTTATTCAATGCTTTTGGCAATTTAGTGTTAAGTCGCTTTATTTATTCATTTATTTTTCATAAAATGTATTTTCCTCCTGTTATTTCCTCTTCACAACTCCTAAGTCCTCTCCACCTCTTCATACCTCCCCAGTTTCCTACTAGCCCTACTTCATACTCTATTATCTATCTGTCTGTCTGTCTATCTTTGTAATTTTTCTCTCTAACAAAAACATGCAAACAAGAACAACAACAAATTGGAAAACCAAAACAAACTTAGAAAAGAAAGAAAGCAAAAGCACATTGAAAAACTATGGAGTCTGTTTTGTGTTAGTAGATTATGCCTAGGCATGTGGTCTACCCTAGCATATAGATGATTTACAAGTGACAATACATTGGAGAGAATTCATGTCCTCTTTATTAGCAGGTACCATTTGCAAATAGCTTCTTGGTTAGGAATGGAACTTCATGTCCACTTCCCCTTCTCCATGCTGGGATTTTTCTGGCTTGAACCTGTGCAGGTCTTGTATGTGCTACCACAGTCTCTATTAGTTCATATGTGCATCAGTTTTATGTCTGGAAGACACTGTTTTCTTAGAGTCATGTACCACTTACAGCTGTTAAAATTTTCTTCCACCTCTTCTGCAGAATTCCTGAGCCTTGGGTTAGGGAATTTGCTATAGACATCCAACTTAGGACAGAGTACTCCAATGTCTTTCACCCTGCACTATTGTCTGATTGTGGGTATCTATGTTAATTTTCATTTGTAGCAAGAAGGAGATTCTCTGGTGAGGGTTAATTGATACTTGGATCTATGGCTATAGCAGTATGCCATTAGAAGTCATTTTATTCCTGTGTTCCTTTATTAGGATAATAGTGGTAGGTTTTCACCTAAGCCCATGACCTATCTAGTCTCTAGTTTTGGCCACTTATGGAGTGTCAGGTGTGTGTTCTTTCATATGTAGTGTCCTTAAACCTAACTGAAAAGTGGGTGGCTACTCCCATAACATGAGTGCCACCATTGCACCTCTGTGTCTTGAAAGCAGGTGTTTTTTGTAGGTAACAGAGTTTATAGCTAGGTAATATTGATGATTATTTCTTGCCCTAGGTAGCATGCAAAGTACCATCCAGAACCATGAATGTTATACAGTAGGTGTGAAGCTTCTTCTATTTGAGCACCAGATTGATTTCTCTGTGTTCATTGACATTAAGTAAGTTGTTTCCTTAGCAATGGTGCCTTTATCACTGATAATGGAAATTATCCATAGCTTTGGCAATATCATGCAATGTTAGGGTGTTCTGTAGGACCCTTTTGGCCTACCAGTCATAAATTTAATAATTGTTTTAGGGTATAGCATTTAGCTCTTTCTTCTAAGTGGAGATAAAATATATTTTCTAATGACAAGTACTGAGTGAAATGTTAATGAACATTTCAGGAGCCACATGTTGTTTTTTGTTTCATAGTAGCAAAGTAACTACCCATCTCTTTATCTTAGAACTCTTACCATTCGCAATCATCTAGAAAGATCAACTCCTAGTTTTCCCTCTTCTGTTCCTTGAGGTTAGCAAAAGTTCACTTGCCTTGTCAGTTATGTTTCTAAATCAGATCAATTATGTTTTCTATAATTGAGCTCACCACAGTTAATTGCCTAATAGACTATGCCTACACTAACTAGAAAAAAAAGAATTAATTGCTTGGAAAAGAATGTATTCAATTTTTCAATAATATCTATAAAATTATCTTACAAAAACTCACAAATAAGGTACTTCTGTACCAAGACATATGTCCACAGCAGAATTAGGCTTGAATTAGAAATATGACAAAATCTTGTACCTATCTATGGGTATATGGGAGTCTGAATATAAGCAACATGATTTATTAATTAAACTTCTTTCTGAAGCTGAATTAATATGCTATTTTTTTCACTTTGCTACACAAGAAAATTATCACAGATACTTTGCAAATATTTAGATATAGTTAAGAAAGTGACATTTAACCCTGTCATAGAAAAAGTCTAATACCAGGTTCCTAGATATTTTCTAAGTCTTTCCTGAAAGCATGAGATGCATGAAAATATCCATATCTATTATAGCCTTTTGCAAGAAGAGTGCGCACTGCTTCCTCTACTAAGCCATGATAGTCATGCCAGTGCTTCCCAATTTCATCTTTTAACTTATAAGTAGAACCCCAAAGAGAAAGGCTAGAAGAATTTGCTGTGGGATGTTCAAGTATGTCAAATGTGTTGCTCTGATTGGTTAAAATAAAACACTGATTGGTCAGTAACCAGGCAGGAAGTATAGGCAGGACAAGAGAGAAGAGAATTCTGGGAGATGGAAGGCTGGGTCACAGAGAGCTGCCAGCCACCACCATGACAAGCGAGATGAAAGGTACAGGTAAGCCACGAGCCATGTGGCAAGTTATAGATTAATGGAAATGGGTTAATTTAAGATAAAAGAAGTAAATAACAAGAAGCCTGCCACAGCCATACAGTTTGTAAGCAATATAAGTCTCTGTGTGTTTACTTGGTTGGGTCTGTCTGAGCGACTGTGGGACTAGTGGGTAAGAGAGATTTGTCCTGACTGTGGGCCAGGAATGAAAATTACCTATAAGAATTAAACACATCTCTTATTTGTTTCAATAATTGGAGAGTTGAAAAGCAATATAGTCAACCTTACAAAATTCATTTTGTTAAAATTACTCAAGTCAAACTCAGAAATACTTTAACTCACTGTATTCTAAAATGAATGAGTTTTGTAGTATTTAAAAGCCATTTCAAGTGCCAAATAGTTTAAGAAAACATTTTTTAAAGCCTACACCTTTAAATAAAGCATTCAAACACAATGCTATAGCAATCCCGGAGAAAGCCAAGCATATTGTTAAAAGAACTTTTGAGATGTATGATAAGACCAAGGAGCACAGTAAGCCTATTCACGAGTAAGAACCTATTCATAATTCTAATGTGGAGAAGTCTGGTCAGAAGGCTGAGTAACATTAGAAAAGAGCTACAAATAAAGTAAAATGTGTTTGTCATTTTTCCATTCCTCTACCACCATGCTCCCTTCATTTTACTACTTCATGAATCATCAAGCAATTAAAATTGATGTTTTTTGTTTAAATACACTTACAGGCATTACTTTTAGTTACAAGTAATGCCTATAAGTAAAGTGCATGTTGTGTAAGTATGAGGAGCTGGCTTCAGACTCACACAAAAAATTAAGGAGTGGAGATACCCTCTTGTGACTCTAGTGCTGTGGGTTGGAAACAGGCAAGTCTTGAAGCTCATTGGCTAGCTAATATAGACAAATTAATGAGCTTCAAGTTTAGGGAGATATTATGCTTAAAAATGGTGGAGAGCAATAGAGGTGAGACACCCCAAATGAACCTTTGTCTTGTACATATACCCAAATGCTCCCACATGCCCATGGTGCACACATATTCACCATAGTTGTACACATGATGCACCAAACACACACACACACACACACACACACACACACACACACACACACACACACACACACAGAGAGAGAGAGAGAGAGAGAGAGAGAGAGAGAGAGAGAGAGAGGAGAGAGAGAGAGAGAGAGAGAGAGAGAGAGAGAGAGAATATATGCAGTAGGAATAGAAGTATCTGGTGTTATTAATTAAATGGATTCCAAAGAAGTATCCTTAAACTTGTTTATGTATTGCAATAATTTCCTATGTCCCTCTGTTTAGTTAAGGATACACAGTTAAGGATTAGCAGTAGTTCAATATCGAAATGCTTTTAAGATAGTTGATTCCCTGGGCTTGTCTAGGCAGATGGTATGTCAGCTGCTATTTCTTCCAAGTGTGACCTTGCCTGCTGTGTCCCAAGAGTATGTAGACAGCACTAGGCTTGCTTGAAACAAGATGAAGCAGAAAAAATAATAAAAACTGGCATGTGAGAGCCAGAGACCTGTAATCCCCCCACTCCAGAGGCAGAAGCACAGGAATGCATGAAACCAGCTTTGTTGTGTTCACTTATTTATTCCCAGAGCTCAGAAGAGTCCTTAGCATACTACATATGCTCAATAAATATTGACTAGACACAGGAATTTTGGAAGTGAATATGAACGTGTTTTTACTAAGCTGTATTCTCTGGAAAGATTAAGAAAAAGGAAAACTTAAGGAAGAATTGATAATTTCAAGCATGAACTGTCACTGCATATAAAAATGTAGCACAAATCCTAAACGGTCTTATTAATGAAAACAAACCTGGAGCCAGGTATTGGAGTGAATGCTGAAAGATCAGAGAGATAGAACAAGCCACAGCTAACCTCATCTTGCCAATTCCTCAGCTGATTTTGTTTCTTCAAACTGGAAGCCTCTGGTCTGAATGGATCACAGCTGAACTGCTGCTAAAAGCTTAACAGGCTCTAGTTTCCAGTCCTCATGCCTTATATACCTTTCGGCTTCCTGCCATCACTTCCTGGGATTAAAGACATGTGCCACCATGCCTGGCTGTTTCCAATGTGGCCTTGAACTCACAGAGATCCAGACGGATCTCTGCCTTTGTAATACTAGGATTAAAGGCGTGTGTGACACCATTTTCTGGTCTCTATATCTAGTGGCTGTTCTGTTCTCTGACCCCAGATAAGTTTATTAGGGTATACAATATATTGGGGAACACAATATCACCACATCAAAATGAGGAGCTGTTTGTAATAGTTCAGTCCTTGATAACTGTTCTGTTATGAAGAAAGCAGAAATTTAGGTACACAGTGAAACAGTAAATATGATCTAAGCTCCTTGATGTGACTCAAATGTTCTCTAATTCAGAGACTGATTAGCTTGGACTTAGAGAACCTGCACACAGAATCACTCCTCAAATGTAGGCAAGGCTAGATCAGTTGAGTCCAGGCTATAGCTGTGTCCCATGATGTTAGAACATATTGCACATGGCAGTGTCAGAATGTAAGATCCAACAGTCTAACACCCCTCGTCTGGAGGGTGAAAACATGAGGGCAATACTCTCCATTCTCTCTTTTCTAGCACTTTCCTGCTATCCTTGATTTATAATTCTCTGTGCTAGATCACTGCTCCCCGGAGTGTGTTCCACGTTCACTGAAGCACGAGGCCATTTCATTCTAGTTTCTACTTCTGCTTCTTCTCGATGCCCTCTATGCATGAGTCTCACGTGCTTCCAAACTGCCACAATTCTGTGAACAAAACATTTCATTCCTCCGCTGCACAACCATATCTTAGTACACCTTTTCTGATCTATTTCCAGGTCAAACCTGTCTCACTTTGGAAAGCATTGGTATTCTCATCCTACTAAAGATTTAATTGTAAATTCAGGGATTCTGTGTTGCTTTTTATAGTAAAAACACACTTTATTACAAAGGGAGGTGTGGTGATATACTGTGAACCTTAATAAATTTGCCAGAATATCAGAGAACAAAACAAGTCACTAGATTAATAGAAGCCAGGCAGTGGTGGCATACACCTTTAATCCTAGCACTCAGGAGGCAGAGATCCATCTGGATCTCTGTTAAATTCAAAGCCACCCTAGATTACATGAGATTGACTCTGTCTAGGAGAGAAACAGAACCAAGCAGTGGTAGAACACACCTTTAATCCCAATACTTGGGAGTCACATGCCTTCAATCCAAGCACTAGGAAAGTTGAGACAGGAAATGATATGGGTGGGAGGAGAAAGGTATATAAGGCATGAGGAGACAGGAACTAAAAGTCTTTCAGGTGAGGAAAGCTTTTCAGTCTTAGGAGTCCTAGAGGCAAGAGGTAGTTTGCTCCGTTGTCTCTCTGATCTTTCAGCATTCACTTCAACATCAGACTCTGAGTTTTGTATTAATAAGACCTTTTAGAATTTGTGTTTCAGGGAGGTTCACATAGTTTTTTGTTTTAAATAATTTTGGAACAAAAGAGCAAGAAATGCACGCACACGCATGCAAACGCGCGCGCGCGCGCGCGCGCGCGCGCACACACACCCACACACACCCACACACACACACATTGGACTTGCCACATACTCACAAATTGATAAACTGAATGGCTGATTTGTATTGATGAAACAAAATCATCCAAATTAACAAAGCTACTCATGGGGAGTTGTGATTGAATTATATATTATCTTTTAAATTTTATAGAAAGTGAGCACTTTCAGGGGCTGATGTGCTACCTTCTGGGCTGAGAGGGCAAAGACAGAACACATTCCAGTATGCTTGAATCCCCCCTCAAGGGTTCTCCTTCCTTACCAGGATGAAGCTAGACTGGGAAGCCTCCCCAGATGGAAAAAGAAATGGAAGAAGAGCAATGATGATTTATTAAAAATGTGGTGTCTAAAGGCAAGTTCATAAGGAGTGATAAAACATATTTGAGTGGGCGTAAACTATGAATATATATGACAGATCCAGGAAGTCACAGCAGTGCCTGAGAGGCTAGTAGAAGTATTTAAAACTCACTTTGGAAGATCTTACAGGAAGCTACAGGTGCTAAATGAAGCTAGAATCACTCAAGGTGTTTGTGTAATCACATTCAAATCAACCTTGGATTCAGAGCCATCACCTTTCCCTCCTCCACGACACGGGAAGATGGAATCAGATGAAGGAAACATCCAGAGTATTTTAAATACTTGTATTTGCTATTATAAAATTTTACTGATTTGGGTTTTCACTAGCAATCCAAACCCCAACTTTGTAAAGTATTTGTGAAACTTATTTGGGAACCGTACTGTGCTTTCCTCGTTCTTGTTTGCTGTTATCTGAGATGTTTCTAATACTCTGTTGCCAATTTGTCAATATGAAGGTGTTTATTCTTCCTTTATCTATTTCACTTCTGTTGCCTTCATGTGAAGTAAATAAGAAAGATATACATCTAGTGTTTATGTGTTTATTAGTATATACATAGACTTTGATAACTAGCATAAAACAGGATCCTCAGGATTTGTGAGTTCTATACACTGGGCCCTCCAAATACCACATTATTCATATGCACCATGTCTCTTAAGATTTCATTTTGGGCCATGGGGCTCAGTAGTAAAATGTAGTTGTCTTAGATTCTGGACCCAACCCCAAAAGAATATTTGTACGAACGTGTTCTCGGTGGTGGTATTAATTTACTAACAAATTAGAACATACCCAGTGCAGTTACTTTATATCGGTTTTCCATAATCGATCACTGTTTGTTTTGTACACCTCCTCATCATATAGAACACTTTCAAAGTCTTCATGGTTATCTCTGTACATATTTTATGCAGATTACTTTTATATTTATGGAAGGGGATCACTTCTTCCCCCAGGTGGCTGTAAAATTGCAATTTCACTTTGACATGATACAAATTGGTTTAGAGAAAACAAATTATTCTAAAGTCTTTAGAAGCTGAAAGATGTAGTTTGAGCATAGTAACAACATAAATAAATCTAGAAGATGGTGGCTTTTATCTCATCCTGGATCATGCCTCTGAATTTAGTTTACTGATTTTTATCCAGGAATGATTTGAGGCTTGTTTAAAGAAATGGAAACCAAGAAGCAGCATCAAATGTGAGTAAGTTTACAATCTCTTGAAATGTGTATTTATACAGACCATGAAATACAAATATTTTGCTCGAGAACAAATGTTGTCTTTCAAATGCTGTTCTGAACACCAGACCAAAAGTAAAAGTTTTTTGGAAGGAAGTAAATAATTGTATTTACTTCTGCTACTTACTAATCCACAAATAGGGAATGTTGGAGTATGGAAGAAAACTGAGTTATGACCATGATCAACAATAGTAAAATTTTATTGAAAGTTAAGGTGTATGCATAAAAAATCATAATTCAACAGTTAAATTAATTTTAATAAGTAGCAAACCTTATTACTAGCCTGCCAGTAAAAATGAGACAGTAGTATCTCAAAATACACTCATGTCCCACTACAAAGCTGTTGCAATTCTGTCATGATTGTGTCTATTCTCTTAATAATAGCTCTGTTATTAAATATTTATATTTATATATTTATAAATATTTATAACTATTATTTTATGTGGTGTGTGTGTGTGTGTGTGTGTGTGTGTGTGTGTGTGTGTGTGTATCATGTGCACTTATATGTGTATGTGGGTTCCCATGGAATTCAGAAGAGGGTAGCTGAGGGAGCTGAGGTTTTAGGCACTTGATTGGTTGTGAGCTATCTGAAGTAGGCTGTAGAAAGTAAACTCCAGTCTTCTGCAAGAGTAGCAATTATTCTTTTATTATTATTATTATTATTATTATTATTAATTAAATTTGTTCATTTATTTTAAATCCCAACTGCAGTTCCCCCTCCCTCCCCTCCACATATTCCCTACACATGCCTCCTCTTATCCACCCTCAATCCACACGTCCTCTGTTTCTGTTCAGAAAGGACAGGCCTCCCATGGGTGTCAAGAAAGCATGACAAATCAAGTTGAGGTATGACCAAGCTTCTCCCCTTGTAATAAAGCTGTGCAAGGCAAGGCAGTATGAGGACTAGGTTCCTGGGGAGTCCCACAAGTAGACCAAGCTACACAACTGTCACACATATGTAGAGGGCCTACGTTGGTCCCATGCAGGATCCCTAGCTGTCAGTCCAGTCTGTGAGCTCCCATGAGCCTAGTTGTTTCTGTGGGTTCCCTTGTGATGACCTCAACCCTCCCTAGCTCTTACAATCCTTCCTCTCTCTCTTCAAAAGGATTCCATGAAGCCAGGGCTTGACTGTGATTCTCTGCATCTATTTCCATCAGTCCCTGGATAAAGGCTCTCTGATGAAAAGTAGGTTAGTTACCAATATGATTACAGGAGAAGGCCAATTCAGCTACCTATCCATTATTGCTAGGAGTCTTAGCTGGGGTCATTCTTGTAGATTCATGGAAGTTTCCCTTGTACTAGATTTCTACCTGACCCCAAAATGTCCTCCCCAACAAGATGTCTCTTTCATTATTTCCCCCCTCCATTCAAACCCCCTCCCCAAATCAACCGCTTATGTCCCTCCACTGCTCTGGTGAAGTCCTTCCCAAGCAAGTGAGTTACCTGCCTGCAGCCTAGAGTGCTACCATCCACTGAATTCTGCTCCCCCATGACCCACTCCACCACACAACGCCATCCAGCTCATCACCCTCACTGTGGTCAGCCCTGCCCTGAAAGTCCAGCAGACTCCCTAGGCGCAGGTACATTCCATATCAGTCTGAAGAACAGAGATTATTTTTAACTATGAGCCATCTGTCCAGCCCCCTGAAGATAGATTTTAATGTGCATAAGATCAGTTTCATTTTAGAGGAAACTACATGTGAAACTTTAGACTCCCACTTATCAATCATTAACCAGGAAGTATCACCATAGAATCAAGGGGATATTAAGCACTAGAGACTGTTGTAACAGGAACACATTTTTCATGATTGTTGACAGGATCTTTGGTGCTATTAATACGACCCAAGTCTAAAAAATAGATCCTATTTTAATAGCACCCATACAAATAATTCCATGATCTTTCTTCTAAACTAATTTGGTTCATAGCTTTATTTAGCAGGAGACAAGCCTAAATCCCACCAAGTTCTACTGAAAATTAATGAAACAGTAAAATGTAGAGAGATAGGTAATTTTAAAGATCAAGGAAGAAGGAACCTTGGTTAAAAATTACAAGCTCTTAGAGAATTTTATGTATCAACATATTGAAAAATTAATTCCATCAGCTCAGGAATAATAATTATTTTTAACAATTAAGGTTTTTTATTCTCTATAATTGTGTTCCACAGTTTAAAATACTTAATGAGTTCTTGCTAGGAAGTGACTATTTCAGGAGAATATAATGGCCTCTAATCACTTCACAGGAGCTATTAGTGAGAGAAGTTGTCAGGAAATGTTTTCACTTTTATTATAAAATTAATTGAACTTCTCATTGAATGAAACAAGACATTTGTCAATATATAATCCATGAAGTCTCACTTTGTCTTCTTTTCCTGCATTGCCCTGCTCAGCACATATGTGCCATCAATTCATTTAAACAATTTCTCATTCTTTTCCTAGTGGAATAGTCTGTGAAAGGAAGGAAGTAGCTGCTGCTAAGGGGGCAACTGCTGTGTCTCTGTACCTTATGCAACACTGTGCTTTGCCTTGTGAAAGACAGGTTCTCAAAAGTATTGGGTATTTGGAGTTGGTATGTGAGCACCCTAGATTATAGTTATACAAAGTAAGGTAGCTATAATGCCCAGGTGAAGTAATCTCCTAGGGCCACACTAGTATTTGTAGTCCAGCTGAACACAGTGCTTATCTAGCATTAATATTATTAATATTATCCTATTGAAACCACCTACATGTTCAGGAAGGCAACTCTCATGCTGATTTTATAACTGTGAAAAACAGAATACTTTACTGCACCCCAAACTGGCATAACTTCCAGAACAAGAATTAAAAACAGAGACATATGACACTAAGGCTTTTCAGAAACATGTTTTTGTAAAGAATGGAAGGCTGGGAATTAGTATTAGACACAATATGTGGGCTGACAGACTGGTATCAATTCCACAACAGAACGGCGTTTAATGTTACCAAAGTGTGAGAAGCAAATGCCATGCCTTTGCATGCCCTGGTGCCTTTGTTTATCCTTACGAGGGATTCATTGAGGGACATTCAGTAGATCTCTGTCTGTGGAATTTGGGGTGGCTGGATTCACATCATCTGTAGGAATGTTGGGAAAGGAAAGACAAAGTTCCACCCTGAATCTGCATGTCTGAGCATAATGCCAAGAGGGCTGTTTGAGAAAACTACTGGGATAATTTTAATGTATGGCTTAGTTTAAACACACACACACACACACACACACACACACACACACACACACACACACACACACAACACGCATCTATGTGTGTGTGTGTGTGTGTGTGTGTATAAAGTTTGTACTAAAATATGTACAAGGTGTACATATGTACCATGATCTAAAAGCTAATTACAAGATATTGAGTGTGTTAATACATTTCTCTGGAGCTCAGTTTCTTCATAAAAATGTTAGAATTCATGAAACTTGTACCACAGATTTGCTTTGTAATGCTAGCTTTGTAGGGAACTGTGGGGTGAGGCTACCTCTAAAGAATATTTTTGATACCACATCTTAAATTCACTATAAAAAGCATTCACTATATTCACCAGTCTTTTAATAATGAACTTTTAATTGAAAAGAAATAAATGTTCTTTTTCAACTTACTTTGGCATTTAGAGATACATAGAACAGAAAATGAAAGGTGGTGAAGCGCTCACATAAACAGTGCATAGTAAATTACATGCTGTGTGGAGATGATTTCGTGCAAAATTCCAAGTCGGTGCCATTAGTGCTACAAGTTAGAAATTGCAAATGAGGATTAAGCAAACACATGATTTAAGAAACAAATCAGAGGGAAAAAATATCTCCATGAATTTGAATCTTTAAATACAGATTCAATCTTGTGATGAGAAATTCCGGAAGAAAAGATGAGATGCTCTTGCTCATTTTAAGCCACAGGAAGAGACTGAGAATAGTAACTGTTAAATTAAAATTATCAATGGGTACAATTAATAGAATCCTCTCCAGGAATGGAAGTGTATAGTTATAGCATGCAGTGCTGTGTGCTATTATATTCAGTATTGATTTTAATGAGGTCCTTCCTGCAATGTTGCACCTGTGAGTGAGCATTCACCCGTTTGTGATGATGAACTGGTGACAGGGGATGATGAAATGAGATTTAAAGGACCCCAGATAGGGTGTGCATACCAAAGCTGTAGCCACACACTTTGAGGCAGGTTTTAGTGTTTTCATATTTATAGAATGGAGTTAAGGCATCAGCTGAAGAATACTTTTGGCTTTCTTAGCCCATACACACCAGTTAAACACACATCATTAAACAGTAACTGTGTTTATTGAAGCATGCTATATAGAGGGATGGAGAGGGAGATTTAACAAACACACATTTTTATTTCATTTTATCAGTTTAGAAGAAAATGCTAAAACAATAAAATGGCAATCCAATTTTTACCAGTGTACTGGAAAACAGAAGTGACTTTCCTTATGCTTTCTCAGACTATTCTCGTAATAGTATAGTCAGCTGGACTTTGCTATTTTCTCATTTCATTTAAAAAACTTATTTAATATAATTGTGAGTGTGTTTACATGGTGTGTATATGTGTGTTCATGCCTGCATATGTGTGTGTGTGTGTTTGTGTTGTGTGTGTGTGTGTGTGTGTGTGTGTGTGTGTGTGTGAGAGAGAGAGAGAGAGAGAGAGAGAGAGAGAGAGAGAGAGAGAGAGAGAGAGAGATTATGAGGACAGTTCTCTCCTCATCTTCACATAAATGTCAATAATCAATCTAAGGCTGCTAGACTTGCATATCATATCTTATTATTGCTGAGACATAACACCAATGTCCACATTGTCACATTTCTTGGTTAAGGATATAATCTAATAATTTGAATAATGGGATATGAATCAGGCATACATGAAGTAAAATTGATAGAAACTGTAACCCTCCTCAGGTTTTGTCCTAAGGCCCTATCGTTGGGTACCATTTTCTTATGTTTCCATTGGAATGTGTATCCTAATCTATGAAACCCAAAAGACCCCAGGAATCAGGTTAAGAAATAAACAAAAAACGTCATAATCAACATTATTAAGTTGCAAGTCTTTAAATCAATATCAAAGAAGCAAAATTAAAACTATTTTTCCCACCCCAAACCTTACAAACATATCTATGTAGTCTCAAAATCTGAAAACACCAGATCCTTTTTTTCTGATCATTAAAGGTTTAAAACACCTTATCAAAATTAAGGAGGATTACAATTGTGACCACAAGGGGACAAGGCATATCTGAGGTAGCCTGTCACCCAAACCTGAAGAGTGAGGGTGATACTCACTATGGAAATCTCAAGCCAGAGACGAGTGAAAGCTTGCATTGCATTATAGAAGTCTTACTAAACTGAAGCAAAACTGTGAGTATCTTGGTATCTGGCTCTGTGTGTGGCCTTCAAGACTACAATCTTATTTCCCCGTGCCTGTGGTTTTAAGTCCCCACATGCTGGTCAGATGCTATCAATGAGATTATGAAGTAATTATGTTGTTAGCCATTTTTCTCCCTTGGAGTGATTTGTACAGGTGAGTTTACCTATTTATTTTGATTTATTTTTAAACAAGCTCTTACAAGGTAGCCCCTGCCTGACTGAAATTCCTTATACAGAACAAGTTGACTTCAAACTGGTAAAGATATTTTTGCTTCTGCCTCTTAGGCACTGGGATTAGAGTTGTGGTCCACAATGCTCAGCTTAGTGGAGACTTATCATCAGTTAGTAACAGTTTAGTTCTATGGTGAGGAATGGGTATGCATTATCTCATTTGTCCTGGTCTCATGAGGTCTGCATTACTTTTCTTCTTAGAATACTGGCAATTGGCATAGTCTCTAAATTATTATACTATTAGGAGGCAAGGCCATTGAGAAATACTTAAATTTAGATGAGGTCATAAAAGTGAAAGTGACAGGGAAGAGATTGTCTCTCATCGATATACAGATATAGCAAGAAAGGGGTCACCTGTAAGCCAGGAAGTAAGCCCTTACCAACTTCCCTATCTGGAGATACTTTGATTTTGGACTTCTTGGCCTCAAGATCTGTAGGAAATAAATTTCTGTTGTCTAAGGTCCTGAGTCTGTGCTATTTTTACTGTAGCAGCATGAACAGATTGAGACATTCAGTCAAAATATAACAACCGGATATTCTTTTGTTAGTAAGTTCACTATCAATGTGGCTTCTCTGGCATCATTAGAAAAGTTTGCGTGTGTAGTTGAATACCTGGAGAGAGGTTGTTAAAGATAATGAGAAAAAAGGGGAGTAGAGACAACGTGTAGGATAAATTAGATCTTCAAGTTGAAAGATGATGATTTGATCTATTTATATAAATGTACTCTGTTCAACTCTTCTGTGGAATTATTGATCTTGTCTAGAGAGATACCCCTGCAGAGTGCGGTATGTCTATGATTCTTCTGTAAGACACCCTTCCAGGCATAGAGGAGTTGGGACATTTTCACTGACCTCAGGGAGCAGGGTCACAACCATCATCACTGTCCATTTTGCTTTATAAGGTTTATTTATGTGTGTTAGGGTCTGGTTTCAGGCACTTAGGTGTACCATGAATATGTAGCGCTGGAGAAAGCCACACGGTACCCCGAAACTCTTGTTGCAGGCACTGTATAGGTTCTGAGAAATAAACCTGGGTCCTTTGCAAGAGAAGTAAATTTTCTTAACCACTGAGCCATCTCTCCAGATCTCACAATTCCACCACACCTTATATTGATATCAAAACTTATGGCAATAATCTTATCTGCTCCATAGGTAGAAGTTAGATATTTCAACCTAAGGATTTTCAACTCAGATTTATGTATCCAGACATGAACAAATTTTGTCATTAACTTTATTTTCATATGGTTTCAATTTTTATATCAACAGCCTTAAATTATTAAAATGAATTTTGCCAAAGAATACATGAGTGTTGTTTGATCACAAAATTTGGTTATTCTTTATACTGATGCCAAGGAAACCCTGAGTTTTTCTCTGATTAGTAGCCAATTAATTCTATTGATTGTGAGGAATCTATTGGAAATTTAAAGAAACTTTAAATGGTTTTAACTGTATAGCTTATACAGTATTTTCAAAGTATCACATGAAGTTGAAATGGTTGTTGTAGAGTTTTTACAGAGCCTATAAACAGAGAAGTCTAAGTAGTATTAGGGGAGCTGTTGAAATCCTTAGTAGAAATGCTTTATTTAAATATAAGGACAGGGCTGGCATGATGGATCAGTGGACAAAGGTGATTTCAGTCAAGTCTCACAAATTGAGTTTGATCCCTAGGACTCACATGTTGGAAGAAAAATTTATTCTAGCAAGCTTTTTTTTCTTTTTTCTTTTTTTTCTTCTACACATATTCCATGGCTTGCACACTCCCACACAATACACTGAATAAATAAATAGTAAATAAATAAAACGTTTAAATATTAGTATAGTGAGATAGCAGGGCTTAATGTGTTAGTAGCTATAAACAGACAAAACAGGTTTAGTGATGTGATGATGTCTTAACTCAGTTGTCACAGTCTCTTATGAGGTCAATACTTTTATTGTACTTCATTTGAAAATGAGGAAAATGAGTCTTGATTAAGTTTGGTGACATCAGCATCTAAGTCCAAAGGCACTGTAATCCCATGACCCCTGTTCTTACCTTCTGCCCTTCTATACTCATTAACCTTGAAGTCTGAGAACCTTACAAACACATTTAAGCTGAATGATTTTGAAGTTTTTCTTCAGAGTTTCTGGGACAGCTTGCTTTTCTATGTGTGACAGGAATGTTGTTAAGTTTCTGTTCATGCTCCTTGTGGTTGTGGATCTGAAAAGTAGCTCATGTCAGGCAGGGTAGGTAAATGGAAGAACACAGAGCCTTCATCCAGTGCCTTGGACAATGCGGCAGACAGTACAATTTACATGATTTTCTTATGTTTATAATTATGGTGAAAGATAGAGGCTGTATGTAAGATCTATTTCCCTGAAAACAAAACAAAGCAAAGATGGAAAGTATGCACACATAACTAGCTCATTTTAAGCAACTCAAGTCATCCTGGTGTTTTCCCTTCTTGTTTAACCATAGGAATACCTTGTCCACACTGACTGAACAATGCTTACTGTATTGCAGATCACCTTCTCTGTTGTTCCAATTCTTTCACCAGTGTCAGAGTTCCCATAGGTTGTCCTAAAAACTTCAATACTCCACTGCTTTTCTTCTGTAATTTCTCATTTTGTTGTGAGATACCTGTCTTTGATAATGTAAGACATGTTATATTGGTAAAGTATCTCACATTTCTACACCCGAGAATGGCTCACTCTCTTTGCTCCTCTGGTTCCTCAGTGTATAGACCATATTCTACTTCCCTTGCTGTCCTACCACAGCCTCTGTTTAGTATTAACAGTATGTCAGGGCACAGACCCAAAAAGATCCACACTCTAGTTCAATTCTGGTGTTTGGTATAGCTGTTGCTTGCCATCCTTACTCTTCTTTCTTCAGAACATTCCGTTTCGTGCTCTCTTTCTTCAACTTTTGTGATGTGACTTGAAACCTTGTTAACACCTGGGCTTTCCACATTTTGAAGTCTGATTTTTTTTTTCAATTTTTCAAGACAGGGTTTCTCTGTTTAGCTTTGGTGCCTTTCCTGGAACTCACTTTATAGCCCAGACTGTAATTGGGCTCATAGAGATCCGCCTGGCTCTGCCTCCCGAGTGCTGGGATTAAAGGCATGCGCCACCACCGCCGGGCTTGAAACCTGAAATTCTTGGCCTAGTGTCATTTTTCTGTCAAGGTTTTTTTGTTTGTTTGTTTGTTTTAAGTGCCCCAGTGTTTTTTATTCAATACCAAATTTGTCTTTTCTGCATTCTGTTCACATAGTTACACACATTGAAAACATTCCTCAAACTTTTAGAATATCTTCCATCATAGTTTTTGTTTTGTTGCTCAGCTCCTGTGTGTAAACATAGGACCATAATACCGCACTTTTGCAGTGCCTCTAGATCCAAGTTGTAGGAGAGGAATGAGTAACAGAGTGTAAGTAACTGCACGATATGCCGATTCCTTCAACAGTTGCTAGATACGCAGATAAGCTGGCCTCCTTTTGTGTCATCTTTAAATATGAATAACACCCAAGATTCCCCAGCAGTACTTCAATCCTCATCCCCTGACTTTTCTGCCACCATCTTCTTTCAGGCATCTAACTTCTAGCCCCATTCATTGGGATTTTATTTGCCAGAAACACCATATTTTTCTTTAGAAGTTTTGCATACAATTCCCCTCTTCACCTTTTTAACAGTCAAGTAATACTTTCTCTTCTTCAAATGCTCAGTTTAACAGGTTGAAGCTGAGCAGCTTCCTCTAGAATCTAGTGCCTTTTAAATCCATATTCAAGATTAAAAGCATGTGTTAGTGATGCAAGAATTTACAAGGTTAAGTATAGTTAGCTTTGAAATTTGGAGCAGAGCAAACATGTAGCAACTGTTGAGTAATGTATAGACAGAATAATCATCAGAGATTGAGCATTTCCTGCACATTAGATGACTAAACTCATGGAATGTAGATGCATGTGCCCAGTCTAAGTATGAAATCAAGATGGCTGCTGAGCAAACACATCAAGCATACATGAATAAAAATACAAATTACCACGAACTCTCAAGTCTCAGAACCAAAGACAGAGGGTATCAATCTGAGAAAGGCCTGGAGAGAACTTATAGGGGTGTAGAAAAGGAACAAGAATTATTGGTTGACACAGGACAGGTGCAGTTTGTCAGCCTGCTCCAGATGTAGACTGGCCTAACCTCATTTTCCTTATTCACAATGAGTAAGTAAATTGTACTAATGTTGTTAGCATTCTGTTTGTAGGGACACAGGAGAATTAAAGGTCTTTTTCCCTGAAGCCCCAGACATAATTCTGCTGGACATGCAGTCATGTACTATGAAGCAGGGACAGAATCAATTGTACTGAGCTTAATGAAGTCCTGGCTCTCTGCCTTTCATATCCTCTAATTGCACATGGCATAACATATTTACTTGAGCCAGAGGACAAAAGAGTCTAAGGACAGAAGTCAGCTAAATGTATGGCCAGATAATTGTACTGAAATTATCGAGTCAGCGTTTGGATCCAAAGCTATTTCAGAACTCAGCATTGGGCTTCATCACAAAGAATCCAGGCTTGTAAGCATTCTATCCATTACAGTGAATGCTCTAAATGGTATAGGCACATAAGCACTAGTTTTGACAGTTCTGAGGCCTTAAACATTAATGTTTTATTTTTAAAAATAATTTCAATTTTAATGGCTATGTTGCTTAAGCTATATATCTGGTTTCATCAGAGACAAATACAGGTGGTTCTTTTTGTCAGTGCATTTGTGAACTGGGATGACAAAATCCCTGTTAACCTTCCAATTGTGTGTGTTCCCGATTAGAACAACTGTTACACTAGAGAACTTCTCGAGACCCGTGTTAGACTAAAATTCCAATATACCTATAAAGGAGACACTCACAAGGATCTATTTCCTCCAGTTCAGTCCTTCCCCTTATTGGCTGCACTTCTTCATTCCAGTACTACAGAAATGCTATTAAGTCTGGCCATGCTTTAGAGTGGCATTTCAAATCCAAACTTTATGTAGAAGCAACCATCTGTAAAAATTATTTAAAATTTTTTTTCTGTGTGTTTGAGGTCAGAGGACAATTGCAAGTCTGTTCTCTACTTGAGATACAGAAGTCTCAGAGACCAGATTCAGGTCATCTAGGCATTGCAGCAGGCACTTTATCCCACTGAGCATTCTCACCAGCCTGAAGTGACCATTTTATTGAGCTATAGGAACATCCTCTGCCTGTCAATCAGTATCATGGTGTTTGCTTTCTTATATTTGGTGGGAGCTGCTACTTCAATAATTTGGTAGAGATGAAGCAATCTTTTCTCTCACAAACTCGGGATATTTGCTTTTAATTCAATTTAGGTTCTTTGATGGTTTTAAGAAAAGATATGAGTATCTGGTTAGATGGTTCTGCAGTTAATAGGATGTGCTACATGCTATTTTTCCAGAGGACCAGACCATGATTCTCAGCACTCATATGTGGTGGCTCATAATTTCTTACCACTTTAGCTCTGTGGATTTTGACGCCTGCTTCTGGAGTCTTTCAAAGATTCTGCACACACACACACACACACACACACACACACACACACACACACACACAAATCCTTTAAAAAGAGTAGAGAGGGATTACTCTTATTACAGTATTACTAACATTCTTTCCTATTTACACATATCAAGCTCCTGTGGGGCCCACTGACATGAACAAATATGTACTCACCATAAGAAAAGAACTAGGGACCAATCAAAGTAGCATTATTCCTGGCCTCCAGCTTGGTGAACCAATGAGGTTTACGGGGCATATTATACTGGTGATGGGTTACTCACAGGGGCAGAAATGACTCAAAGCCAGCAGCATCACAAGAAGCTCACCTGAGCATGGGTGACATCTCATGAGAGCTGGAAACATAGAATGTACTGTAAAACATGCAGACAGCTCCATAAATTGCAGAGTGTCCTTTTTTCTTATTTTATTCTGCCACTCAAAATGTTTTATTTTTTAAATTCATTCTATATACCAACCACAGATCCCCCTCTCACCCCTCCTCCTGCCTCCTCCCAACCCTGCCTTGTCCTTTTCCCCAACCTTCATTACCTTCTATAAGAGGATAAATTTTCCCATGGGGGGCACAACTAAGCCTGGTAAATTCAGTTGAGGCAGGACCAAGCCCTTCCCCACTTTATCAGGTGTGAGCAAGGTGTCTGACCATAGGTAATGGGATCCAGAAAGCCAGCTCATGCACCAGGGATAGATCCTGACCACATTGTGAGGGGCCTCTCAAATAGACCCAGCTACACAGTTGTGTCCTATATGCATAGGGTCTAGTTCTGTCTCATCCAGGTTCCACAGCTGTCAGTCTATAGTTCATGAGTTTCTGTGAGCTTGGTTCAGTTGTCTCTTAGATTTCCCCATCATGCTCTTGCCCCCTCCTTGCTCATATAACCCCTCTTCCCTCTCTTCAACTGGACTCTGGAGCTCAGCCCTCAGCTTCATGCATGGCTGTGGATCTCTGCATCTGCTTCCATCAGTTATAGGATGACAGGATATTCATCAATCTGATTACCATTGACGGAATATTGATGCAAAAATCCTCAACAAAATACTGGTAAACAGACTCCAAGAACACATCAAAACAATTATCCACCATGATCAAGTATGCTTCATCCCATGGATGCAAGGGTGGTCCAACATACGAAAGTCCGTCAATGTAATACACCATATAAACAAACTCAAAGAAAAAACCACATGATCATCTCCAGAAAATTGTCCATTTCTTTTACATTTTCCAATTTTGTGAAGTATGGGTTTTTGAAGTATGACCTGATGATTCTCTGGATTTCTTCATTGTATGTTGTTATGTCTCCATTTTTGTTTTTGATTTTGTTAATTTGGATATTCTCTCTGTGTCTTTTAGTTAATTTGGATAAGTCTATGTCTATCTTGTTGATTTTCTCTAAGAACCAACTCTTTGTTTCATTGAACCATTGCTCTCCTTCTTTCTATTTTATGGATGACAGCCCTCAATTTGATTATTTCCTGGTGTCTCTCCTCCTTGTGAGTTTCCTTCTATTTCTTTTAGAGCTTTCAGGTGTGCTGTTAAGTCACTAGTGTCAGATTTCTCCAACTTCTTTATGTAGGCATGTAGTGCTAGGAATTTTCCTCTTAGTTCTGCTTTCATAGTGTCCCACAAGTTTGGGTATGATGTAAATTCATTTTCATTGAATTCTAGGAAGTCTTCAATTTCTTTATTTCTTCCTTGACCCAGGGGTGATTCAGTTGAGCATTTTTCAGTTTCCATGACTTTGTAGGCTTTCTGTAATTTGTGTTGTTGTTAAATTCTAACTTTAAGGCTGTGGTGATTAGCTATGAGAACAGACTCACCTCTTCGTCTAATTGGAACTGGCAGAGTCTGTTTCAGGGAGCAGCTATGGTCTTAGAGGGTGGAATGGGTTTGGGGGCTAGATTAGGGCTTGTAGGTTCAGGGTCCAGTAGGGGGTGGTGGTAGTCGGGCCTTCCTGGAGGAGTCCTGCAAGTTGGCCTGCAACTGATTGTACCCCCAAGATAGTGTCCTTTCTAGATAGTTTATTTGCTTTTACTTTCTCTAGGCAGTTCTATAGGTATTTTTCTCTTCCAAGCAATTGGGATAGTCTCTTATAGCTGAAGTTTTTCTGGACTTGCCCAGCTGCTGTGGCCCTGTGGCCACTTGTACCCAAGTAAACACACAGAGGCTTATATTAATTAAAACTGCTCTACCATTAGCTCAGGCTAACTATTGATGAGCTCTTACACTTAAATTAACTCATAATTCTTATTTATGTTTAGCCACATAGTTTGGCACCTTTTCTCAGTTCTGCCTTCACATCTTGCTTCCTGTGTCTGGTTGGTGACCCCTGACTCAGCCTTCCTCTTCCCAGAATTCTCTTCTCTGCTTGTCCCGCTTATAATTCCTGTTTGGCTACTGGCCAATCTGCACTTTATTTATTAACCAACCAGAGCAACACATTCACAGCATACAGAGCGATATCCACATCAGTCTCTGTTTCTTTTATGTGGCTTATTTGGTCTGAGCCACTTCAAGGAAGCTTGACTTCTTAAGTCAGAATATTTATCTCAGCAGTTCTTGTATAAACCTGGTGACAGAGGGGTTTAGTGAATCTGTTCATTTTCAGGGACATCATGATGCTTTTGCGTTCTTGAGTTTAAGAGTTACTTCCCAATTTTTAAAGAGTTTTCCCTACAAGATGGACTATTTCACGTGCCTTTATAGCATCCTGCTTCTGATGAGCTTTCCTCCCAGATGGAATGTCTCATCTAAGAGAAAATTCCTGCACAGCAAAGGGACACCTAAAATAGAAAGCTTTTCTACCTGGTAAACATGCAGAAGACACAGCTTGACCCATACCATGATGTAGTATTTTAAAAGTCAAGCCAATGGTTAGCCATGTTACAACCACCCTTAAAGGATTCCAGAAACAGATCAGTGACTAAATTAGACAAACGTAATATGGAGATAATTAATAACGTTTTCACTGATGAACACGTGAATGTTCCTGAAGGTCTGGTCTAGTACTCTAAGAAGGAAATACATCCCAGGGTTCACTGCTTGAACCATGTCATTTAGGAAGCATCATATATGCCAAGTAAGGAATGTTTTCTTGTAAATTTTCCTCAACTAAGCAACTGTTATTAAAGACAAAGTATAATGACCTATTTCAGTTTAAAAGAAACTTATGGGATATCCCAATAAAATATAATATGAGAGAATACACGGTATAAAAGAGAATATTGAGTCAATTTACCAAACTGGCATTTGTAATATATTGGATATGTAGTTGTCTATTAAGGATGTATTTCCCCAAATGGTAATTGTCCTGTGAGAAGAAAAGGAATGTCTTGGTGTTTAAGATATGTACACTGAAGTGCTGAGGGAGAGAGGCGTCAGAGAGCAACTGCTTGCTTTCAGAGGGTATGTGTGGGGTGCACATTCACACAAAGAAATGTGGCAATGTTGCATCCATCAACAAAGCTGGGAAAAGGGCTTTCAGGGGGTGAATGTACCATTCTTGTGATTTTTTTTCTGTAAGCTCATAATTACATTTAAATAGAATGCTAGAAATATTACCCCTGAAAAGAATGATGTAATATTAGTGTAGGTTAACACTTTGATGGCTTTGTTTGGAGAGCTGTGAAAGTGACATGATTTTGTATGTGAGGCTCATTATCTCTGCCTACATTGTAGACTTGGGAGGTGTAAATGTTAGCAGACTGGGTCTTAATGCTTTTTTTTAAAAAAAAAATTAGTCTCTCTCTCTCTCTCTCTCTCTCTGTCTCTCTCTGTCTCTCTCTGTCTCTCTCTCTCTCTCTCTGTGTGTGTGTGTGTGTGTGTGTGTGTGTGTGTGTATGTGTGTGTTTGTGTGTGTGGTGGACATGCACATACATACCTGCCCATGCATGAATGTGGGAGTGGGGCTAATGAGTGGGTCTTTGTGCATGCATATGGAAGGCAGAGGAAGAGGCCAGGTGTTTGGCTTCATTAATCACCATCTCATCCTCATGAGATCATTTCTCACAGTTTTGACACGTCTGGCCTGTCATCTACCTGTCTCTATCCCCTTGAGCTGGAGTTGCAGACACTCACAGAATGGTTATGTATGGGCAGTGGGGTTTGAACTCAGGCCTCATGCTTGTAGAGCAAGAGCTCTTACCCACAGAGCCAACTCTATACCCCAAGCTGTAGAGCTCTTGATGAACATGGTTGCAGGTACTCTGCTGTTTCTCTAAAAATGTAGTGCACAAGATCAAGTCACACTCACGCGAGATAGTTTGACCAATTCTTCAGAAAACTTAAACAAAACACTCCAAAGATGTTACAAAGGTTTGTGACATATATGAAGTCCATTTTGTCATATTAATTACTTGATTTAAGAAAATGTTGTTTGCTGAAATTGTCGAACAGTGACATGTGAATGATGTAGTGCTGTTTGGAGGAAATGAACATAAGGAGGATTGAAATCAACAGAAGACCAGTGGCATGAGACTTGTACAGAATTTTCCCTCAGCTGTACACTGTTCTAACCAGAACCAACAGCGTTTAGTGACAATCCCTTTACTGGCCAGCATACAGACTCTTCTCTTCTCCTTTCCTCCTTACTCTCCAGGCTTCAGGCTTAATAGAAAAACTAAAATCTATCTTCACTCCACACAGTGTGTGTAACCAGCTGTGGCTTTATTTTTGATGCTGCCCCATGGGGGAAAAAGTTGTTTTTTCTTTGCTATAGGTGTTAATTGGTATCTTTGTATCTTGCTAATTACATTCTAGCAACACCTTTTTCCTCTTCCTCCTTTGCATTTAATGAGCTCCTTGTTGTATTAATTTATTAGATAATAAGATAAAACAAAAAGTTCAGTTACTTTAGGCTTGGTTTGGAACATGTACTTTAGATATGCAAACACACATGTAAACTTACATGTTATACAAGAAAAGGTCATCCCAGAACGAAATATCACTCATGTTAGTCTACACTAACAGCTTACATAGCATGATTATTGATATATCCACTAAAAAAAGGCAAGGCTGGTTGAAAACCTCAGGCAGTAACACTTATTGGGAATAAGCAAATCAGGATCCCATATGGCCTAACAAGATGTGCATATCAGGAACCTCTGCAATATTTAAACACAACAAATTGTGAGTTCAGCAATGTGCCCTTCAGACTCTAATTATCATTTTTTACTTGCATGTTCACTTTCTTCCTTGAGTTCTTTTGAAGCCATTGACCAGGCTCTAAGCCCTATATAATTCTAAGATCCAAGAATTCATTTGATATAAGGAATGGAAAAATCATCAGTGTCCAGAGAAACTTGCAATTGTTTCATAGAATAATGCCCTTCATTCCTCAGCAGGTAAGAAATTCTGTAGAGTATTTGAATGAAGACTTCCAGATGTTACTGAATACACACTATTTTTCCCAGTTCAAGCTAGTACCAGTTATCAGTTTTCTATGTTGTTGTCTGATATTTTTAGGGGAGCCAGCAATGCTCTTATTGCTACACATTTGACTCTGCTTCAGCAATGAGTTCCATTAATCCAGCATATTCTAGCCAGCTTTTCAAAATATAAGCATCCACAGTCAAAACTGCACATCCTTTGAAATAAGTACCAATTCTTAACTTGAAGTAAACATTTCCACAATTCAAAATCCCTAGCCATAAATATTTTTGCTAAATAAGCAGAGACACTTCCAGTCAGTGCTAACACTATATGCTGCACATAACAGGACAAAAAAGTTAAAACTGAAAGTCCTAACAGTGCAAATTGCTACTGTGCTTTGATAAATATGATGACAGAAATGACTGCATTTTCTACTGTAGTTTGTGTGATGATGAGCTTCTCAACTGGGATTTACACATCTTAATAAGATACTTTAGAAAGTGCAATAACCACTGTCCCAGGAGATAGTGCTATCATTGCTGCCTACAGAAAGGGGATGGCTATCACCAGGCTGTCCATGGTATATCAATACTTTAGGATAGAAACGTGCTGCAGTTGTGAGCAAAGAAGTTTTATCAGTTTATCTCCACTTGATCTTTTTGTGAGATGTATTGAAGCAAAAGCTTTTTCCATTGTCCTTTGTAGCTCATGAATCAGAAAAGAGAGTTTTTCTCCCATGCCTCCAAGAAGAGGCTGAAGCAGGTAATCGACATAGCAATTTAAATCTTGCACAGCTCATGGATTTGCTTTCCCCTGAATGCTAATTTTAATCCCTTATGATGGTTAAAAGCAAGTATAAAAGTGAAGACAATATCCAGAGAGGCCATTGAAGAGACAGAGACAGTAGAGTTTGAGAAGATTGTTTGCAGAAAATAGTTTTCCCATGTGTGGACTTGGCCTTTGAAGCAAAGAATTATAACAGGAAATTAGTGATGAGGCTGGCACAGCCTCATAAACAAGTACAAAATTGTGTCAGCACACCAAAATATTTCACTAGACGGCTGTTCTCCTAGGAGGCTCACAGGTGGTATAATAAATGGGATCAGCTATCCTTTTACATGTCTAAGTTATATGGTTACTTTGGTTCAGGTGACCATTAGTTATTGGTAATCTGAGGCATAAATGCAGACACTAGTTGAATATTTATGTACAGCTCCAGAATCTACCTTCATTAATTTGTCTACATATGGGAAACAGGGCCATTGGAGTGGTGTTAGAAAATATTGCTTTGGGAGCCCTTAATGTAATGTATTAAATATGAATGTGCTCCTGGTGCGGGGGGTCCTGGAACTCTTGCTAGGTGTTGGGTCCCTGCTGACCCTTTATCATTTTCTCCTTTCCCACACTGAATGTAAAATTGAAAAGCTACCTTTAGCAGCTAGCTAATGGTGACACTGCCAGACTCATCTTAAGAAATTTGCTAAGTTTTCTTCCAGATGTAAGAATTTTTATAACCATAGTTGTGGAGAATCTGTCCTTAGAGCCCAGCTCAACATGATCCTGACATCTGTAGCCTGCACAGAAGAATTGCACCGAGACTCCTTTGTTTTACATTGCACAGTAACATTAACAAGTTACTGAATTTATACTCTCCCTGCAGCTCTTGTTATTGTTCTTTTAACAGAAGAAAATACTCAAAGAGCAAACAAATATAAGGTGTGATGCTGAATACAATGCCTACATCCAATATTTTTCTGAATTCTAGTCATAGAATATCTGCATGGAAAATGGTCTCTGTGTCAATATTCAACTATACAAGAGAAAACTAAACAAATTTCATCTTTAGTTACAAACTGTCTTCTGTTACTGGAACCAAAGTCTACAGGTATTATGCTCATCTGCATACAGAATAATTTTAGGTTGAAGGACTCTTAAGTGTTTCCTAGAGTTGGGCAGAAAATCTTCCTACTGGTTTTTTTTTTCCATTCTGTATCATTTTGGAAAACCATAATGCTCAAGTAAGATTTTGCTGCTGGGGTTGGAGAAATTTTCCATTTTGATGGTTTGAGACCAGGTTTCTCTGTGTAGCCCTGGCTGTCCTGGAATTTGCTTTGTAGTCAGAGCTGGCCTCAAATTCACAGAGATCCACTTGCCTCTGCCTCTTGAGTGCTGGGACCAAATGTTATACAATAGTTAAATTATGAAACAAGTCAGATTATGTAATCTACTCTCTTTGGTTTATATTGAAAGCAAATTAAAATTTTATAAATAATTTCTATTTAAAGATTAAGAAATGAGTGTCTTGGAGTAAGGTTGAGTGTAGAGCATTATATTGATTTGAGATACAAGGCCCTGAGGTCTGATTGGAGGAGGAGAGGGAGGGAGAGCCATAAGGGAGGAGAGAGGAGGAGAAAAGGAAGGAAATGAAATTATTTGTCTAAATACTTTATTAAAGAATAAACTTGCAATTAAAAAATTAAGACACCTGATAAAAATATCAGAAATTGTCAGTTTCTACTAGACTGTTAACATTAGTATCCCAGAATCATGTGGAAAGTTATGCTAAAGTATATTTTCCTTAACTCTGCTTTGACCTTGTAGGTAGGTCAAAACCCATAAATTTTCTTAGTTTTCATTATTATTATTATTATTATTATTATTATTATTATTATTATGTGTGAGTGTGTGTGTGTGTGTGTTTCCATGGTGGCCAGAATAGGGCTTTGGAACACAGAGAGCTCAAGTTATAGACAATTTTGAGCTGCTCCAATGTGGATACTGAGATTAGAACTCAGGTCTATTGGGAGAGTGGGAAAAAAAAAAAACCTCTTTAAAAATATGTTTTGAATGAAATAGAACTATATTGTTCTCCCCCCCGCCCATTTTCCTCCCTTCAGCCCATTTCAGCTGTCCTTCCTTAAGTCCCTTTGGAGCCCCCTTCTCAAGTTGATAGCCCCCTTTCCTTTGATTATTATTGTTATAAACACACACACATCACAAATATATTAATAGCTGAGACATCTCTCCAATCACAAGGTCAGTAATTTCTAAAAAAATTTTATTGAATATTCACAAAGTTAATATGATGTTTTAATTTGAAAAAGCCAACCATATTCAGATGAAATCATTTGTCCAAAATCAAATGGACTCAGGGTGGAGAGGATGTGCTTTTAGTAGTCCCAACACAGTGGCTTATGAGATATGTTTAGGAGAGTTGCTAGAAGCTAAGACTCTTGCTATTTTCCTGCAAATTACTGGTCACATAATCTATTTTCTTTAGTTACAGACTGTTTAGAAACCTTAGAAGGGAGCTGGGGAAATGGCTCAGTGGGTAAAGTGCCTGCTGCTTAAACCAGACAGTCACCTTAGTTTGGAGGCTAAGAACCTACATAAAGTCCAGACACAGTAGCTTGCTATCTTAGAATGGTTTTACCAGAAGATATGGAGCAGAGACAGGAAATTGACAGAAGCTTGTAGGCTAGCTAGCCAGGAAGTCAGAGCAATAAACAAGAGGGACTCTGTCTCAATATTATGTGGAAGGCAATGACCAAGCAATGCCCAAGACTGTCTTCTATGTACCATGTATGTGTATGCTGGCAAGTCTCTCTCTCTCTCTCTCTCTCTCTCTCTCTCTCTCTCTCTCTCTCTCTCCCTTTCTCTCCCTCTCCCTCTCTCTTACCCACCCACACACAGAGTATCTTAGAAAAATTTATATTATTCATTTTATTTCCATTTTCCATAATAATGTTACTAGTGATGATGGCATTTGGTGTCAAGTATGTATATGTCTAACCAGAATTTTTCAATGTATTATCTTACACTTGTCACAAGAAGTATATATATATATATATATATATATATATATATATATATATATATATATATATATATATATTTCTTCGATAAAATAAATAATTAGGTTTTAGGTTATTAGATTAGACTGAGGAATAGTAGAGAAAAAGTTGTGTGGAATGTTTTTGGATTATATTAGTGAAATAATAAAATGTCCTTCAATGTGTTCATGAGAGAAAGAAGCATAGACTCTTTTAAAAGGAAACCTAGGCTTGACCAAATTTACAGGCTATTGCAATATGAGTATGTCAAGAGTTCCATAGGAAACAGTCCCTTGGGTATTAGCACTAAGCTTTTCCAGAGGAAACATAAAGCTGTGTTAGACTTTTGAAAATCAGTATAGTTGCAGCTCACTGAGGCTATCATTCAAGGGCAATGATGTCCTTGGTGAGCCTGATGTCTATAGTAGCTTGTGCTGCTGATTTTATATCTAATGACAAAACCTAAAGTCATTTTAGAAGACAAAACCTCAATTGAGAACATGGGCCCACTGGCCAGCCTGCAAGTGTTGGAGACATTTTCTTGATGGATAACTGATGTGAGGAAGCCCATTTGAGTTTGGGTGGTACTACCCATTGGGTAGTGGTCTTGAGGTATATAAGAAAGCAGCCTGAGGAGGCTCTAAGGAGCAAAGCAGTAAGTAGGATTCCTTCAAGGCTTCTGCTTCAGCTCTTACATAGGTGAGAGATTTTCTCTTGCCTGCTTGTTCCCATACCCAGCAGTTGCTTCCCATATAATTGACTCAGGGGCTTAACATTACTTATAAATGCTTGGCTGGTAGCTCAGGCTTATTACTAACTAGCTCTTACACTTAGATTAACCCACAATTTTTATCTATGTTTAGCCACATGGCTTGGTGCCTTTTCTCAGTGCAGCATTCTCATCTTGCCTTCTCTGTGTCTGACTGGGGATTCCTGACTCTGCCCTTCCTCTTCCCAGAATTTTCCTAGTCTGTTAACTTGCCTATACTTCCTGCCTGGCTAGTAGACAATCAGCGTTTTATCCAACCAGGTCGAGTGACAAATCCTTACAGTGTACAAGTGCATTATCCCACATCACTCCTGCTTCTACGTTTCCAGTTTGAGTTTCTCTCTTGACTTCACTCAGTGATGGAGTAGGACCTCAAAGTTGTAAGCTGAAATGTACCCTTTTCTCCCCAATTTTATTTCAGTCATGTAGTTTTTTTCATAGCAATACAAACTTAACACAGGTCCATCTATTTGCCTGCATGTTTTCTGATGTCATTGTTTTTTAACAACTTAATAATACGCCATTGTGTAAATGTACTGCATTATTTTTATTCATTCTTTGGTTGATGGACATCTAGGCTGTTTCCAGTTTCTGGATAATACAAATAAAGCTGCTATGAATGTAATTGAGCAAATGTCCTTGTGGTATAGTAGAATATCTATCAGTATATGCTCAGGAGTGGTATAACTGAATCTTGAAGTATATCAATTTCTAATTTCCTGAGGAAGCTGTCATATTTATTTCCATATTGGCTACACAAGTTTGTACTTCTACCAGCAATGGAGTAGTGCTCCATATCCACTCCAGCATGAGTTGTCATTCATGTTTTTGATATCAGCCATTCTGATCAGTGTAAGATGAAATTTCATCCAACTGAAGGGAGGAAAGAAGGACTCTGTGAGCAAGGGGGGTCAAGGACATCACAAGGGAACCCACAGAAACAACTAACCTGGGCCCACAGGTACTCACAGAGTCTGGACCAACAGCTAAGAAGCCTGCATGTGACCAGCCTAGGCCCTCTATATATGTGCAATAGTTGCATAGCAAAGTCTTTGAATTTTTAATGACTGTGGGGCTTTTGAAAGTTGGAATGCTTTGCATTGTGATATTAATATTAATATGCCATGTTGGGGACAAATGAGAAAGGAAAGGTTCTATTTAAATAGTGATGGAGTTTGTATGTCAAGTTGTCAAGGGATAAATCTGGTTGGCTAGTTTTATGTCAGCTTTACACAAGCTAGAGCTAGAGTGGTTTGGAAAAAGGCAACCTCAATTCAGAAAATGCTCCTAATAGAATGGCCTGTGGGAAGATCTTTGGGATGTTTTCTTGATTGATGATTGATGTGAGAAGGTCCACTTCATTATGAACAGTGCCACTCTTACACAGGTGGTTTTGAGTGCTGTAAGAAAAAGGCTTGAGCAATTCATGTGAAGCAAGCTGGTATGCAGCACTCTTCTTTGGTTTCTGCTTCCATTCCAGCTTTCAGGGTCCTGCCTGGAGTTCTTGGCCTAAGTTTTCTCCATGATGGAGTGTGATCAAAACTTGTAAACTGAAATAAACCCTCTCCTCTCTAAATTGTTTTGTTAATTTTTTTTTATTACAGCAGTAGACACCTTACTAAGACAGTTGGAATGTTCTTGATCACAAATATCAGAAGTTCTAATCAACTGTGATCCAAAGAAACCAGGTGTTTATTTTCTTCTTGGAAGAATGGATTCATCCTCAGACAGTCAGGCCTGGTTCTTTCAGTATCCCTTCATGTTTGTGATCTTCCACTTCCTCATGTTTCTGTTTTTAAGTTCTGAAGCCATTGTCTTTTAGGAGCAGTGACAATGTCACAAAGTTGTATGTATAGGATGACATGTATGTGTTGGGGT
Source organism: Onychomys torridus (assembly GCF_903995425.1). Lineage (NCBI taxonomy): Eukaryota > Metazoa > Chordata > Mammalia > Rodentia > Cricetidae > Onychomys > Onychomys torridus. The sequence goes on along the minus strand of NC_050459.1, from coordinate 4,761,942 downwards.
CATGTACATATAAGAAATGATGATATTGTCCATAAACAAAACAAGTATGTGAAATGGGAGACATATTGAAAATAATATGTAAATAGGATAGTGTTGGTGCCAGGAAGATGCCTCAGTAGTCAATAGCACTGGGTTCTCTTGAAAATGATCTGGGTTCAGGTCTCAGCACTAATATTGTGACTCACAGTCACCTACATCTCCAGTTTCATGAGAGTTCACATCCACTTCTGACCCATGTGACACCAAACACACAATGCATGCATCAAGACAATCACTGATATTTATAAAATAAAAATAAACATTTAAAAATAACAGGGTAGTATAATCAAAATGAAATTCTGGCAAAGTAAACAAAGTTACTGAAAGTCAGAGGCAACTTTAAGGAATAAAATTTTACTGTTTTATGTAATCTAGTGATAAAAAAGTGTAGATCCAATTTGAAAATATAAACCAGAGTGCACAGCTCTAAATTGACCTCCTTTCAAATATTACCACAGTAGTGCAGCCCCACTGTCCACCAAAATTCTCATTGTTTAGAACAATTGTAGCAGGAATCTTAAAAGTTCTTATTAATAAAATCAAACCTGAGGCCAGTTATTGGAGTGAATGCCTCAAGATCATAGAAGCAGAACAAGCCACAGCCTCCTCACTTTGCCATTTCCTCAGCTGATCCTGTTTCCTCAGGCTGGAAGCCTCTGAGTCCTCATCCAAATGGATCTCAGCTGAACTGTGCTGCTCTAAGCCTAAAAGCTTAACCAGCCAAATGGTTAACCAGCCAAATACTTCTAGTTTCTGGTCTTCACACCTTATATACCTTCCTGTTTCTGCTTTCACTCCCTGGGATTAAAGGCTTGCTTTCTGTGATTAAAGGCATGGTCACCATGGCTGGCTGTTTCCATTGTGGCCTTGAACTCACAGAGATCCAGACGGGATTTCTGCCTCTGGAATGCTATGATTAAAGGTGTGAGTGCCACCATTTTCTAGCCTCTGTATCTAGTGGCTGTCTGTTCTCTGACCCCAGATAAATTTATTAGGGTGCAAAATATTTTGGGGAACACAATACTACCACAAACAATGATAATTTATTCTCAGCCTCTCCATTCTGGGGTTGCTGATTTTGGGTTCCTCCTATTGGGGTCAATTGCAGAGTGAATTTGCTTCTTGCAGCAACATTAAAAGTCGGGTTCACTCCAGACACAGCCTGAAGTGCTAGGCACAAGCTAACCTATGGCATGCTCTCTGGATGCAGCTAGGGTACTTATGTCAAGTCCTACTGTGTGACTATACTTGATTTCATAGAAAGAAGCCAGGAACTAGCATACCAAACTTTTCAGAAGCTTGCTGAAAAACCTGGCATACAATATCACATAGGGCAGAGTAGTATGAGAAGTCATAGCTCAGCCTCCCACAAAGCATGGGAAGATATAAGTTATTTATCAGAAATGATTCAATATCAGGGGGTACTTAAAACATGAGGGTGTAATAGCTGTCTATCCAAAAAGCTCTTTCCTTCCTAATACATATGAATTTTTTTATGGAAAAGTATGCTATTATTGAAAAGAGAATTGCTCTTGTGACTGGGTGAATGTTTTTCAGCATAAAGGGGAATAAAGAAACCACTGTTACAAGCCCTATGGACAGGGCAGGGAACACTTTTCTAACAGAAAATGACAGACAATTTGAGTGGAGGGAGAGTCCATGGTCCCTGCTGCTCTTACTGGCCCCTTGTGATAAAGAACTAGTTAACAGAAAGGCAAATGCTCAGAATTCATTGTGATTGACATGTCAATGGCTTTTAACTGGTTTTTCTGTATGCTTGCTGTGTTGTGATTGTGGCACTTACCTACTGCATTCATTACAAGATTATATGGACAGTGTTTAGTCAATACTTTAGAGGAAATCTCTTCTCTTAGATATAGCAAGTCATCAATATTTAATGATGAAATTTGGTTAGTTTACTTAGGAGTCAATACATAGTTTGAGTTGAAATATGATTAAGTTATTTCCATCTACTACATTTACTTCATATTTCCACAGACACGAAACTTACAGATGACTTTTCCTTGCGTTATTCTTGTTCTCTTTTGGCTTCTAAATAGATCACTAGTGGTACTGGAGAAGGCTTGCTGTCTCTCAGAAAAGCCAGAACCTGTTGTTAATACCATGGGTAAAAAGAATTATAAAATGTTCAGACAAATATTTATTGCTGAACAAAATTATAAGAAATTAAGACAACATTTTGTAAAATTGTGAGTGTGTTGCCGAGAATGGAATCCAGGACTTTGTACTTAGTGAATATGTATTCCAACACTGAACTAAACCACCACCCTGACATGAGTCTTAAGGTTTCCCACAATGAAAATTGGTCGATTTAAATTACATGGAACTATATGTGTGTGTGTGTGTGTGTGTGTGTGTGTGTGTGTGTGTGTGTGTGTAATTTTTTCTCAATGTTGTCATTTTCCTACCCACTGGGATATTTTTTAAAACTCTTTAGTGACTTGAATTTTACTATTTTATTTCCAACTTATGGGATATCTTTTAATGTTAGATTATGGCATCCAATTACTTTTCAGGGAAACTGAACCTGTATTTACACCTTGTAGATACTCCAACAACTGGTTGGCACAAATGAGACAGTTATACAATCTCATCAGCTATGGGATTAAATTTGAAGATCACATTACATAAAATTTAGGTCACTTCATTTACCCATCATAGTTTATAACATTGTGTTGAAGCATTTTAGGAGGAAAATGACTTTTTTTTTTTTTTTTAAGGAAATTGAGTGCAACCTCTCATTAAAATCAGGATTCTCTTCACTAGTATCCTTGAATGGCCTGGAATAAAAATTCCCAGTGGCAGTCTTATTAAGGAGGAAGCCCTGGACAAGTGTTGGGATAATATTTATAAGAAACATTGGTAACTATGAGAAAAAGATGTGGCTCATGACAGAAGTTTATATAAAGCAAACATGGAAATATATATGGAGCAACAGTGGCTAATGAAATAAAACAGAAAATATATGTGCTTGTTCATAATGCACTAAAATCACAAAATAGTACACTATCGCAGACAACAAAGAATGAAATCAAAATAACACCAGAACTTTGCCCAGACAATGTCTACTAATTACTTAGAAAAGATAAATGAATGAAAGTGCCAAAGAACATAATTAATTAAAACACAAAAATGTGACATTTATTACCCCAATAGCACTATTAAATAATTACACTTCAACAATCAATAACTCATACAGAAAAACAATGATTATGTAAAACTACACACCAAGTTTCTATATCAGTGCAACTTTATTATGAGTAATTGAGAAAATTTTCTAGAAAGTGTTTCTTCAAAAATTCAAGAAGATGCAGATACATTTGGATGCCTAGCTTTACCACTTCAATTTTCTTTTCCCCTTATCTTAAAATGGTAACCGTTATTATTCAGTGATTTTTTTCCCCTCATGTTTCAATGTGAGTATATGTTCTTATTGAAAAGAGAGAAATCAGATTGTCCTAATTTATGCAGCCACAGTGCTGGATAAACAACATTATGACCCTCATGAAGTATTAGGTATGTATGTTGGCTAGCATTAACCTTTAAGATGCAGGACTTTTCCTTAATTCCAGAATAAAAGAGAATGAAGAAGCACTGTTACAAACTAGGTCCTCCTTCCCAAGAGTGGCAAGGCAGGAGAGCATGGCATGGGTTGCAACATTCTTTCTTGATATCCAGGTTTGAGCTAGTGTCCAAACTTGTATATGAAGGCAAACCCTTGGCATATGAATGAATGAATTTTGAATATCTGACATTTGAATTGTGTGAAACATTTGCACAGTGTAGTCTAATAGGCAAAGACAGAGTTTTAAATAACAAAAAATTTAGTGGAAACATAACTTTTTACAGTTTTATTGTTTAAATATCATTTCTAGGCATCCATGCTTAGTGGTAAGTAATAATTGACAACTATTATCCCCCACCCAACACTGGTGATATACTTTTGAAGGATTTTCTTACTGAATACCTGTTAGGTTTGTGTTGATAAAATAAGTAAGTCTCTGTTAGCATCCTTGGGTCGCTATACAATAGAAATGCAATACACATAGATGAAGCAGACATTTGTACTGATACCCTTCATCACTAAAACAGCATATCAGATGTACCTATGTCAATGCGCATAGCTTGTGTCCAGCTACACACTTTCTTCTTTTGATGAGGTTTTGTTGTAGAGTTGATTGTCCTAGAGTATCTAATATTTCAGCCTCTACCTTGAAAACAGAGGACACTTTTCTTTGATGCCCAGTGATTATCTTTTTGGCAGTAAATTTGTGATTGGATAATTTAGGTTAAACACATATTTTCAAAATAAATTATTGTGGCTAGTAAAACAAAATATTAGTTGATTCATTGGATAATTTCAGACCCTGTAATTGGAGATAGTTTCTCATAAAGCATAAGGATTTCAAGTGAGAAAGAGCTGATTCAACTATTGTGAGCAAAATTAATCTAATATTGTTTATAAAAAGAAAATGCAAAATGAAATACCAAAGAAAGAAAAATCGGTAAAACACAATCTGAAAAACAAATGAACCAGAAAAGTTACAAATTAAAACTGTTTAGCACTAGATATATATTTTTTTAATTTTTTTCTTTCCCACCCCCACCTTCCCCCCAGCCCCTCCCCTCAATTCCCATGTCCTCCAGGACCAAGACACCCCTGGGGATTCATTTAAACCTGGTGGATTCAGTACAGGCAGGTCCTGTTCCCCTCCTTCCAGGCTGAGCATGTGTCCCTGTGTAAGCCCAAGGTTCCAAACAGCCAGCTCATGCACTAAGGACAGGTCCTGGTACCACAGCCTGGGTGCCTCCCAAACAGATCAAGCTATTCAATTGTCTCACTTATCCAGAGGGCCTGATCTAGCTAGGGGCTCCACAGCCAATGGTTCATAATTCATGTGCTTCCATTCGTTTGGCTATTTGTCCCTATGCTTTTTGCAATCTTGTATTCAACAATTCATGCTATTGCAGTCCCTCCTCTTTCTTGACAGTTGGACACCTGGGGCCTGGCTGAGGATCTCTGCATCCACTTCCATCAGTTATTGGATGAGAGTTCCAAGACGATAGTTAGGGTGTTTAGTCATCTGATCACCAGACTAGGTCAGATCAGGCTTTCTCTCGGCTATTGCCAGCAGTCTACAGAGGATATATCATTATGGATTTCTGGGGACATCTCCAGCACTCTGCCTATTCCTGTTCTCATGTCATCATTTATCATGGTCTGTTGTTCCTCGTTCTCTCTTTCTGTTCTTGATCCAGCTAGGATCTCCTGCTCCCCTAAGCTTTCTTTCCCTCAAATCTTGCCCTTCGTTACTCCCACTGTTGTCCAGGTTGTTCATGTAGATCTTATCCATTTCTCTGTCATTGGGTGATCCCTGTGTCTTTCCTAGGGTCCCGTTTTCTAGGTAGCCTCCCTGGAGTTGTGTAGCAGTCTAGGCATCTTTGTTTTACATCTAGTATCCTCCTATGAGTGAGAACATACCATGTTTGTCCTTCTGAGTCTGGGTTACCTCACTCCGGGTTTTTTCTAGATCCATTAATTTGCCTGCAAACCTCATGATGTCATGGTTTTTCTCTGCTGAGTAGTACTCCATTGTGTATATGTACCATATATTCTTTATCCATTCTTCAGTTGAAGGGCATCTAGGTTGTTTCCAGGTTCTGGATATTACAAATAATGCTGATATGAACATAGCTGAGCAAATTAGCACTAGATATTTTTATTCTTCCTGATTTTTGTTTGTTTGTTTGTTTGTTTTGTCTGTGTCAGAGAATCTGGTGTATCAGAAATGACTCAATAAATACATTTATCTTGCATAAAACCCATTGGCAAAATTAGCTAAGAGGGTAGCTATGTCTTAATTTTTCCCCAAAAAAATTAATTGCCAAAATGAAAGGGCTTGTTTTTGCTTCCCAACCTTCCATCATGGTTGAATTACTTCTTGAGAATCTAGTGTGAGTTAAGAAGTAATAGATTTTAAAAATTTGTCAGATATGGTTCCTACAAAGAACTTAGTATCTGTAGTAAAATTTGATGGATGAATGAGGATCATCCATGCAGATAGTGGGATATAGTCTCCAAAGAAGAAATAATATTAGTTTTTAACACAATGACAAATACAACAGTGAGAACTGCTTAATCTGAACATGAAGGAAAAAATAGAGGCAATATACTCTGGAATAATCCTTTTGTACTTTGTGAATATGTATTACTCTCATTGGGTAATAAAAGGCTGCCAGGCAGGAAGAATACAGCCTGAAGCAGCAAGACCCAGTGGATACTGGGATGAAGAAGGGTGGAGTCGGGGCAGACACCAGCCAGCCACTGAAGTAATAATGCATGAATCTTGTGGCAAATCATAGATAAGAAATATGGGTTAATTCAATTGCAAGAGGTAGCTAGTAACAAGCCTGAGCTATTGGCCAAGCATTTATACATAAAGACTCTGAGTGACTATTTGGGAACTGGAAGGTGGGAGAGAAATGTAGCAGAGGCAATAGTCTAGAAAAATTAGATACTGAAGAATATTGTTTTACCAGACCAAAAAATGATTATATTCCATCATGAATGAAGTAGCCATACAATCACTTTATAGGTTTTATAAGTGAGTAGTAGTATCTTCACAAGGGTATAATCTTTTTTTTTTTTTTTTTTTTTTTGGTTTTTCGAGACAGGGTTTCTCTGTGTAGTTTGGGTGCTTGTCCTGGATCTCACTCTGTAGACCAAGCTGGCCTCGAACTCACAGAGATCCACCTAGCTCTGCCTCCCAAGTGCTCGGATTAAAGGCATGTGTCACCACCACCCAGCTCCAGGGTATATTCTTAAGAGAGTATGGGATGCGGTGTTACATGGGGACAGCATGACCTCCTGTGTGATAGTGAGTATGGTGTTTCTGTGGTTCAGGCTAGTAATGAAGTCCAAAGTGAAGACAAATAAGTGGTTTTGGAGAAATGGAAGACTGTGCATGTGGTCTTTAATGAGTCTGAGAACTATGGAAACAATTAACTTCAGACCTTGAGTGGAGAGGGGCAATGATGTAAAGAAGGAGAATTTGACATGGTTTTTAAAATTCTTCCTTGATGTGAACTAGAATTTTAGTGTTTGAAGTGTGAGGCATTTGAACAATTGAATGCTGTGGTTTAACAAGCTAGGTAATCCTTTTATGTGGGGGTCTGTGGAAATCTATGGTGAAGTGTGTGCTCTAGGGTCACCAGAAAATGTTATAGCAAAAACAATGTGAAAGATATCCAGGGAAGGCAGTATGTGTGAGAAATAAGTAGAGAGGAGACATATGGGTAATACCTAGTGTTTATGAATGGAATTAACAGTATGGAGACATTATAAGAACAAGAGAATAGACAGTAAAGTAGATTGGATTGTCTTTGAAGAGAACAGTTATTATGAAATGTAGTAACCAGATACTGCTATACATAGTGTTAGGCATGCCAGAAGCATCACTGGCCAGGCTACCATTGTAGAGAGAACATTCTTGTTTGAAAACACTTAAAAAGAGACACTTTTAAATAATGCCTTTCTCCTTTTCAAGAATGAGTTATGGACACTTAAATCATACACTACTGCAAGAGGGATTTCTTGATGATACTCAAGTTTTATCCTTTTCTTCTTAGATAACAATTCAAGGTGCAAAAGATTTCAAGATTTATTCCCAAGGTTGCACAGTTGACTGTCAAGAGTATCAAGACTAATATTCCCTTGCATTTGACATACTCCGTCTCTATAACCTTTAATGATTACCATCTAAACAGAAGCTATATTCTTTGTTTCCTTTTTACACTACATACAAACTCTGTGTCAATCAAGTCCTCTGTTTCAGTGACTCCTCTACTCCCATGAGCTATCATTTCGTTTGACTATCCTCACTTTTCTCCCTAGCCTAGACTGTAAATATCAGTCATTACTTTCTTATCATGCAACAATTGCCATCACCTTCAATCTGTTACTTTTATGCAATGCAACCTTGAACCTATTATGTCAGCATCAATCCCAGGATGTCTTATTTCATTCTCCATATATTTCATAATGAATGTAATTCTGAATTTTACCATCTAACCCATTCTTGAGACCTAGTTCTGGGAAGAACATATTTTCCTATTTTTGGCTAATACTTGTAGAGCTTTCCCTAACTTTGAGTAGTATATGTTACCTGCTACTTCACAGAGATAATGACACTCAGGCAGGAGTAAAATGCCTATTCTTATTTCCTATGGGGAAGTCTTTATAATTACAGCAGTTTGCATCTTCTTCCTTAAATTTTGTTCCCCTTTTTCGTCTGTTGTCAATCCATCTTACTCTCTCCCACTACTTCATCTACCTTGCTTAGCAGTCATTACATTTTCTCATCTGAATTTTGTTCTTCTAAATCAATTCTCAGGGTATGTCTGATCCATCACTGGCTTCAACAGTCAAGTTTCCTTGTTCTTAGTTTAGAGATACTTCAATCATTATTTCCATTGAAGATTGGATAATTTGTAAAAGTCCTAATATTTGTCAAAAATAAATGATTTTTACTAGCTTTATGTCCTTAGGATGCTTCATATGTGTTTATCACTAAAAATTGAACATATTCACATGACTAGAAAAAAGAATAAAACACAACACAGGCACATATTGTTACAATTAAGGACCCAAACAGAACAATTTTAGTATCCTCGTCGTTTAGAGACTCTAGCAGAGTAAATACATTAAATTTCGACCTTGAAAATATTAAGATGTTCTTAACTTCACTGGCAGATTCTAAATCATATTCTTAGTGCGTAAATATAATTAATTATTTCTTGTTCATGTCAGGAGGTCAAGAGTCTTTGCACAGCTGAGGACTGATTGTGTCATCTACAATAGTTCTGTATAATGATAAGTCATTAGGAGTCAGTTTAATTGGATGTCCATTTATTAAAGAGGTAGCAGTAGGTCCCCCTACTATGGCCTATGACCAGTCTAGTCACAAGCTTTTGGCCTTTGTGATTTTAAAATGAACAAACAAACAACAAAAGATTCTAGCCCTCATGCCTTCTCACAAACCTATAATTCCATGTGGAGGTCTGTTCTGATTGTGATGCTGTAGAACTATTGCACCAGGAAGGCAAGCTTCCCACCTCTGTCCTTTAACTCCTGTCCCTTGGACCATCAAGTCTCACTTGTAAAATTCCCAGATTATCCTTGAATCTGTTAACTCATGTTCCCACCACTGTCATGCTCAGGAACACATTACAGGTTGCAATTAGGTCATTTCTCACCTCATCTACTGAGGAATCTATGTCTACTCAGTTGTCCCGCCTCATATCAATACCATTATCTGAAATAATCATTCTAAAGGAAAAGCCACATCCCAAAGATAATCCCTCCCTTGGCTGGTGATATATTGGCAGGCAGTGCAGGCCTTTCCATAGTATCTATATCCCTCAAGACTTCAAATGTGTCACTACTGACGGTTCCACACTTGGTTGATGTCCAGCAAGTGTTTCCCACTTCAGAATCAGAAATGTCCCCTTCACAAAGCCTCGAAGTATCTCTTTGTCCTTCTTCCACTAGTTTTAAGAGTCTTCTTCTGTTCTCCAGGTTTTTGATCATTTCTTTTTTTTTTTTAATTTTTATTTTTTCACAGGAATTGTATTGGAATAATCTGCTTCACAGCCACACCAAATTTTAAGCCGCAAGTATCTGCTGGTTCTACCCTGGTGATGCAGTCCTCTTGATAACTCTGAAATGTGTTTATTTTACTTTAGTGTGACTACCACATTATTTCAGGCCACTGTAGTCATTATACTGAAACATTAATACAATCATCTTGTTTTAATGTTTTCCATCTGTTTTTATCCATTCTGGAGATTTACTTTATCTTCAGTGAAGCTAAGGTTATGGTAGCCACTTTTTAAAATTATTCATCTCCTTCCCGCAGCTCCACCAACAAAGTCTAAGCTTTTCACCATCATTTACAGGATGTTTCCAGATGAGGCTCTGCATAGCCTACACAGCGGGTACCCTATGCAATCCCATACAGAACCTTGGTTCCCCTGTTCTTGGCACTCACTGCATGGGGATCCACCCACATTGACTGCTATTGCTTCCTCCTGTGATCTATCCATATGACTTTCTATCTGAATGACAGTTGGACGACTCCTCTTCTGAACACCCACCTCTTCATTAACTTGTGGTCCCTCATTCTCTACATCCTAATGGGCAGTGTCTCCCACAGCCATGCCTGTGAAATTAACATCTGCTGCCACTTAATGTCATTTCCACGGATGATGGCTCCTACAGTGTGACCTGTGCTCTGGTCTCATTCACTCCCACGTCTGTATGCATTGCCAGTATTTTCTCATTCCTAAACAAGATACTCAATGTGTGCTTTGAACATTATGTTTTCTCTGGGTGTAAACCTCTCAGATTAGTGGATTTCCTAGAGCATTTTCACCTTTCAGAACAGAAGACTTCTGCATGTCTAAATAAGAACTTGAAGAGCCCCTGCAGGGTTTGGCTACCACAATTTTCCATTTTGCCAGAGAACCACATGTTTCAAATAGAAAATGCACGTTCGATCTGGATGCCAGGGAGAAAAGGCACAAGAAGTGAAACCCCAGCCAACATACAGCTGCAAAGACGCAGGAGTGAGAAATACATTATTGTCACGATCCGCTGAGAGTTGGGGGCCATTCAACAGCACGGAAACCCCAGGAAGAGTTGACACACACAGGTAATTGTATTTGCAGACTCAAGGGCAACTTCCAACTGCCCTTTCAGCTCCTTTCCAATGCTTACCAATAGATAATATCAGTTTCTTTCCACAGAAAATACAAAGGACAGGAGGGAGGAAGGGACAGAAAGAAGGATGGAGGGAAGGAGGGAGGGAGGAGGACAAAGGGAGGAAAATGTCCCTACTTCTGTTTATGTGTAGAATAAATTATAAGCCCACATTTCTTTACTGCATGATTCCTATCAGTTTCAATAAAAATATTGTTAAGAAAATAATAAAAGTTAAAAGAGTACTCTAAATCCTACTCACCATGTGATCTATATCTCTGTTGTCTACCGACTGTTTATAGTGAATTTCATAAAGTATTCTCCTTCCCATTTTCACTTCTTTAGCCTTGCTGACCCTTAAACCTTTTTGATTTTGCATTTCTTTCCTTTTTATTAAAACTTTTAATTAAAATATAATTACATAATTTCTCCTCCTTTCGTTTCCTTTGTACAGTCCCTCCCATGTCCTTGCCCTCCAACCTCTCCCATGCCACATCTACCCCCTCAAATTGATGGCCTCTTTTTCTTTGATTATTATTTTTAATATATATGCATAAATACATTAAGAATTTGAAGAATCTACTTACTGTGGCTGGTTTGTATGTGAATGCTTTCAAGGTTCAATCCTTCTTTGTGTTATGCAATGTACCCGAACACCCTTTTCATGTGATTATTGATGTACATGCTTGTGTAGGTAGCCTCCATTGCTTCTGTTCCCACTTTGCTGCAGGACCTGTTGGTAAAGGCCTCCACATTTAAAATTTATAGCCATGTTTTGGCATCAATGACCATTTACACATCTTCCTTTGCTCATTCCAAATCACTGCAATTAAATATTGCTCCTTCACAAATTAATATTTAAATAATTGAATATTTAACACATTCAGATGCAAATCTCAAGATATATACCAAGTATAACATCCCTAAAGCAAATATAATGAATTTCCTCCTGATAAATGGGGGGGGGAGGGTCAGTGTATGCACTAGTTCTTCTTTTTCCCCCTTTTTTATTAAGAAAAAAATTTTCATTCATTTTACACACCAAAGATCCACTTCTTCCCTCTTCCTACCCCCCCCCCAGCCTCCCTCTCCCAACTCACTCCCCTCTCTCACCCACAAGAAGGCAAGGCCTTCATTGGGGAAGCACATCCAGTAGAGCCAAATCCAAGCCCTTCCCCCTGCCTCAAGACTGCATGAGGTGTCCCATCATAGGTAGTGGGCTCCAAAATGCCTGCTCATGCACCAGAGATGGATTCTGATCCTACTTCCAGAGGGCCTCCCAAGCAGATCAGTCTACACAACTGTCTAACCATGCAGAGGGCCTAGTCCAGTCCTATGCAGGCTCCATAGCCATTGATCCAACTTTCATGAGTTCCCTCCAGTTTGGTTTGGTTGTTCCTGCATGTTTCCCCATCATGATCCTGTTGCACATGCTCATAGAATTCTTCTTCTCTATCTTTAACTGGACTCCTGGAGCTCTGTCTAGTGATTGACTGTGGATCTCTGCATCTGCTTCCATCTTCCATCCTGCATTGGAGAAAAGCTCTGTGATAACAGTTAGGGTATTCACTGGTCTGATCTCTGGGGCAAGCCAGTTCACTTCAGTTCAGGCACCCTCTCCACTATTGCTAGTAGCCCATCCTTGGGGATTCCTAGCAACTTCCCTACCACCAGGTTTCTCTCTATGCCCATGATATCTCTCTATCATGGTATCTCTTTCATTGCTTTCCTCCTCCCTCCCTATTCCAGCTCAATCATCCCATTCCCTTATGTTCTCATTCCCTAACCCCTATTCTCCATTGTCCACCCCTCATCCCCATGGAGATCTCATATATTTCCCCTTCACAGGGTAGTCCATGCATCCCTATTTGGGTCTTCTTTGTTAGTTAGTTCTCAAGAGTTGTGGGTTGTTGCCTGATTACCCTTTGCTTTATATCTAGTATCCACTTATGAGTGGGTACATGTTTGTATTTCTGAGTCTGGGTTACCTCACTCAGGAAAATATTTTTTAGTTTCATCCATTTGCCTGCAAATTTCATGCTGTCATTGTTTTTCTCTGCTGAGTAGTACTCCATTGTGTATATGTACCACAATTTCTTAATTCATTCTTCAGTTGAGAAGCATCTAGGTCGTTTTCAGGTACTGGCTACCAGTTCTTAACTATAGAACTTCAAAAAATAGAAGAGGAAACTGTGTGTTTGCACCTGGTGTCTCTCATCCAGTATTATATTCCTGAAGTTAATCTACATTGTATCAAGGATTTGACTTCTTAAATTGATGAGCAGTATAATTCATTATTTAGATAAGCCAAATGTTGGCTATAGCATGCAAAGTCATATCAAATTCTCATACAATTTTATGGATTTACATTTCATTACTCCTGTATAAATGTGTATCCATTGGAATTTTTCATGAGATATGTATAAATTCAATTACATTGGAAAAGGTAAAATCTTCTCCAAGTAGTTGTCAGTGTCTGGAATTTTATCCTACTTAGAAGCTAATAAATTTGCCTATTAATGTTTTATGGCTGCAGGAAGAAAGGATGTGGTTCCCAGTTAAAGAAAAAACGATTTTATCGTTTCTGTAGAGGAAGTAGCATGACCACAATGCTTATGTTGTTTTATGGTGTTGCTAGAGTCCAAAAAGAAAGCAGAGGCCTAGGGAATGCTGAACATTACAAACAGTACCTGGGGCTGGGGATCTTAATTTAGGGTAAGTGGTAAGCAAGCTTGAAGTGAGTTTTGAATGAAAGTATTTTCTCCCACCTCTGGGAGGCTAATCAGAAATATCACCCTGGGAAATGGTCCAGGCAAAGGTCATGAGACCTGCACACATGGAGAAACCAGAAAGTATGTAGAGTCAGGAAGGACCCAGGGAAGACAAATTCCCACAGCTCATAATTTTGCACTCCCATTGCTAGTGTGGGAAAATCTTTAATAGCAACCATTCTCACATGTGTGCCTTACTTTTAAGATTCTTGATTAATAATAACAAGTCTTTTTTCTTATTTACCAATCTCTGTTTCTTATGTTTTGTTTTGCAATGTGTATACTCATGAATTATTTCTTGTTTAGTTTGAGATTATAATTTAATTACATTTCTCCCTTTCCTTTTCTCCCGCCAAGCACTCCTATGTAACCCTCCCTGCTCTTTTTGTCACTAATTGTGATTCCATGGATATATGACTAAACATAATCTGCTCAGTCCATATAATATTATTGTATATGTTTTTAGGATGCACTGAATGTCCATACTTGTCTTGTTACATTCTTGATTGCAGTGTTGTTTACATATTATAATTAGTCACATATATTGTAATATTTTCCAGTTTGTGGTTTGTTTTTCGTTGGCATCTTTTAAAAAACAGTATCTTAATGATTTTGTTTTCTTTTTAGTCTTGGTGTTTTTATTCTCTAAGAAATCTGCCTATTGAAATGTTTTTAATGTATTAATTAAGCATGTTCTTTGACTGCTTAATAAGTAGCTAATTATGATTATATTCTCTCCCTACTATTTTGTATCTCCCTTTCACTACTATCAATGTGCTCCCCTATAGACCTTAATTTAAGATCTATGACTCTATCTTATTCTTTGGCCCACTGTGGTTAGCCAGAGCCATCTGTGTTGTTGTTGGCTTGGAGTTATTCTCTAGAGTCTAGTGGGCTCACTGGTGGGAGACAACTGAAAGCAGTGACTCCTTGTCTCCAGAACCCAACAAGAGTCATAGTGGTTCATTTCTTCTATGTTCATATCCACTTATTCTCTTACTTTTTAATGAAAGCTTTTTCCTCTTCCTGTCTCTCCCTTCTTACAATAGACTTACCTTTTTACCCTATGAATCATTTTGTAACAATAACCAAATAGGCATCCATTCCTCTGCCTCTAAAAAGTGCATGGATATTCTAATTAAGTAGCATTTGATAGACTGACTGCATTTATTACTATAATTATAATAATGCAGTTATTATACTATTATTTATTATTGTTATTGATTACTGTTGTTATATGTTATTTTATAATAATTGCTTATAGCAGGAATGTTAGTTTTAAAGCAACTTTTTTTTTGTAGTAGCCAACAGTGTTAACTATTTAACCACAATTTGATAAAATAATTCATTTTTACTCAATATTGACATAAATTATCTTGTTACACTGTCCAATGAAGCCTTCAACCTAAATCCCCCCATTGAGATTGTTTAAGTGAGATCTTATCTCATAGCATATTGGGTAAATGGTGTTTGGGGACTGTACCATGAATTGTTAGAAGGTCTTACTAATAAAAAGAAACCCAGAGCCTGTTATTGGGGTGAACACTGAAAGGTCAGAGAGACAGAGCAGGCTACAGCCTTACCTTGCCAACTTCTCAACTAATCCTATTTCCTTAAATTGGAAGGCTCTGAGTCTTCATCTGGAATGAATCTCAGCTGAACTGCTGCTTAAAAGCCTAAAAGCTTAACAAGGCTCTAGTTCCCGGTCCTCACACCTTATATACCTTTCTGCTTCCTGCCATCACTTCCTGGGATTGAAGGCATGTATTGCCATGCCTGGCTGTTTCCAGTATGGCTTTAAACTTAGAGATCCAGAAGGATCTCTGACTTTGGAGTGCTAGGATTAAAGATGCGTGTGCCATCATTTTCTCACCTCTATATGTAGTGGTTGTTCTGTTCTCTGACCCCAGATAAGTTTATTAGGGTATGCAATATATTGGGGGAACACAATATCCCCACAGGGGACAGCTAGAAGAAGATCATTTGAATCTCTGCAGTGTCTTTGCAGCTTTCTGGGGGTGTTCTTTTTAGTGATCTCTCAGATTCTGTTAATGAAGTCTAGGAACCCTAACATTAAAGTAGGTTAAAGGACACAGTCCTGATTAGCAATCTGGCCCAGAATTCTAGCTATCTTATAAGATGTTAGCCAAATGAACTTCAGGAGAAGCTCATTTGATGCTCATCTAAGGAAGGAAGCTGACTTCGAGGATGTCATGTGAAACAGCTTTGCTAATGGGCAGAAGAATTATTATTAGAAACTGTTAAGTAGAAGTGTTTCCCACATGGCATCTTCTAGAGTCAGAGGTCAGTGACTCTCCTCACTAGTGCTTAATGCAATGCCTCACTGATCCCACTGGGGCTATCCATTGGGTTCCTGAAGATTCTAATATCACAGCCACCAGTATTCAAATTCAGGAATTTACATTTAGCATCCATAAAACACTCTGTACTATTGTTACTGTAAATCAACATTGTCACCTCTAAATTCACAGGAAAGCTTATTAAAAGTTTTCTTGTTACTGTTGCCTAAAACCTGAATTGACATTACACAGAATGAGCTTCCTTGTAATGTGATATCTGTCTTTCTGTCTATTTATCTACCTATCTGTGTGTCTGTATGTATATATCTATAATATAACAACAACAAATATATATATATATATATATATATATGTAATTATATATATATATGTACAATCAATACTAATACTGGATGAGAAAAGAGAAATGTATGTTACACATAAAAGTGTCAAGTGATTTTCTTTCCTTTTTCTCATATTTAGAGCACTTTGAATATATAGAAAACTAAGTTTTATAGGGCTTTGAGAACTTGTGCCTACTAGTTATATAAACAAACAAAAAACCCTTTGTAGCTTTACAAAAGAAATCATTTAGGCTCTAGCTAGTTATTTATTAAAGAGAGTGACTTTTAGTGGTTTTTAATTCTACCGTGAAAAGAGCCACAAGCCACTCAAATAATCAAATGCCTTGTGTCTTAGTTAGCTTCCTGATGTTCTTACTCTGAGTGTCAACTTGACAATGACTAAAGCCATATGAGAGAAAATGGTCAGTTGAGGAAATACCATATCAGATTGGCCTACTGGCATGTAGCAGGATTGTCTTTATTACTGATTGATCAATTTGGGAGGGAGCAGTCCACTGTGGGCACTGCCATCACTAGGTGGGTGGCTCTCCAGGCATGTAAGAAAGCTAACTAGCAGTTTATAATTCCTTCTTTACATTCTTGCTGGAGCTCCTTCTTGCAACTGGTAAGGTGGAGAACCCTTCCTTCCCTTCTTAAGTTGATTTAGTACGAGTGTTTTATCACAGCAGCAGAAGGAAACTAGAACACTTTGTTTTTACCAACTTCCCAAGAGTCATTAATTTGACTACAAAACAAGCCATTGCCCTTATAGTTCAAAAGTGCTCCTGCACCATAAAGAGTCATATATCCCATTAGTCTACAGGGATTTACTAAAAGAACAATTGAATCAAAGGTTCTTAGGGGAGAAATAAAGAAGAAGAGGAGGACAATTTGACACAAATCAAGTGCAAATTTGCTGCTCAGAGCCTTATCTAATCAGTCTTATTTAGAAATGCACATCTAGTGGACTGCATTTGCAAATCACATTTTTCTCCCTTAGAATAATACAGAGTGTGGAAATGCTTTCCTCTGCAGGAAAGCTTTTGATTCATTTTGCTGAGTTTTAGGAAATGTGGCTACCTTGCATAGAAACACCAACCTATAGCATGCACAAATTTAGCAGCAAATTTGCAGGTATAGCAATTTTGATACTGCCACCTAAAATTCCCATTTACTTTATCCACACATTTATACCCATATCATCAATGTACCACACTTACAGCAGGCTGGCAGTTTACAACAGACATCACACAGTCTGCATATTTCCCCATTGGTTTCCCAAGATGCTTGGAGAAAGGACCTATTCAAGGGTCTATTGGTAATGCATGGAGAGAGGGCAGAGAACAAAAGTTCTGCAACTTCACTTACTATTTGCTCCTTTCCAGTCTCTCTGTATCTTCTGCTGATTATCACCTAGTACAAAACACCCATATTCCCCTAAAGAGAGAAAAGAGAATCAATCATAATTCAGCCTACTTCACAGCATGATAGAATTAGTCTCCATCCAGTGTAAGGGCTGAAACTTACAGAGCTTTGGGAAAATATTATACCTAAAATCCAACTTGTTCAGAACAAGTTGGCAAGATAAAATTTCTGTCTCATGTCGCTGTGTCTCTCCTGCATGGAGTTCATCTCAGTTACTGATATTGAGTGCCTGTGGGGTTCTAGTTTTGTTGGACTCTTTAGTTGTGAGTTTGGGTTGTCTTTCTGAAAGGAATTCTCAAAACCTTAGCCCAACTCCAGGAACTGTGGACAAAGCTAAGCATGTTCTGATGCTTTTAGAATGTGTTGGAATTGGGTATCAATGAGAATGAGTTAAAAATCATGAGGCTTGAGCATATAAGAATACAGGAAAGGAAGAGGAAAGAAAAAGGGGAAGGAAGGAAGAAAAGAAGGCTTTAAATGTTCCAAGAGAAGAATGTAAAAGAAAATTCATGGGTCAAAATATATTTTAACAATTGGAAAATCGCTTAGAATGGGGATAAAGATATCTCAATACATGAAATGAACTGAATTAATAAATAAGTTCATGCAGGTAATAAAAGTGGTATATTCTGAGAGAAAGTGAAGGAAAAATACTGAGCACAGTAGAAGTGAATTAGAAAATATGCTGTGGATTTTTAGAAAACAGCAAGTAGAAAACAGCGCAGTAGGACACAGGACAACAGCAAGTGGTATCTTAGTTTTTGCACACACTAGAACATACTAGTACATTAAAGACAATGCTATTCATTTGGCCCCCAGAGTAACATGAATGAATCATAACCATCCCAGAAAACAGGAAGTAGTTCTCACTAGACACTAAGTGAATGTGTCAACTTAGAGGAATAAGGTAGGATTTAGATGACAGTGACTGCTCTTGTGGGCCATGCTGGCTGTACTTTATACAGTGTGTTTGTTACCTACAACTTTTCACCTCTGATGTCACAATCCTGATTTTTCTAAATGTACGACAGAAGAGACTTGCAAAAGTCATTAGTATTACTAGTCACCTGACTTTAAAGGATGGATATGATTATATAAAATCTATCCCATGTAATCAATGTATTCAAGTCTTCTTACATAAATGTTAGAGAGAAGGGGTAAGAAGACAGTACTGTTTCAAGCATGAGAGGGCCATAGTACAACACATTACAACAAGAGAAAGACAGGGCAGGGAAAGCAGGAGCTTTCCCAAACCAGCTCATGACCATTGTCCAATAACTACAGACTTATGGATTTGGAAGAAAGTATTTGAGAATGATGAAGATGATGATTCAAAGGAGATGAACTCAGAGGGGAGTTTTGGACTGTTTATTTGAGTACTTTTGGCTACTTAATCTTTGCATATGTGGGAAGGATGTAGGGAACAGACTCTAGGAAACAAAGTGATGGAAGCTTTGCAAAACAGAACTATAAAATCATCTCACTAGGGAGGTGAGATGGATTCCAACTTCCTCAGTAAGGTAGAAACAGTATCTGATAACTTCCTGGAAGTAGATAGGTTGCAGGATGCCCAGAAAGCAGAAGGGGTTGGTGACAAACAGACTAAAGGAACAGAAGAGGAAACATGCTGGGCATAGAGCTACAGAAGAGAGCTTAGATTTCCAAACCAATGCTGAACAGAAACTAGGCATTTGTGGTGATACCATCTCTTGGTAATATTTCAATAGTGAATGAATGTTTTAAATAAAATGCATTTTTCTAAAGACTTTTATTAACATATTAGTAAATAGCTTTGCAGCACCAGGCAGCAGTCATGCACACCTTTAATAACAGCACTTGGGAGGCAGAGCCAGGCAGATCTCTGAGTTCAAGGCCAGCCTGGTCTACAGAGCAAGATCCAGGACAGTCACCAAAACTACACAGAGAAACCCTGCCTCGAAAAACCACACACAAGAAAAGCTCTGCAGCTAAGTCTGTAAATTTTGTCTTTGTATTGCTTTAGATTTGATTTTTGTTGCAATTATTGTTTTTGCTTTCTTAAATTTTCTACCCCAGAAACTTTATTCCAAAATTTTACTTGCTAGTTGCCTGAGTAGTTGGAGTTACATCAATATACATTTTGGAGATACATGACATCTACAAAAACAAGCTTTGTGGGATAGACATTAGCAAATAATAAATTAACTGGTCCAGATAAGGATTCTCCAAGTTGCATTCATCAAGCACAAAACAAGATTAACTGCAAATATTCTTCAGCTTGCATAAACACTTAACAAACATGATAGCTTGAAAGACTAAGCTCAGGGAATTTTTAAACACAAGAGCAAAATGCTACAACACAGTGAAGATAGATCTGCTCTGTTTTGCAAAGTTAAGCACCAGGACCTCCAAAGAACAAGTTCTACAGAACTGGAAACATATTGGATCAAAAAATATCTGTATCAAATGCAAAGATGGCATTCTAATTTACAATATATCACATGAGGAACTGTTAAGTTCATAAAATGGAACCAGGTGATTGTCAGGGCTTGTGTAGTATGCTTGCTTCATTAATGCATGGCAGATATAATCACTACAAAACCATTGCTGTTATAACATTTGCATACTAGTTTTTCAGAATACCAACAGAGTATTTAAAAGTGGTATATAAATACATAAATGTTTCCTAAATATGTGTTAAATTGTAAGATCACAATTTAGAAAAATAGACTATAGAATTGAAACAACTAATTTAATAAAATTAAAACAGGTGAGAAGCATTGAATAGAAAAAGTCTACATTTTTTTTACTCATTTTTCAATAGGAAAGATTTCAGTAAATATGTGTGAATTTAGATTCTTATAACTCCACAAAATTTCCTCCTTTGGCAATATTTATAGAACAGGCATTATAGTCTACCTTTCCACAGTGTAAAACAAATAGGAAAGGGGGCATGAGAAAGCTCAATGTCTTGGAAAATAGGTGTTGTATATTATTAATACATTGACAAGAAAGGAAAATTTGATCTGGGGATACAGTTCCTTTATTAAGAGCATTTACTGCTCTTTCAGAGGACCCAAATTTGGTTTCCAGACCTGCATCAGGGAGATAAACAACCTGTAACTCCAGCCTGAAGGGATCTGATGCTCTCTTCTGTTACCTTGTGTCAACTGGAGCATATGGCCGACATACAGGCAAACACAAATAATATAAATGAATAATAAAAATAAATTTTAAAACAAAGTAATATTTTCAATTGAAAGCTAAGTACAGAAGGAGACCTAGAGAATGAAGTAGAATTCCACACTTGCTTTACTGAGAGGATATTATTTAAGAATGTTGAGTTTCAAATTGGTTTTCAGATTCTATGAGTGCAGAAAATCAGCACATCATCTCAGGTCCAACAAAACAGGCATCTTTCAGAAGTATTTACAGTGTGCAGGACCTATAATCAAAGGCCAAATCTTAATATAATTAAGAGCTGAAACTAACATTGGACTGTCCTTTCAGGTAACACAGGCAAATTACTGATAAAAATAACACCTAAGGAAAGTAAACACCAGTACTCATGCACGCATGGAACTTCCCTTTAGCCTTCTAAGAAAGAAGAAAATATTTCTTTTTTCTTTTCAAATAATTAATCAAATAGTTTAATTGTAGTCATGATGATACATAGTTTTAGTCACTGATTCATCCTCCAATCCTGTGACCTTAGAGTCCAAGATTTTTTTTGTTTTCTTTTTTAAAAAATTTTATTATTATTATTATTATTATTATTATTATTATTATTATATTTGTGTTTTAATTTTACACATCAGCCATGGGTTCCCCTGTCCTCCCCCCTCCCACCCCCACCCCCACCTTCCTCCATCCCCTTCCCTCCATTCCCACCTCCTCCAGGGCCAAGAATCCCCTGGGGATTCATTTAAACCTGGTGGATTCAGTACAGGTGGTCTAGTCCCCTCCTTCCAGGCTGAGCAAAGGGTCCCTGTGTAAGCCCAAGGTTCCAAATAGCCAGCTCATGCACTAAGGACAGTTCCAGGTCCCACAGCCTGGATGCCTCCCAAACAGTTCAAGCTATTCAATTGTCTCACTTATCACTGATCGAGCTGGGGGCTCCACAGCCTTTGGTTCATAACTCATGTGCTTCCATTCATTTGGTTATTTGTCCCTGTGCTTTTTGCAATCTTGGTCTCAACAATTCACACTCTTACAGTCCCTACTCTTTCTCGACAGTTGGACACCTGGAGCTCCACCTGGGGCCTGGCAGAGGATCTCTGCATCCACTTCCATCAGTTATTGGACAAGAGTTCCAGCACGACTGTTAGGGTGTTTAGCCATCTGATCACCAGACTAGGTCAGATCAGGCTTTTTCTCGACCATTGCCAGCAGTCTACAGAGGATGTATCATTGTTGATTTCTGGGGACCTCTCCAGCACTCTGCCTATTCCTGTTCTCATGTGGTCTTCATTTATCATGGTCTGTTATTCCTTGTTCTCCCTTTCTGTTCTTGATCCAGCTGGGATCTCCTGCTCCCCTAAGCTTTCTTTCCCTCAAACCTTGCTCTTCATTACTCCCACTGTCGTCCAGGTTGTTCATGTAGATCTCATCCATTTCTCTGTCATTGGGTGATCCCTGTGTCTTTCCTAGGGTCCTGTTTTCTAGGTAGCCTCCCTGGAGTTGTGTAGCTGTCTAGTCATCTTTGTTTTACATCTAGTATCCTCTTATGAGTGAGTACATACCATGTTTGTCCTTCTGAGTTGTGGTTACCTCACTCAGGATTATTTTTTCTAGATCCATCCATTTGCCTGCAAACCTCATGATGTCATTGTTTTTCTATGCTGAGTAGTACTCCATTGTGTACATGAACCACATTTTCTTTATCCATTCTTCAGTTGAAGGGCATCTAGTTTGTTTCTAGGTTCTGGCTATTACAAATAATGCTGATATGAACATAGCTGAGCAAATGCCCTTGTGGTATGATTGAGCATTCCTTGGGTATATGCCCAAGAGTGCTACAGCTGGGTCTTGGGGGAGATGGATTCCCAATTTATTAAGGAAGTGCCATATTGATTTCCAAAGTGGCTGTATAAGCTTTCATTCTCACCAGCAGTGGAGGAGAGTTCCCCTTGCTCCACATCCTCTCCAGCATAAGCTGTCTTCTGTGTTTTTGATCTTAACCATTCTGAAAGGTGTAAGTTTGTATCTCAGAGTCATTTTGATTTGCAGGGATAATTAGGGATGTTGAGCAATTACTTAAATGTCTTTCAGCCATTTGAACTTCTGCTGTTGAGAATTCTCTGTTTAGATACATCACCCTTTACAATAGCCACAAATGATATAAAATACCTTGGGGTTACTCGAACTAAGCATGTGAAGGACCTATATGACAAGAACTTTAAGTCCCTGAAAAAAGAAATTGAAGAAGATGTCAGAAAATGGAAAGATCTCCCATGCTCATGGATAGGCAGGATTAACATAGTAAAAATGGCGATCTTACCAAAAGCAATCTACAGATTCAACACAATCCCCATCAAATTACCAACACAATTCTTCACAGATCTGGAAAGAATAATACTCAATTTCAAATGGAAAAACAAAAAACCCAAGATAGCCAAAAGAATCTTGTATAATAAAACAACCTCTGGGGGCATCACTATTCCCGACCTCAAGCTGTACTATAGAGCTACCATAATAAAAACAGCTTGGTACTGGCATAAAAACCGACATTTGGACCAATGGAATCTAATTGAAGACCCTGACATTAACCCGCACATCTATGAACATATAATTTTTGACAAAGAATCCAAAAATGTACAATGGAAAAAAGAAAGCATCTTCAACAAATGGTGCTTGCATAACTGGATGTCAATGTGTAGAAGGCTGCAAATAGATTCATATCTGTCACTGTGCACAAAACTTAAGTCCAAGTTGATCAAAGACCTCAACATAAATCTAGTTACTCTGAACCTGATAGAAGAGAAAGTAGGAAGTACTCTTGAACACATTGCCACCAGAGATCACTTTCTAAATATAACACCAGTAGCATAGACACTGAACTGAGAGAAACAATCAATCATTGGGACCTGTTGAAACTGGGAAGCTTTTGTAGAGCAAAGGACACGGTCAACAAGACAAAGTGACAGCCTACAGAATGGGAAAAGGTCTTCACCAACCCCACATCTGACAGAGGGCTGATATCCAGAATATATAAAGAACTCAAGAAATTAGACATCAAAATGCCCAACAGCCTAATTAAGAAACAGGCTATAGAACTAAACACAGAATTCTCAACAGAGAAAAATATTTCTAAAAAAAAAAGGCCAAGTTCATTTCCACTGTCTTTGTATGAGACAGTTGTTTCTTCCTGTGTGTTATGACAGAATAAATGCCAAAATAAATTTATGAGAGATAGTATTAATTGTAGTTCACAGTTCAGGAGACACAGGCCACCCGAGTCACCATTCAGGAAGCATGGTTCATCAGTGCAGGTAGGCATGGTATGCAGAGCAGATGATGGCTTCTAGATATGGCAGCAGTATGAATCTTATTCCTCACCTCTATTTATACCTATCCACAGGGAGAGTGATGACCTTGAAACAGGGCTGGACATCATTTTAAAAGATCATCGCACAATGAACCCCTTCTATTTAGACAATGCCTCTTCACTTGCAGACACATCTATCCTGTAGCCCATAGGATGAATGTAGCAGGGACAGCTGTGAATGTGGTAAAAGACAAAATCACAAACTTCCCTTAAAAACATGGCTTTATTTTTTAGTTCTTTTTAATAACTTCATTGTATCACCCTAAAGTATGGACATGGTAGTTGAGAGTGTCAAAGGTTGGAATCATTGTTCCTCTATGCTTCTACAACCTCTGAAAACACTACCACCAGCAGATGACCAAGCATTCAGAAATATGAGCCTGTATGTGGTCTAACACATTCAAATAATATTGCCTGAGAAAATGTATAAATGTATAACAGACCAAAGACCAAAGCAGAGCTTAAAGATAATTTAATGTGGAAAAATACTCTGTATCCTCTGAGGGGCATTTTTACAAGCATTAAACAAATAAAAGAACCCCTATAGAGAATCTTTCAAGGAAAATTGACACTATGAAGCACTAAAAGAAAACAATAGGAAGGGGCTTCAAAATAAAGAATCAAAAATAAAATAATTTAGAGAATCAGATATAAATTAACTCAGAGAGAAATTATATATATGTGTATATATAATGTTATATTGATGTTATGTTGCATATATGTAAAAACTTTCATAATGTGATCATACAAAAATGCATAATTAACATGTTAACACTACAAATAACTCAAGAAAAATTCTAGATATAAAAGAATGAAATTTGGTGCAACTGCAGGTAAGATGCAGCTGAACCTGAGAGCCTTAGGAAAGAGTACTGAGCAAATTATCTGGAATAGTGAATGAACAAGGAAATGGAAAATCTTATGGAGAATCTGCACATGTGAAGGAAACAGGGGAAAGATGGACAAATTCATTGAGATATTTGGGGATTCTATTGCTGTGAAGAGGCATCATGACCACATGACCATGGCAAATATTATAAAGGAAAAACATTTATTTTAGTTGTAGCCAGCTTACAGTTTCAGAACTTTAAGTACATTATCATCATAGCATGGAGCATGGTGGTCTGCAGGCAGACATGGTGCTAGAGAAAGAGCTGAGGGTCCTTATATCTTATCTCACAGACAACATAAAGTGAACTGTCCTACTGGATGTGGCTTGAGCATATATGAGACCTTCTCCACAGTGATACACTTGCTCCAACAAGATCATACCTACTCCAACAAGGCTACACCTCTTAATAGTGCCATTCCCTTAGGAGGTCATTATTTTTCAAACACCACCGTCATCCAAATTACAGGAAAATGTGTGGGAAGGAATTTTATCAGTCTCCTTTAAAACTTATTGAGAATTTAAAGGTGATGACTATGTCATTTTCATGTAAACTGAGCCTGGACAAAGGCAAATTTGTGGACTAGATATGTAGAGGAATGTTGACAGTAGATCAATAAGATAAGTATACTCAAAGGTTTGAAGATCAGAAAGAGAGGAGACAATAGGAAATCATTCAAACAAGGGGTTAATACGGATCTCATTCATCAATGTAGAACCTTTGGCATAATGATATCCATGCCTATGTCCATGATCAAAGTGTAGATATGTATAGCTGTAAGTTTCCCCAGTCCCACCCTACCCTGTGGTCCCACAGATGCTTATAAAATAATCACTCAGCGGTTTAATATTAATTGCAAATTATATGGTCTATGGGTCAAGCTTTTTGCTAGCTAGCTCTTATAACTTAACTCAACCCATTTCTATTAATCTATGTATTGCCATGTAGCTATGGAATGTTACAGGTCTGCTGGCATCTTGTTGCTCCTTCAGTGGCAGTTTGGTGTCTCCTTGACTCCACCCTTCTTCCTCTCATCTTCTGTTTGAATGTACAACCTATCCTTATCCTGCCCTGCCATAGGCCAATGAGCGAGCTTTATTTGCCAACCAATCAGAGTAACATATATTCACAGCTTACAGAAAGACACCCCACAGCACTTCCCCTTTTCTGTCTAATCAAAATGAAGGTTTTAACTTTAACATAGTAAAATTACATATAATAGAACAGATATCAAGCAAGTAGCTTATTTGTAGTTGACAAATTTAAAGAAAATCTATCCTATATTTGTGAGTCTACAGTTTCACATCTAATTTATGTTTGATCATAACCCATGAAAATTTTAACTATCTAGTCTTCAACTACATCAAAGACCCCAGAAGGATATACTATTATCTGAGTAAACAGGAAGTGCATTGCAAGCAACTTCCATAATTCTAGAAATTAGAGACATCAGGTTACCTGACCAGTCACCCAAAGTTCTCTGCAACATTGGGACATCCATCTTCAGCCTATAGGTCTAGAGTCTCTCAGTTGCTTTTCCCTGTGTCCTGTTGAATGTCTGGCAGTCTCCTCTGTGAAGCAGGAATATGAAGGACCATTTTGCTTTATTTTGGTAAAATCCAGTGATTATTTTTCTAAGGCTCCTGTATGTCCTTTTTATACAGCATATTATCAAGTAGTCCAAGCAAGAGCAGTTTCTTGCCCAAATGGCTATTTTTGCCATAAAGAATGCAAACTCCATATGGAGTTACTTCAATGCTCATCATCCTCTTTGAAGTAATTGGTGCTTCCATGAGCAGGTATGTCTCATTGTCCAGAAAAGTCTAAGTTTTTAAAACAGTTTAAATGCCATATTCTGTAGGTTTTTGAAGTGTCTGAAGATTACCTACCTAATTAAAATATATCTATGTATACCTAGAAAACTTAACTAACATGACTATAATTTGATTATCATAAATAACTAATTATTCTGTATTTTTAAATTATGTATTACAATTTTAAATGAGCTGCATAAATATAACACTGTAAATGAGAAAAGAAGTATATAAAAATAGTATAACAAAATGAACTTTAAATTTGCATCAATAAATCAAAATCCATAGAAATGTGAAGTATTTCAAACAGGTTATTGCTCTTTAAAAGCAGATTCAATAATCTACTTTTATCCTACCATATCTATATCACCTTTTTTTCTTTAGAAAGAGATTGCATTTATAATCAACACCCTTTAAATAAAAAATAAAAATTTATAAACAATATTTTAGGAATTTGGACATAGCTTTGCATACTATTTCCTGATGGTTGGGGGAGCTGGTAATTTTATGGGGATACTGAGAATATTAAGAACTATAGTTAAATCTTGGCTATAGTAGTCTATGAGACTGTATTAACCTTTTATGGGGTCTTGGTTGATCAAACCATAGTAGCCTGGAAGCAATCAACAAGTTCTCATCTTCTGTGGAAACAAAAGTAGAACCTCTTTCCAAAGCAATGTGTCCTTTGACATGAATTTTGAAGTCAAGATACCTTTACAATCAAACGTCTTTCTGCAGTTGAAAATCCCAAAGATGATATAATCCAGACTATTTGTGTAATTTGCATATTTATGTAGCTTAACTTTCATATTATTCTTATTGTCTGTTTAAGGACTTTAATTTTTTAAACTATTTATTCCTTTATATATCTATCTATATTGCTTTTCCTCTCTCTTCCAAGCCTACTTACAGTTTTACACACACTGTAAACTGTTTAGAGTTTTATTCCATCTGAGTCTGTCTTATTGTGAATCTGTAATCATTTTCTGACCATTGATTTAAACTGCAGTGTGACTAGGACTGAAGTGGCAGCCCTGGCTGCTGGCTTTGCCCACCTCAGCTTCCCAACATGGCAGAGGAACATTTTCTGCCAGCTCTGGGGGTGCCTTACTCATTTTTTTTTTTTGTCTATACTAGCAAAAGCTAAATTGACCATGCAGTGCCAATGCATGGATACCTCTGTGTATGACGGCAGAAATCCTCCATGGTTTAGGTCAAGCCCACACGCAGCAAACCCACCCCATTGTAGCTCAAATCTGCATGCTGAGGCATCTCTGTATCACAGTTTGCCTGAGAGACACCAATAGGAACTTGTTTTAGCTCTGTTTTAGAGTCACTTCTTAAAGCTTTCTCAGGTTTTGGGTGGAAATTTTTGCTACCACATCTGGGCACCAAATGTCTTCAGTTTGAATGTACCGCCTAACCTTATCCTGCCCTGCAATAGGCAAATGCAGCTTTATTTATCAACTAATCAGAGTAACACATATTCACAGAGTACAGAAAGACCTCCCACAGCAGATATGGGCAACATAAAAGATAGGTCCTTAATGCAGAAACAAGCAGATAAAAATCTAGGGAACTGCTACACTAAATACTGTATTTCTACTCTTTTTATGGTTACTAAATAAATTACTTGGAAATATTTTACATTTCAATTTTTACTAGGTACATGGAAATACTTTTTCCTTATTTTGCATTTTCCTGAAATTTCTAAATTATTTTTTCATCACTTATTTTGTTTTTAAGGTCATGTTGTTGATTAGAATTAGAATGGATCACTGTGGCTTCATGGGCAGGGAAGAGATCCTCCTCTACATCTGAGGCAGGTGGAAGAGCTGGCCCTGAGGCCATAAGAGCAGGAGAGCTGGCCCTGCCCCTCATCAGCTGCAGCAATCCGGAGAGTGGCCCCTATACCTGGGCAACACAGTAGAGCTGTTGATGTGAAGGTGTTGGTGTGGAAGAGCTGACCCTGAGGATGTGAAAGCACGAGAACGGACCTCATCTTTTGCTCATTGCTACAAGGGGTAAATTAGCCAGGGCAAGGCCGGAGAGCTCACCCTTGTAGCAAGGACAAGGGAGAGCTGGCAGGCTGACCAACCCTGCAATTACCCAGGCCCAGAACCAGGGTTATGAGTTCACCTACCCCAACATCCACCCCAACATCCACCCCATCTGATGAAGTACATGAAGGATATGGTCCTGTTTACTCAAAACTGCAGGATTTTCACAACACTGGGAAACAGCAGAATAATGAAGAGGAATTCTAGTGATAGCATAGCAAAAATCAGAGGCCTCGAACCAGTCCAATGACTCTTTGCCATGAACACTTACAAGTAAAAATATGTGGATAAAAGGGTTTACATAGTGACTTGTTGTGTCGAACTGCAGCTTCCATGATGAAACTGTGTTTTCTTTTTGATTTTACTCTTCTTAAAATTTATTTTATTTTATTTGGGGGGCCAGGTTGCAAGAGCAGAACGTGAATACAAAGGGACAGGGAAATGAATGGGATGGAGATGCATGATATGAAAGATAAATAAAAAGAAAAAAGTGGTATGAGACTGGGAAAGAGGGAAAGAAAAATCAACCATCACATTGTGAACATAACTGATTCAATAAATAATGTCTTTGAATTTCCGGGGCAAAAAAAAAAAAAAAAAAAAAGAAAGAATTAGAATGGATCTGATAGAGTCATGTATTTGAATACTTGGTGCCCAGTTGGTGGGATTAGTTGGGAAGGATCAGGAAGTATGGCCATATTGGAGAAGGTGTGTCACTGGAGGTGGGCTGTAAGACTTCTAAAGATTCTTGGGTCTTGAATGCTCTCTCAGGTTATGTAAGCTCTCAGCTGTTCCTGCCTCCTAGCTTTCCTTCCATTATCATGGAGACTAGCTTTCTGGAACCCTAAGTCTAAGTAAATGTTTTCCTTTATAAGTGTCTTAGTCATTACATTTTATCACAGGAACAGAAAAATAACGAACACATTTATTTATATCTTGAATATAATGCTATAGGTACTGTAGGTGTCTAGCTAAGGGTGAACTTCCTGGGAGTAGAGCTATTTTTAGTTCCATCTCCTTGCTGCTATTTTCCTGGCTTCAATCTCTTCTTATGGACTCAGAGAAATATACTCTTTCTATATAAATTTTAAGTTCTCTAACCATACCCTAAAGACCACATTCTGTGGTCTGTCATTTTAGCTGGATTTTCACATGACATTTCACATCTACATTCACATGGTTTTCATTTGTTTTTGTTGAGTATTACTGACTGGTGTCAGTCAGGCTGCTTGGAGGCTCTGGGTCCAGCCTTCTTTCTGTCAAGGCTGCTTTAATTGTTCTAACGGTAAGGTGGTGCATTCTCACTATTGCAAGTTTACATTCATTTACACCCACTCTTCTTATCCTTCAAATACTTGAGTCCATGGGATTGAGTGATGTCTATAATTGCCAGGAAGTCTAGATCCCAGGTTTTTTCTTGGTTTGTTGTGAAGAATCTACATTTTTATATTGATACCTTTAGCCTGTGGTGTACAAATCCATCTCCTTTTAGTTCTTCCATGTGTTTTCAGGAAATTCCACATCCTACAGTTCATAGAAAGTACAGCATTGATGTTGGCAGGCATGAAGGGATACTGGTAAGAAGTTCCAAAAAGACTGATAGTGTTTAATCTTCATCTTGTGACTTTGGGAAGCTGATGATTATAATCTTTGAACCAAGGAATGGATATGCATGTAGAATGTTTAGATGCCTTCTAAGAGAACTTTAAACATATAGGCTAATGAGGCCTTCTGGATTTCCAGTAGGATAATGGAATGAGGAGGGGTTTGTTTTGAATGAGTAGGTGAATACAGTTGGCTTTGTTTTGATAAAGAATGATGTTTGTATGAATTATTTAACTGCTGGTAATATTTTTATTCTGCAACAATCTTTGTCCATTACCAATACCACTATACTACCACCCTATTAATGCATGAGTTTTCTAGGAAGCTGTTTTCGTTGCTGTTCTATTGCTGTTTACAGACACCCTAACCATGGCAACGCTTATAAAAGAAAGCATTCAATTCTGTACTTGCTTACAATTTTGGGCTGTTAGTCTATGATCATCATGGTGGGAAGCAGACAGGCATAGTGCTGTAGAAGGAGTTCAGAGCTTTAATCCTGATTCATAGGCAGGAGAGAGAGAGAGAGAGAGAGAGAGAGAGAGAGAGAGAGAGAGAGAGAGAGAGACTGGGGATGATCTGGGGATGATGGCATGGGCTTTCAAAACTTCAAAACCACTCCCAGTGACATAACTCCTGCAATAAAGCCACATCTATTCCAACAAGGTCAAACTTCTCAATCCTTCTCAAACAGTTCCACTGTGAGGAAACATTCTAACATGTGAGCCTATGGGGGCCATTCTCATTAAAACTGCCACAGATGTCATAGGTTGGCACCAGTGGCATGGCCCACACAATAGGAAACCACTCCCTCACAACTGCAGAGGTTGAAGTGAGACATCAAGGCTTCAAATGAGAGTTTCCTTCTAAAAAGTCTTTAAAGCACTGCTTCCTCATTTCTGGATCCTTGGCAAGTTGTCTTGTGATTCCTCAATCAGATCTGGCTGCTATCCTCCTATGGACTTTCTCCTGTGTTCAAGGTCTCTCTAGTGGCACAAGGATACAAATCAGATGAACCCAGCCAAAGTAAACAAGACATCACCTTGATTTGACCATATACAGAAAGCCTCTATTTTCCTTCTTTTTTCTCTTTCTCTTTCCAATTTTTTTGAGACAGGGTTTCTCTGTGTAACAGTCCTGGCTTTCCTGGAACTCCCTTTGTCTACCAGGCTAGACTGGAATTCACAGATCCATCTGCCTCTACCTCCCCTACCTCCTGAGTACTGGAATTAAAAGTGTGAACCACTGTGCCTGACAAAAATATCCTAATTTCAAACAAGGTCATGTGTACAGAAATTTAGAAAATTAACACATAGGATAATAAGTCAGGTGCACATTCAAAATGTAAAAGTAAGATCATATAAATAATATTTCTAATGATACCTCCTCAGTCCTTCCTACAGAGGGGTACATAGAGAGTCAGCCATAGGAAGCCAGCTTACCACAGGCTGCTTTCTTACTTTGGAGACAAACTTGTGAAGAGACTTTAAAACAGATGTTGGAATTTGCATTTTTTGTGGTATGTGGGAGACCATAATGTGTGCATAATAGTGATAAATAAATGTATTATGTGATCGAATATCTCTGCAGCACCATTTGTTGCATGGAAATAAAGTAACACAACAGGTATGAAACTGACAATATGGTTGTCCCCCCCTCAGAGGCTGGTCTTCATAAGTCATGGAGTGGGTTTATTTCTTAATGCATCTAAACTCACTTTATGGGTTCCATAATAAAAGACGGTTGAATTAGTTTAGTTGTCAAAGGACTATAAGAAGGTTCTGATACTAAGAGAAAACTAGATGACAGGTTGGAGTTTCAAATATCAAATTATTAAATTAAAAGCCTTCTAACTTTCCTATGTAGTAATTCATCAAAAAAGAGTGAGATCTAAGTAAAAATAGTTGTGTTCCATCTACTTTAACTGACTGAACACACTCTGTGTGGTGGAAGTGGGGAGAGACAGGAAGTAAGGAAATGAAAGGCCAGGGGGCCTCACTGAGGTATGTCAAATCCTATTAGACCAGGTAATTTCCTTGGCTGGAAACAGGACAGGGCTCTGATTGTCTTGTCTCCCTTTGCAGAAATCTTTCATTCATCTTCCATTATTTGTTTCATTCTCAGGACATTCTATCCCCTTCCTACATTTGACCAAAGTTTTTAAAAGGAACATACTAAATATTTTTAAAAATTATTGTCACGTTTTCTTTTTGGGGACTGAAAGTGATGTTTTGGCTTTTCTTATGGGTAGTTATAGTTACTGTTCTAAAGATCTTACTAAATTTTTAAATGTGTTCCTTCCACTTCAGACGAATGTATTCTTTTAAAATTTGATGGCCAAAAAAAAAAAAAAAAAAAAAAAAAAAAACCTTAACATGAAGTTCATTCTCCTTGTATAATAAACCATTTAGTCTGGAATGCATACACATCCACCTGAAGCTTGAAGGAAAGAAGCCATCTTTGGCTTAGGTTCAAACACTCCAGATTTCTATTAAAATATGGACAGGTTAAAGGTATAGTTCCATTGTTAAACATTTATTATTTATTATATGACATGTTGCATGTCTACGGTACATTAGAAAATTTCCTCCCAACTGTCTCGTACCTAACAAAGGTAGTCCTAGGATGCTGGCTTAGCTGAGGAAGGTGATTCAGAAAGAGAAGTCCATGCTGGTTGTAGGATTTGCTTCAATGTCATCTAGTGTCCCGTTTTTTTGTTTGTTTAATTTCTTTTGCTTTGTCTTTTCCTTTAAAAACTACTTGAATGATATCATAACCATCAAAACTACTGTTATAATTTTAAGTGTCCCCAGAAAATGAATGCTAACTTGGTTGGTGGGAAAATCATGATCAAATGCAACAGCTTAGTAACTAAGAAAAGTAAAGGACACAGAATAAAAATCAAAGGCTGTCAAAGGACTGAACAGAAATATATTCTGATTCTACCAGAAACATAAAAGACATTCAATGAGCTTCTTTCTAAAGAATTGGGAAATATAGCCCACAACATGAGAAATCTTGTGGGGTTCAATATAATGATCATGATTCCAAGTCCAGTGAAGGTCATTTTTAGGCATATAGGAAATGCCAGGTGAGCCTAGGCTAGGGTTCTCTGACTTAATGGGAGAGGGGTAAAGAAAAAGAAATCTAAACACACCCATAAGCTTGTCATGCACCAGACATGAAATCAGTAGCATAGGAAATTCTGTTCTTTTGGCACAGAGGCATTAGACTGAATATCTGAGAAAACATTACATTTAACTCCATTTTCAAAATAGCAGAAGATTCACAGGCGTTCAAAAATTTTATTCCAATGAAAAGTCTGGCTGTGATGCATATCCTTACTCAGTTCAAAGGCCATGTTAATGACAGAGGTGATTCAGTATTAGAGACATTTTTCCTCAAGACTACTAACTTTGAATTACCTTAAGATGTACAGAGATTCTATGAATCAATTGTCCATGTTTAACTTCCAAGAGCATTAGGTATGGGATCTGGGATGGATAATGCACATTTTTATTTTGCTCCCAACCTTGGCATGGTATGAGATTTTCTAAGCAATTTTATTCTGATGAGGTTGCTGTTGAAGACCTATTTTAAAGTTTTCTTCTTTCCTTCTGCAAAATAACAGTATGTTATACTTAAACCACTGTACATTCATCACTAGAAAAAGTGAAAGATAAATATCTCATTGATACCTGATTTCCTTTTAATTTCAGAGAGCTTTAACCCTGAATTCAAGCTTAATTTATTTCATTTAAATATTTCTATGAAGAATGTATTCCAGTAATATTTGTTCCATTGATTCTAAAATCTTAAAAGCATGGATCATTGAGGAGGAGTGCTTTTAATATTTCACACAATAATAACAAAAAAGAACAGGTAACAATTTTAAAATATTGACACTCTATGGCAACAAGGAAAGGCAAATAGGAATAAATCACATATGTTCCCACCAAGACAAGTCTCGTGATTTTTTTTTTTTAATTCTCCAATGATTTTTCTGTCATGAAATTTCTTTCAGAGGCAAAGTGGACACAACCATTCAAGTTTCTAACTTACTAAGCAGTCTAAGAGTGAATTGAGAGTTTCAGATCCAGATTATGGCTATAATTACCAACTTAAAAATTCCTGTTGCCATTCATTAAGTTGTTATAATATTTAATTGATACTACAGGATGTCTACACAGAGGGTAGTGCCTCATATAATTATAAGTACACATAAAGAAACACTGAGGGTGCTTTTTTTTAAAAACAACAATTGCATTTTCAATTTCAGCTTTGACTTCAATCTCCTTGATGAATAAATACACATCCCCGTGTTTATCAGTGAATAAGCACATTAAGCTAAATAAATGAGCTTATAAAGTGAGGAAAGAGAAAGTGCTTCAGACTATAGCACCAGCGAATAACTCTAGTGTGAATCATTAACAAATCATACTTTTGTGTTTTCTGTCTACTGTATAGGATTGAGTAGACAGTATATAACACAGGCAGTGAAACACTCTAGCTTACTTGGCCAACATTCTCTTTCATGTGCTATAGCAGTGCTGGGATCAAGACAGAAAATATCTGGGTGGCCTTTGCCCCAGCCCTCTACTCCTACAACTTAGCTTCTAAGAGAGCACTCATCTCTTTGACCACCAGGGAAACTTCTAACTGAGGGACTTCAAAGGGACAAGACCTTTTTTTTTGTCAGTCTTTTTGAAGGTTACCACCTTCCAGGTTAGCTTTTAAGAGAAGTCCCAGATATTAGGAACATGGAAATAAAGAAAAGTTTGTGTGTTAAAATTTCGCTTGCTTGTAGTCCTGGGGAATGAAAATCTGAAATTCTAGAAAGAAATTGACCTTGTGTTGTTAGGAATGAACCCTCCCTGTATCTACATGTTAACATGGTTTATTTAAGGGAAACTGCTTGAAATATTGAAGCAAAGATGAAACATTTCCTCTGGAATTTAAAAAAAAAGTAAATGAAATTAGTGTGGTTATTTATAATGTTTCCTACACGTTATATTTGAAAAGTTCTTTTCAATAGCTTATTATGTTGCCCACCCCAAGCCTACCTCTTAAATCAACATTCTTTGTTGATTTGGGTCATTATCATAGCCCTCTGTAGTGGTGTAAATGATAAATGTTCCCCATAGTCTTGGACCTTTGAATGCTTGATTTTCAGTTGATAGCACTTGTTTGGATAGGTTCAGGAAGTGTGGCCTGGAGGGAGAAAGCCTCTCCCTGGGGACTGCTCTGAAAGTTTAAAAATTCACATTTTGTTCTTTGTGCTTCATGATTTTGTTTCAAGATGCTAGCCCTCTGCATCATGCTGCTACGTACCCATCATGATTGCCTCTTATCCTTATAGACCTATAAGGCCTGATCAACTCTTCCTTCCATAAGCTGCCTTGGCTATGGCATTTTATCTCAAGCTCTGTGGTAAACAGCTTTCCTTATAATTATAAATATTTACTTTTTGTAGGGAAGAAAAGTAAATACTTGGCTATTACTGTCAGATTCCATTCACCAATTAAATGTAGGATGCAATGGAGGTTCTTTGGCTCTTTAGTCATTGGATCACAGCTGAAGGAATAACAAATAAATTAATATTACTGAAGTAAATTCATGTCTTTCCCCAACATGAAAGATTTGTAATCATGGGGGATTAGCTTGGGAAACAAACAAAAATCTGGGACATAATTAGTTTCCGGGTTTATGCCATTAACTAGAAGGCATTATTGCAGGTATAACTGCAAAATTGTGCACAATTTGCAAGTAATCCCAGCTAACATTTATTAACCAATTAGTACATGCCAAGTGTTCTGTAAAGTACAGCATATGAGCAGGAACCAATCTGGAGAACATGTAGAAACTTCCTTCCTCCCACAGAGTGTTAGGAAATGCTTTTATTAGAATTGTATATCCATCCTATACTGCAGGATGCAAGAGAAATTACCTCCAATACAAGTTGGTGAAGAAAAGTATACTTCTGTTTAAACACATTATAAATTTCAAACAGTAAAATGATTATGGGCAAATTTAATATAAAATTTTATTGAAAGAATATAAGGAAGTTCAGTAATTTTGAGGAAACCCACAAAGACAGGTTATAGAATTAGAACAAATATCAGCATAGAGAAAGGGTGTAAGGCATACAGTCCAATCCCTATGCAAGGAGCTATTTGCAAGTGTTAGCTCCTTGGAAATGGAGGCAATGTTTCTTTGAGTGTAACAGCTGTCATGTAGACCCTTCTCCCGTGGAAGACCACATATGCGAGAATATCTGAGCAGCACAAATGGGTTCTTGTATTAGACAGTTTTATGTCATTGATACAAGGTAGACACATCTGAAGGGATGGATCCGCAATTGAGATTGGCTTTATAAGATTTGTTTGTAGGCAAGCCTGTAAGACATTTTCTTAATTAGTGATTAATAAAAGCCCATCCCTTAGTGGGAGGTGCAACTGCTGGGCTTATGGTCCTTGGCGCTGTAAGAAAGCCCACTGAGCAAGCTTTAAGGAGCAAGTTAATAAACAGTGCTCCTCCATGCATAGGCTGCTGCCTCCAAGTTCCTTTCCAGTTTGAGTTCCTGTCTTGACATTCTTCAGTAGACTCTGATTCAGGGTGTGGAA
Source organism: Onychomys torridus (assembly GCF_903995425.1). Classification (NCBI taxonomy): domain Eukaryota; kingdom Metazoa; phylum Chordata; class Mammalia; order Rodentia; family Cricetidae; genus Onychomys; species Onychomys torridus. The sequence goes on along the minus strand of NC_050459.1, from coordinate 4,724,768 downwards.
GCCAAATAACATGCCCTCTTCCTCATCACCACGGGTCTCCACCTCTGCCCCATCCCTCCTCAGCTACCTGACACCAAATTGCTTACAACAGTTAAAAACAAAAACAAAAACATTAGGGCAGTAAAAAAATATTTCTAAAAAGATACAAAGTTGGGTGGGTTAGAAAGATTGTAGATTTGGGAGGAATCAGTGGAGGTAAATGAATATGGTTAAAACACATTGTGTGGAAACTCAAGAATAAGGAGGAGGATGAAGAGCAGGGGAGAAGTAGAGAAAAGAAGAAAGAAAAGGGGAAGAAGAATGGAGGAAGAGGAAGAGGAACAGGAGCAGAAAAAGGAGGAGGAAAGAAATAACAAGCAGCTAACAGCAGAATGGAAGAAAGGCAAAGATGGTGCTTCTAATACTGTGAGCCACACAGATGTGCTCACCATGTTTCCCTCCCTGTAGTGCCATGGATGGGGCAATTTATTGACAGTCTGAGACTCATCCACAGTCTTGAGGGTGAGTGGACATCTGTGGGGGCAGGCAGTATTCTGTGATGATGGGGATTACTATATTTATATTCTTTTTGTCAGGGAATGGTGAAGAGAAGATCTTGGATTTATTTAATTGACACAGCAATTGTGCACATGGCTTCAAATTAAAGCCAGAAATGTCACAGCTGAATATAGAGAAAGCCCTTTAATCCCCATGCCAAGGAGATGACTTCTCAGGAAAGGAAGTGGCTAACAATCTTCCCTGTGCCTGGGAATTCAAGTCTCAGCTTATTTACAAGGTGTCTTGTTTCCAAGAGGCAGTCTCCTCTGTTGTATCTCATGGAGTGCTCAGGAGGCATTGTTCACACATCTTTTTTGTGGTCTTCATGGCATCTCCAGAAGCACACATCTTCTGAGAATCATCACTTAAGTTTATTTTTTCATGGTCTTTGAATATAGCTTTAGTGAAGTAAACTAGTTCAAGGGATGGATTATATTTCTTATTATCAATGGGAGAGGAACACATAGTGCAAGAAAGCCTCCTGCACTTTTAGAAGGAGATTGATATCTATGTGCCATGTGACACAACAGATCTCTAGAACATTTTGTCCCTTTGTACCTGTGGAACAGAAAGCCCACATTGTTTTCATATCCCCCAGCCCAACAATAGTAACAAAGAACTCCAAGGACATTATTGGAAGTAAGCTTGAAAGAGGACAATATATATGGGCCCATATATGTGGGATTCTGAAAGCAACCGAGCTTATAAAAGAGAGGATTATTTGGGGGGAAAATCCAAAAATATGGTTTCACAGTTAGTAATTACAATCTTGATTTGCATTTTGGAATGGTAGTTTAGATACACAATAATCCTAACAATATATTTAGTAACAAGAAGAAACTGATTTATGTAGCACACTGATTACATTCTGTTGGAATATAAATACTGTAAATGATAACAATGGCAACTATTTATTTTGTGCTCACTAATTTTCAAGCTTTATATAGTCATTTTTTCCTTTACACTATTCCAATGAATTACTCAGGGGAGATAGTTTTACTTTCATTATTTAAGTGAGGTAACTGAGAACTCAACAAATTATGTAATTTATCTGAGCATATATTGCTGATAGTGGGAAAAATATCAGATGGCTCTGAATCTAATATCTAGAATGTTTCAAGATTTCCACTCAGAACTCAGAGCTGCTATTACAGGTGGAACTCGGGAGCTTCATGTGGGAATTTATCCCAACTGCACAAATCCTCAGGTTCAGAGGAGTTTCATAGCACATATAAGGATGTACACCACAGACTCTCATTCTCATAGTCTCCAATTATGCCATTCATAAGAACTGTGAAGGACTGCAAAATTCTTCCTCTTTGCTTTCTCCATGACTATTGTCATTACTTGCTGGAAGACAATCTCAAGCCCAGTTATTAAAAAAAAAAAAAAAGAATCAGGATGATTGAACTTTCATTTTGAGGAACACTCACTGGATTCCAAAACTCATGCCCATGGATATGTAATAAACAGACACCACATACTCATTACCTTCCTAGACATGGAGTGTATAAAAATATCCAACCCAGGGTTTCTCACACTTCTATTTATAGTGGAGATAGATTGTAACAACGTCTGAACAGAATGATTTCTGTGTGGATTGCAGAGTAGAGTGGTTAATGTTGCTTATCAACTTAATTGGCTAAAAATACCAATGGCATCAAGCAACCACACCTTTGGATGTGTTGGAAGGGGCCTGCCTATTCAGAAAGGATTCACTTAATTGGGAGGAGCCACTCTCATTGAGTGCCACCATGCCCAATGGGCTTGAGTTTTAGAGTGAACAAAACAAGAAATGGAAAACACAAAGGTAATTGAGTGTTGGTTTTTCTCCCCTCTTCGCTCTGTGCTCTGCCCAAATGACTTGGTTCTGCTGTAATGTATTATTTTATCAGGAGACCCATTAGTCAACATGAAACTTTCCTTGTTTCTTTTCAGTTTTGTTTGAAAATAACCATGATTAAACCATAAATAATGTTGAGGTGATGTTGGAAGGTTGGGTTGGGTATCTCTGTCTAGCTGCAGCCATCTGGGCATCTGCACTCCAGGTCTGAACTGAGAATCACAGGTGAGCATCACCTGCATGCCAGTGAGAATGCAATTTCAACAGCTACAGGGCTGCATCAGTGTCCACATGGCTACCTGCTTTCTGAGAGAGCCTTATGTACACCCCGAGTCAGGCACTGTGTTCTTTGCTTGCTGTCCTCACAGGTATGCTCTTGGTGCACATTATATAACAAGTTCTCAAGAGAATGTGGTAGACAAACAAGTTTGAGAGACAAAAGAAAACACGCCAACACTGTTATCTCATCCATAGACATTTTGCTTTGATGAGAAACTAGGTCTGAGGTTCATTAACTAACGTACCGCTCAGTGGAATTGTGCATCATTTGGGAAAGCTTTTGTAAAGCAGTGCTAAGACCACATCGTTACTCCCACTTTCAGATGGAGAAATAAAGATACAATTGAGAAGTTACTAGGAAAGCAATCCCAAGTGTCAGGGAGCTGGGTCCACAGCCTAGATCCTATACACATTTCCAAGTGTTTATGCTGTTTGTTACCTTTAAAGCCTATGCTCCCCACTCCTTGGTCTAATCCTATTTCTCTACAAGACAAGAAATTAATGTTATTTATGTTTTTCTACGACTTCACAGTTAAAAACAGGATATTACTGACAAAAAAATTTAAAAAAAATCAAAAGCCCAATGCGTGTTTTTATTTTTTCAAAAATATTTTAAATTGCAGTTTTCCTTATATAATGTTGTTTTAAGGCAATTGTATCCAAAGGTTGTTTTTACTATTCTTTAATGTACATATATTTTTAGGTGGTTATCTCACATGTTTCTTGTAATCAAGTATAAATTATCTTAAAAAACAAACAAACATAGATCTAATTTTAATTTAGTACCACCTTTCAAAACTATGTTCTAAAACAAGTTTAACAACTAATTGCTAGAAGTCCGATTTCTCAAGTGAACCAAATTAGAGAGGTTAATTAGAAGAGTAACCTGGCTCTCATTAGAATGTAGATGTCACTTCAAATGCACTCCACTTAGTCTTCTCAGCAGGGGTAACTATTTTACTCATCAGGCTACCCATAATCAAAGAATAGCTGTGTGCTGAATGGTCTGTAAAAGAGGTCCAGTGGTAGCCACACCACATGGAGAGATAGGCTTGAATAACCTGGAGCTTAGAAGATGCGGGTGTCAATCTCATTCCAGTGGATAATTGGTAAGTCTTGGTCAGAGCTTACTGAATATTTTGCTTCTGTTTAATAATGTAGGAAAACAGTCTGTAATGAAGTAAGTAGTTGATAGGATTTAATAGATCTCTTGTAAAGAGCCTGGTTTACTTGTACTGATCCATGTTTTATGGCTGCAATGGTTAGCTTTCATTGGCACCTTGACATAATCACCGATGAAGACAGTGTTGATAAGGGATTGTGTGCATTGGGCTGATATTGAGCATGACTGTTGTGGATTGTCAAAATTAATTGATGTGGGAAAACCCAGCCCAGTGTCAGCAGAACCATTCCTCTTAAAGAGGTTCTGTACTACACAAGAGTGCAGAAATCAAGGTGAACACAAGCAAACAAGCCAGTAATAGAGGGGAGAGTTGGGAAAAGAGATTGAGGAAGGGAGGGGCAGAGAGCTTGAGGAGGAGAGGACTCAGGGATGAGGGGACAATGAATATAGAGGACATTCAGCTCATGAAACAAATATAATCAAATATAAATATAATCAAATACAAATATAATCGTACTTATAAGTTTTTGTAACTTCATAGTGTATTACTTATGAGAATTTTCTGTATGGTTATTATACATTTCCTTCTAATGCATTGTATCCATGCAAAGTAACAATGCTGATCAGTTCAGTGGATTAAGAATTGAATTCACTGACAGTTAGATTCAATCTCGTCTATGCTTCGTTTAGAGGGGAAACATTACAATTCACTTAGAGAACACATTTGAAATAAACAAGGACCATCCTCAGTGATTGGTAGCCAGCCATGACTTCTGGGGTGGCTTCAATTTCAGGGTCCATAGGAATCATTAAGAACACTCTAAGCCCCATCCACAGAGACCTTACTCTGGGTTGTCTCAGGATGTCCCCTACTTCAGGTTCCCATGAGAAGCTGTCCCTCTCAGGGCTGCAAGCTGAGCATTGCATTGCTCCTGGTCACATGTAGTAACAGATGTCACTGGACCATGGCTTTTAAAGCTAAGTTTTGCTACTTCATAGCTGGGTTATGTTGAGGAAGGTACCTGATTTCTCTATACTCCAATTGTTGTGTACAATAGAAGAAAGACAAAACCCACCATGCAATGTCCACTCAGTAAATATGTCTCTTGTTGAAGGAAACATCAAAATTATTTCATACTTAAAAAGTTAATATTTCAAGTTCTGTCATATTTTAGCAGTAGTTTTTCCCTACACATGGATGTCCCCTTTCCCTTTTCTGAGACAAAGGAGCCACATTTATCTCCTAGAGCATGCGTGGGGCTTCTTAGGTGTGGGTAAGGATAACTGTGAACTTAGCTAAGTAATAAATTAAACTCTCCTTAAATGTTTTCTAACTGGAAAATTTATTTCTATTTCAGCACCATACATAGACATAAGTATTTCCCAGCCAATATTTATTTCAGTCTTCACATTTTAATAAGAGATTTGTTTTTAGAATTTAAGCAGTCTTAGTGTTTCCAGAAACTCACAGATATTGAAGTCATCAAAAATAATTTTTCTTGCTTTTATTCTTTATAAGTAAATCTAAGAATACAGCCAATTGCATTAATTACCTAGAATAATCATGAAACACTGAATTGAAAACCAATCCTATATGTAAACAGAATATATTTACTCTCTACGTTTCTCATCATTCCCTTAATTTTTAATCATTCTCAGTTCATGCATCAGATATATGGACACTATTTTTGTACTTTTTTCTGTCCTCCATTTGCCCTAAACCACTTTAAGTTAAACAAAACCCAGGGTGACATTTTTTTCTTTTTCTTTTTTTTTTTTTTTTTTTTTTTTTTTTTTGGCCTGGAAAACTTGAGAAGTTTGATTTGTTCCACTTACTTTCATTCAATTGAATTTTGGTTTCTTCTCCTCCAACCTAGGATGTAAACTCCCCTTTAAAGCCACCACTGTTGAAAATCCACCTCAGCAAGTCAAATCCAGTGGTTTCCTTACCGACAAAACCCTGGGGCAAGAATTAGCCGGAGTGACTCCATGGTGCGTCTGCTACCGGTTTTCTATGCTTGGCTGGTTGTCACTTGGCAGAAATCAATAGGTCCACAGAAGAGAGGAGGAGACGGGCAAACTGGAGCAGTCACTGCACAGAGTGTGGGCTAAACACTCCAGCGTTGTCTCTCCAGCGTGTGCCCTCCAAGTAACACTTGGCTCAGCTTTACAAAGGACCGAATTTAGCAAAGCTTTAATTTAAAATAGACACAGGTGACAGCTTTATTATTTTTGCACGTTCAGTTGCATCCACAGCTGTTTTTATTTATCTCAGCTGCATGTGCACACATTTGTTGTAATTATTAGTTTCTGATGCCATTAGAGATAAATATTTCCAATGCCTACAGAGGCTAAATTAAATTAAGAAAATCACACTTTCAACCTCACCCACTTCAGCCCTGTTTCCTGCAGGAAATTGCCACAACGTACAAGTTTGAGCCTCATTTCATAGCATCAGAAGTGCATTGCAAAAAGGTCATAGCTTCTATTATTATTGCTTTCAAATAGGCTACCAATAGTATCTACTCTACTTAACATAACAAGGGTGAGTTTGAAGATTTTCATATATGCACAACACATTTAAAAACCACTTTTGATTACAGGGAAAATTTTTGAAGCATAAGGCAAAGACTTGTGGCATGGGACATTTGAAGTCTTCTTGTTTCTGAGTGATTTTGATCAGATGTTTTTGGCTTTTTGTTGTTTAGCTGTTGACTTTTTAACTGTATTTGACAGGTTGAAAACAATGAAGCAGTGGTTTTACCAGTGATCATGGGGACAGGGTGAGGAAAAGCCTAGAAAATCTGCATGTTTAAGAAATATACAATAACATGAGGGAGTAGATCAACAAGGGAAGTAACAGAGTTTCTCTTTCTCTCTTTTTTCTTCCTTCCTCCCTTCCTTTCTTCCTTCCTTCCTTTCTCCCTCCCTCCCTCCCTTCCTTTCTTCCTCCTTCCCTTCCTTCCTTCCCTCCCTCCCTCCCTCCCTTCTTTCCTTCTTTGTTTCTGACTCTTGTTTTTTAGATAGGTAGATGTTTGCGATTTGTAATACTATAATGGTATGTACCTCTAAGATTTAAGCTGAAGTTTCTTTGGAGAAAAAAGTCTGATTGAAGAAGTATGGCAGACTTTATTTGCTTAGAAAGAAAATCAAATGATTTTATTTAAGATTTGAAATAAGATTCAGTATATTTTACAGGAGGGCAGCAGGCCAGTTATCAGTCACAAGAGTGTCCTTTGTAAACTTTGGCTTATCTTATGCTATTTGTAGCTTCACAAATTACAAGCATTTTGTAAGGAAAAATTCATAGCCCTGTGTTCAACAATGTGTGAGGAAGTCAACGAGCTGCTCAGAAATGTAAGAGACAGAATGTAATTCAGCAAGCATAAAACATAAATATAGAAATGGTCATGTTTGTCATTAGAAACCATGAATGACAAGTATTTGAGTTTTAACAGAAACAAATTAGATAAATTCCATATTGTTATTTTGGGTACAAGGACATTTCTGTTACCGTTATTTATCAAGCTCTATTTCTGACTTTTGGTTTCTGACTACTAGCATGCTTCGTGGGAATGGAAGTACCAGAAACTCAGACCATTTCTGGAAGGAGCTTCAGGTAACAGCATCAGGTTTGCACTAGTGATTTTCGTAGCTACTGTGTCTTTTTCTTTCTCACTTTTCCTTTTTTCCCCCTTAATGGAAGCATTTCTGAGAAAGTATATTTTATTTTCCTAAATAAGGTGGTTTTTTTTAACTTGACATATTCCAACTCTCAAAAATAAAATTTAACTGTGTCCACAGTATTTCTGTAACTAAGGAAATCAGTGACTGTGATGGGCCCTTGAAGGGGTTACATTTCCAGATGAGGACATAGAGAGAACTGTGTCATTAGCTGAGCCACCAGATCACTGCCACCACCTCATTAGCTAAACATTCAGTGT